>NW_026691186.1:0-329685 GCF_020826845.1 Diceros bicornis minor | reverse complement strand
ATGTGTGGGTATAATTTTTTTTTAATCTTTTCAGTTTTGTTCTTTTCTTGGTTTGAATTATTCTACTTCTGGGAGAAAAATAAAAGGATTCATATAGGATCTCCTCTAGGTAAAAATTCTGAATATTCTATATTTTTTTCATTAAAGATGAATTTTAAAGAGGAAATAAAACAATCAGATATAGAAATAAGTAGTGGGAGGTTATTCTATCTGAAATAATTAGATAAGGCTTTTTGAGTTGCCAGTCTTCCTCAACTCTGTTTCTTTTTTGGCTTTACACTGAGATATCCCTGTAAATTCTTTCAAAAAGAAGCAGTTAATAAGGTGACTGCCAGAGAAACTTGGGTATGCGTCTTGATAGAGCTTATTAGCTCCCTGGTGTTGCATTAGGGGTTAGTTGACAATATATGTGCAAAATATCAAAACTTTACATTTGATCATAAGAAGACAATTAAATTTCAAGGCAATGGCCAAGGCTCAGTCTCTCTGGGCCTCAGTTTCCTAATCTAATCTTCCTAATCAACTTCCTAATGCCTGGGGTGTGGTTGTGGTTATGGAGGGCCTGTTTCAGGGAGTGGAGGCAGAAGGGTGTAACTAAATGATCTGACATAGACATAAATGCTAGGCAGATTAAGTAGGTATTATCTCATGGCCAAGAAGTAATATAATGGAAGTTAGATAAAGAAAAAGGAAAGATTCTAAAGAATGAAATTATGATAATCTCAAAGTAAAAGAAAAGAGAAAGACATTTCTGAGTCTTTTCATTCTTTTTAATTCTTCTTGAGTTTGCTTACGTTTTCTTTTTTTCTGATATTCTCTGCTCCCTACCTTTTTTTGTGGCCCCTGGCTGCCTTGAGAATTAGAGTCTTTTGAAATCAAACTAGAGACAAGCTAATGGAATATGGGAGACATTCTTAGCCTTTCTCAAGAGTTGATCTAGAAGACTCTATCTATGAAAACTAAACAGCCTTTTAATATTTTTTTTTAAGGCTTCTGCAGAGAAGGGGTGGGTGGCACTTAATTAAATTCATGGTAGCTTCTAGAGCAAGTAAACATCTTTGGAGAAGGACTTGTTTATCTTCCTTCCTTCTATACCTTAACCAGCAAGAATGAACTGAGTGAGAAAGAATAACCAAAAGGAATGCTATTGTCATTTTTAATTTGTTTGTTGAGTGTGACTGTCCACTTTCTTTCTAAAAAGCAGGCTCTCAGATATTCTCAGTGCTACACAGAATGATTTGAGTAACTAATTTTCACGTGCATGATAATAAAATAGGCATAGACATGCATAGAGGTTTTCAGAGCTAGTTATCAAAGGCTTTGGTATACATAAAGATGTTTGGGGTATATGTAGTGTTTTATTAATTCAAATGTTGCATGTACATAGCACAGCATCTTTCCGGTGCATTAAAAATGCTGTTCAAGTGTATACATTTTATTAATCTCTGTCTTTTCCTTTCTCATAAAATTCTTTAAGTGCTACTCTTTGTTTGAGGCATTCCATTATACCCAATATTTCTACGAACCACCTCTGAATAGTAATAACTATCTCTAAAATATTTGTTGACCAAGTAAAATTATTATATAACATATTGCGAAGAGTTATAAAGAAACTCATAAACATATCTGTTTTATATACAAATTAGATCTTAAGAGCATATCCAACCATATTATAGAACCCTTAAAATAACATTTTGTTAGACTCAAGCTTTTATGTATTGTTTTGCAATTATACTCATATGCATTCTTAAATTCTCTCCATATAGAAAATGAATCTGTAAATTTCATGATTCACATTGGTAAATTATACTTCAATTCTTGGCTGTTATCCTAGTCTGCTTTGGTGTTTTTCTGTGACTTGATGAAGTTGAGGGGGTTGGATTTTATTTTCTCATTTCTCTATCTCTAAGCAACAGCAAATATCTTAAACTATGGATTAAAAAAATTTGATCCCCTTCTTGCTAACTAAACTCAAATAATATAAATCAGACTACCCGTTTATAGGGTAGGGCATTCATTGTTCAAGAGGCATGAATGTTCTTTCTTCTGTATTTCTTAATTAGTGGGGCTTCTAATCTAGTGTGGTGTTTACTAGTCTTTAAGGGAAAAGAAAAGGCAGGAGAGCTGACCATTGTCCCTAAGGGACTGGCATTGGAAATGCACTAAACATTGCCCAGAGCGTGATGAGAGCAACTTATGTTTCCTTCCTTACACATGTAAATGTTACAAGACACATCCGGATTGCAGTATAATGGAAATTCTGAAATTAGTTTTAAGAAGTGAGTTTGGAAGTATTATTTTCTTTTAGTGCTTGAAAATGTAATCTAGAATACCCAAGGAGTACAACCATTCATTTCCACATATTTCAGAGCCATTTTGTACTCATTTACTCCTGTTTAGTTCCTAGGTGGTGAGTTACTCACAGTCTCTTAATCTTTCTCATTTCGTTAGTTTTCAGTTTTGCTCATCAAATATCTTCAATGATGACTGCTTCTTTTCCATAGAGAAATGCTGATGTGCTCAGGCTGTTACAGAGAAGAGTGGAAGGGGGAAAGAAATGGAGAGAAAGCTAATGGACAATTTCTCCCCCAAGGCCACCTAACTGGCAAAAGGATGGATTGGTTCCTAAGTCCCCACATTGGGGTTAGACTTTGGCATTCTAAAAGAAAGTGATAGTGGTGGTGCTGGAAAAATTTGATCTTCTGGTTATATTAAAAATAGAAATAAATTTTAAAATGAAGTTTGAATTTTTAATTTTCACATTAATATTTGTTGCCAGTTCCCTTACATTAGATGGGCAAGAAGAATTATTCTGAAACCAAACCAAGCCAAACAGAAACCAAGAAAACTTATGTTTTATGATTGTGCTAAGAACCTTTACACTGAGATAGAGACAAATATCCTGGGCCAGTATCTAGCCCTGATTATTATTATCATTATTTTAAATCATATTTTTATGTCATTCTATCAGTAACTCAACACAGGTATGTGTGTGAATAAGGAGATTGTATTGTTCTTTTGATAAAGGGACAATTTGTAAATCTTCTCCTGCTCCTAAAATCATTTACTCCTTTTGGGTATTTATTATTTCTACTTTCTGAAAAAACATATGAATGCTAATCTCTTTCCAATGTTGTACTAACTTTGCCAGGATGGAAAAAGGGTTAAATCAAAGAAAGGTTAAATTTAACATTTGTTAAATAAGCATCAGATTAGATATGGTGGCACAGGGGATGAGCTGACTGGTAGGTATCCCATTGCTTCTGCTTTTATTCAGGTCTTGTTCCTAATGTATGGCCAATAGTGGCAGTAAGACTGAATCTCCTTTTCAGCATTTTCTGGTGGCGGTGGTGGGGGAATCTGGGAGGGAGTTGGTCCGTCTTATGATCAGACTGTTAAGGTTGGTCGACATTTACAGAGGAAATGAAAAGTTCAGAAAGGGAAGGTTCTGGTGGCCGGAAAAGATGGGAAGGAAGCTCATACCATATCAGTCTATATATTTGCCTCTCTCTGTAGTTTTGCTCTTCTACCTTTATCTAAAATGTATGAAGAATTACTTGGGGCAGAATATTGATAGGTCTATTTTCTAAATTGATTATTTTGTAATGCTAAGGCTTAAAAAGTAATTAAGGTTGACAAGGGGCTGGTGGAAAAGGATATATTTGTTTGTAAGCTCTTTTCTTCAAGCTTCCCTATTCTTTTCATTTTAGAAAATATCATGATAAATATTTTCCTGCACACTTAATTTTTTGTTATTTAAATGTTGTCACTATTAACATATAAAATATTTTATTTCAAATTTCATTAATTATGAATGAATATTAATTTGAAGAGGGGCTTAACTGAAATTCACCTTTATGTTTTCAATGAAAATTTTGCTAAGAAAATTAATAGTAAGTGAAATTTCAATGGCATATCTACCTAATTAGGCAAAATAATTATTTTCAGCCTAAAAGTTTAGAAACACTCTAAACTTAATATAGTATAATTGCTATTTATGAAATAAGTATATAAATTAGATTTCAGGTACTTCAATAATTTAATTAAAATTATTTTTATCTATTCATTAAAGTAGGACTGTAATGTTGAGTAGCTCAGTTAATGTAAACAACTGGATAATAAAGCCATACACTTAAAATTATACTATATTTATAATTAGATATATAATAATGGACACTTTTCATTAGATAAGATAGTTTTTTTACAATTAATAAAAACTTGATGAAGTTTTACAGTACCAGTTTTTCAAAAGACAGTAAAGGACAAGGAAGATTTGGAAACACATCAGTTTATTCTTTCGTTAACTCCTTACAGTTAAAAAGATTACATTAGAAGTTACTTCTACATGCTGAAGTATAATATTGGCAAAATATTTTAAAGTATCCTTAGAGATTACAGTATTGCTCATGTAAGTAATTGCTGGAAGTGTGGGTACTTTGATTATTTTTAATAGAAAACACTGCACAGTATAAACATAGTATCAATGCTGCAGTAGTACAAAAACAGTATAATAGTACAAAATAGTATTAATTCATCTTGCGGCATTGATTGAGTCACTAAGCATCTCTGAGTCTCAATTTTCTAATCCAAAATGTGAAGAATTTGGACTGAATGATCTGTAGGGTTACTTGTAATTCTAAAGTAATCTATATCTATAATATTACTATCACATAGCCTCAAAGAACATCAGTGTCATGTAATTTTTAAGGGTGTATTTATTTAAAACAGCAAGACTTCTGGGATATGAGTTTATTCATAAGGTTAGTTTATTAGATCAAAACATTTCATTTTGAGGAGATTGCTGAGATTGCATGATTGTTACTATTCAAGGAAAAGCTACTTTATTCCCTGGCAGAGGGAATGATATGCTATCTGGAAGTTTCATTCTGTTGCTGGCACTCACATTTTAGGGACACCTGGAGAAAGCAAAGTGGCTTTTTCATATTGGTTGTAGTTGGTACTGATGGTACCAAAGGATGTAATCAGTTATTTGGAGTGAGATGTTCAATACTTTCCTTCCTGCATGCAACATTTAAAAAACCTTGCTTGGAAGAGAAGTTTATTTTTCATACAGGAGCTGGTGATCCTTTTGAAATGGAATTATCTTCTTGTTGTCATGGCAACATAGGATTCCATGTTCCTGCTTTCTACAATGTGTATTTCTCTGAGTCTGATTGTAAGTGTTTTATTCATTGGTGGCAGTGTGTGGTACTGGCATCAAGAAAACAGATCAGTCAGATGACATCTATAGTGCCTATCAACTTTGTTTTTTGGTTTTTTATTGAAGCATAGTTGACATACATTATTATGTTAGTCTCGGATGTACAACACAGTGATTCGACATTTATATACATTATGAAATGATCACCACAGTAAGTCTAGTAACCATCTGTCACCATAGAAAATTTTACAATATTATTGACTATATTCCCTATGCTGTATATTTATATCCCCGTGACTTATTTATTTTATAGCTAGAAGTTTGCACCTCTTAATCCCCTTCACCTATTTTGCCCAATCCCCCACTTCCCTCCCCTCTGGTAACCACCAGTTCTCTGTATCTATGAGTCTGTTTCTGTTTTGTTTTGTTTGTTCATTTGTTTTGTTTTTTAGATTCCACATATGAGTGAAATCATACAGTATTTGTCTTCCTCTAACTTATTTCACCTAGCATAATACCTCTAGGTCTATCCATATTGTTGCAAATGGCACGATTTCATTCTTTTTTATGGCTGAGTGATATTCCTTGTGTGTGTGTGTGTGTGTGTATATATATATATATATATATATATATCCCCCCCAACTTCTTTATGGTATATAGAAGTGTCCGTCTATCGATGGACACTTAGGTTGCTTCCATATCTTGGCTATTGTAAATAATGTTTCAATTAACATAGGATACATATATCTTTTCAAATTAGTGTTTGTGTTTTCTTCAGATGAATATCCAGAAGTGCAATTGCTGGATCATATGGTACTACTATTTTTAATTTTGGGGGGAATCTCCATACTGGTTTTTTTTTTTTTTATTTTGTGAGGAAGATTAGCCCTGAGGTAACATCCCTTGCCAATCCTCCTCTTTTTGCTGGGGAAGATTGGCCCTGGGCTAACATCCATGCCCATCTTTCCTTTACTTCACACGGGATGCCTGCCACTGCATGGCTTGGTAAGTGGTGCATTGGTGTGCGCCTGGCAAGATACTGAATGACTCCAGGTGAATAGCTTCATATATATGCATATGAATTTAATATGCATACAAATCTCCTGGGAATATTGTTACAATGAAAATTTTGATTCCATAAATCTGGGACACACAGGGGAACTTTTAGATGACGGAATCATTCTGACAGTACTGTGGCGGAGAATAAATGATTCTATGCATTTGTCAAAGCCCACAAAACTGTGTAGCACAGAGTGTATGTAATACGTGCAAGTTTAAAAAAAAATCAACCCATGTGACTGAGTATCCCAGGATGGAATGCAAACTGTGACAAATGAATCTAACATTATTATAAATTTATGATATCACCATACTGAAGGGGGTTGGGGGGCAGAAGCTAACTTGAGTAACTTTGGAAAACGGGTGTTTTGACTAGAAACTGTAAGGCTAAATATAATAGGAACTGTACACTGTATGTAAACACTGTATTCTAGTTGGTAAATTTGTTTCTTCTGTGAGAATAGCCTAGAAATTCTGCAACTGCTTTACCCATATGCTGAGGGTAAAGAGTATGGATGGTAGGTAGAGGATGGTGGGAACCAGGTTTCTCTGTTGGAGATAGAAATTATAAAGGAGCAAGAAAGGAAGGTTAGGATGAATCCTGTAGTTCAGGATTATAGCTGGAGACATCAGTACAAACTCAAGTTTACCTTAATATGTATACAGATGGACAGACACAGAAAGAACTACAGATATGCCGATATACGTGGTTTACTATATATACATATGTTACTAGCTCTGTCTGCTTTGTCTGCTGAGAGGGCCTAGAAGTAGTGACACCTGAGTAGGAATGAGCATACCCCGCACCCAAATCTGCTTTCTAATACCCTTTTCTCCAATAAAAGGGACCAGAGCTCTTTGGAGAAATGAGTGACTCGAGGGCAAAAGAATGGGAATGTGTCAAAAGGACACAGAAGCCAACTCGACAGAAAGCTCACAATGGGCAAGGCTAGAACAATTTGAGCAACAAAATAAATTCATTGGATTATAGCCCAAAGTATAAAATACATATACATAAGTCCATGCTTATATAAATGAATGAGTGACTAAACGGGGGAGAAATGACTTCTCTACAGAAGAATTCCATTATAATATATGTAGACACTCCCTCCCAGCAGGAGATGAACTTAATTTCCACTCCCTCCACCCCCTTGAGAGTGAGCCAGACACAGTCACTTGCTTCCAAAGAATACAGCACGGAAAGGGAAAAACAAACAGTAACTTTACAGCGGAGAAACCTGGCAAATACTACCTTGGCCAAGTGATGGACGTTATCATCAACAGTAATGTCACGTGGATATTATGCTCCCCATACGATGTGACTGGAAGAACACTTCATCTCTGTGATATTCGTGCTAGAAACTGATAACCCTAGTTGATCCTAACAAAAATATCAGACTAATCCAAACTGGGGGACATTCTACAGGACACCTAGCCAGTACTTCTGATGACTGTTAAGGAAATCAAACAAAGGCTAAGAAACTCTCACAGAACAGAGGACACTGGAGAGAGCTGACAGTTAAACATAACATGGTACCCTGGGTTGAATCCTGGAATAGAAAGAGAGCATTAATGGAAAAGTCAATGAAATCCAAGTGAAGTTTGAAATTTATTTATTTTTTGGTGAGAAAGATTAGCCCTGAGCTAACATCTGCTGCCAATCCTCCTCTTTTTGCTGAGGAAGACTGGCCCTGGGCTAACATCTGTGCCCATCTTCCTCCATTTTCTGTGGGACACTTGCCACAGCACGGCTTGATAAGTGGTGCATACGTCTGCGCCCAGGATCCGAACCTGCGAACCCTGGGCCGCGGAAGGACAGCATGTGAACTTAACCACTACACCACCAGGCTGGCCCCAATAGCTTTTTTTTTATTTTATTTTTTTTAATGGTTATAAATCTGGTTTCTCCTTCTAGAGAATGGGACTCATAATACTGTGAACATCACAGGAGTTTTGTGAGGATGAACTGTGATACATTCACATAATGCACCATGCCTGGCTCAGTCAGAGTTAAGAGCTCAATGATTATTGGTTGCATTATTGTTTCTAGAGCAATGAAATGTACCCAGCCTCTTGATGGCAGGGCCTATGACACTGTTCTTTGGGAGTTCCCAGAAAATAAAAACGATGTATAACAACATCAGTAACAAAAAAAGCGGCAAGGTGCTGAATGAACCGCTTCATATATATGCGTATGAATTTCATATGAATACGAATTACTGGAGAATCTTGTTAAAATGAAGATTCTGATTCAGAAGGTCTGGGGTAGGGGCCAAGGTTTTACATTTTGAACAAGCTCCCAAGTGACGCCAATGCTGCTGGTCCAAGGACCGAAATTTGGGCTGCAACTTTTCTATTTCTGCATGTTTTTAAATTTTCCTTAAAAAAATACAAAAAAGTTTTCTCCATCTATTCTTTATCTCTTCATCACAAAAAATACTCTTATTTTTAAAGCCAACTATATCATATGTAACCCACCAGTCGTCAAGATCTTAAATAAGCAACTATTTCAACAGTACAGTCTTCCCCGCTTATATGCAGTTTTGCCTTCCACAGTTTCAGTTACCTGCAGTCAACTGTGGTCTGAAAATATTAAATAGAAAATTCCCAACTTCGTAAGTTTTAAATTTCGTGCTGTTCTGAGTAGCATGATGAAATCTCGCTCCATCCCACCTGGGACGTGAATCATCCCTTTGTCCAGCGTATCCACGCTGCATAAGCTACCTGCCCATTAGTCACTTAGTAGCTATCTCAGTTATCAGATTGACTATCGCAGTATCACAGTGCTTGTGTTCTAACAACCATGGACATCATCTGCTTATGACATCCAACCATCAACATCATCATGGCTCAATGATCCTCCTCATGTATTGTCAGAAGGTCAATATTAACCTAGCGCTACATCACAATGCCTAGATCATTCACCTCACTTCATCTCAACATGTAGGCATTGTATCATCTCACATCCTCACAAGAGGAAGGGTGAGTACAGTACAATAAGGTATCTTGAGAGAGAGAGAGACCACATTCACAGAACTATTTTTACAGTATATGGTTATAATGGTTCTATTTTATTATTGTTGTTGTTAATCTCTTACTGTGCCTAATTTATAAATTAGACTTTATCACAGGTATGAATGCATAGGAAAGAATATAGTATATACAGGGTTCTGTATTATCCGCAGTTTCAGGCATCCACTTGGGGTCTTGTAACACATCCCCCGTGGATGAGGGGAGGCTACTGTATAAAAAAGGGGTAACTACACATTAACGTTTGCCCCCACATTATCTCATACCTATGTAGATAAAAGTAATGTCTTGCAAAGTCAGGTCATATACAATTCTCTTAGCCTTATCAGTTAAAAAAGCCTAAATACTTTACAGTAACCTAGATTAACCACAATCCTAGGAAATTATGTGAAAATTTTAATTAGGTAAATTCTGCTTGGAAACAGAGTATCCTATTATTAAGGCTCCTGCTTAACGATTTATTGAGTTTTCAAAGGATAAGAAGCGATCTTAGACGATCTTAGATTTAGTAGCATATACAGGATATTTGAGAGAAAAAACAGGAAAAGATGAAGAAAGCACATACTGAACTGAGAAATAGGGAATAACAAAAATGAGATGTAAAAGAGTCATACTTTCCTGCAATTAATGACATCACAGAAAATTTTAAAAACCAGTTTCCTTAACTCAATGATTTCTAGCCATTCTGGCTTTGTGATTTCACACTTTCCCATCCTCCTTAAAATGTTTCTTAACACAAACTTTGGAAATTTAAAAAATGACATTTTTTTTAAAACTCTGAGATAACTGCAAAATAAGCTCAGCAAACACCATTTTAACTGGTATTGACTTTAAAAACTGTTCAAATTTATTTAGTGAAAGAAACTAACTGATTTTGATGGCAAGAAATCTTTCTGGTATGTGTATACATAAATACAATGTTTCCAAACACAGTATACCATAGTAGAATTCAACAGGACACTAACAGATCCATGGTGCAAACCGTGCCCTGTGTTCAAATTAACTCTGAATCGGTTTTCCTTAAATGTCACAGGTCATTGAGGCTCTAGGGCTTCTCAAAGCCTCTAAAAAGCCTTTAAAACTCTGAATTTCTAAAAAGGAGGTTTTCATTGAGAACATTTCCAGTGATCATAGTCCCTATTCACTGCCTACCCAGAACACTTTACAAGTTGAGATCCAAAGATTCTTGAACCATAAAATGATAATTAAAATATTTTCTATAAGCCAAGGCAATTGAAGTGTTACAGTCCACAAAGCTCCATTGCCAGCTAGAGATTAATTCTAAATGGTTGAGACCATTACAGCACATCACTAACAACCTTCCTCACCCTGTAAGAATTTTTCAAGAGCATAATAGATAGAGACTAATTAAAGTCATTCAAATAAATTCTCAAATTTACATGGACAAACATATTATTAAAAATTTAATCTACAGGCAAGCAGAGAAATTCTTCTGAGTATTAAGCATGTATCAATCATCCAAAAATGAGCAAAATATGATAATATATTTCTGGTCTTTACCCATAAATCTAGTCCTGGAGTAAATCATCATTCAAGATAATTTTAAAATAAAAAATATCTACCCAGGATTTGAAAAATTTGGTTGCAAATAACAACACATCCACACAGTGAGGAACTGATGCTCTGAAATCTTCCAATAGTATCTTCAGAAAGCTTAACTTCAGTTACATAATAAACTTTGTGCTGAGTTGAAACTGACGTACAGGTGCATCCTGACCCAGATTTCTTAATAAAAAAGTTTCAAAA
Organism: Diceros bicornis minor; assembly: GCF_020826845.1. Taxonomy (NCBI): domain Eukaryota; kingdom Metazoa; phylum Chordata; class Mammalia; order Perissodactyla; family Rhinocerotidae; genus Diceros; species Diceros bicornis. Next base: position 318,668 of record NW_026691186.1, on the reverse strand, counting down.
CTGTCCGTTATAGCACAGCCCAAGACACATTTTCCTATGTATTCTTCTTCCCTTCAGTCAATGGTTATAGAGAGCTTTCTACATGGAAAGAATCAAAAAACCATTTTTTTTAGTAGAAAGCTAATTATACCAACCAAAAATGCTAAATGACTTCTTAAGTCTATTTCATTTCATAAGCTTCATTTTCATAAAGGAAAAAAGAAACGCTACAGCAAAAATACATTTAAAAATTCTAGCCAATAAAAATCAAATTTTACTTTAAAAACTATTTACAGTGTATATTAATTTTAAAAGGAGAGCATATTTCTCTTCTCATCACTCTATATTAACATTCATAGTTACTGAAACTTTTGTTGTTTGCAAGAAAATCCCTATGTCTGCAAAGTTCACCTCCTCACCCTTTTAACTAACTAGGCACAATCTCCCTTCTCTGTACTGCCCTGTTATAAAAGCTTTGGGGAGGGGGTCTCAGGGTTAGTAACAATGACAGTAGAGCAAAGGAAAAGGATAGCATAACAGCAGTAAGGAAGAAAATGAAAGCAAAATAGAAGCAGGTCTTCCTCCTCCTGATAAACAAACACCAAGGCAGTTGAAAGAATTAGATAACTCGACAATCATACTTCTCAGAAGCACATACCTTGTATGGTAGAAATGATGACTCAGAATAATTACAGAATATGCTTTGCAATTATTTTAAATGAGTATGCATTATAAAAGACTCCTGTAAGTAAATCTGCTTTCACAGGGTTTAACTTTTTTCAACTATACCATCTAATTTGACTTACTACTCACCTTTGCTTTAGATATGGCAGTAAAATATATAAAAGATTACTCGAAGAGGTAAGCGGTCAGAACATAACAGCACGCGATCTCTCCGCATACTCAACAAGAGGATTTACTCTCAAGAGGCTTACTTCCTATTTTCCAGGTAGTTTTGTTCCTGTGTCTCCTCTAGGTATTTCTACCTATCAACCATTTCACTGTTCACTAATGAATAAGACAATGCGGGACAATGTGACTCTCCTATTCACTTACTATAGTCAATATACCTGTAGAGATCTGAATCAAACCTGAGATTCAAAAGTCTTCTAATTTACCTCTCAACTCTGGTGATTCATAAAGTTTTAGATAACAGAGTTTGACTAGAATCACCAGAAACTCTGTTATCTAAAATTTTATTACACATTGTAAAAGTGATAGGATGAAACTTCAAAATCATTTAGTTCAACTCAATTACTTTACAGTTGAGAAATCATTCAGAGAACTAGTTAGATGGTGTCAACTCAGGTTTTGTAACTCCAGACCAACACGTGTTCTGCTAAATCATGCTGCTTTCTGTAACTACTCCTTCTTCTCTATGATGTTCTTGTTACCCAAACAGTGCACCTGTGAAAGCTGATAAACTCAAGTATTCCTAGAATGACCAGAAAATCCCAAGTCTCAGGTCAAATACATATACCACTGCTTCATTTTCTACCCCAACATTTTTTCTGAAACCCTCCTAACTGCCAAAACTTTCCTGTTTCTTGTCCATCACATTTCTCTATCACTATAATTAATGTTTTAGTTATCTAGTACCCTATGTTACATAAAACATAATGCTAATCATAATAAGCAAATATTGAGTGCTCATTATATCAGGAACTATATTAAGACCTTGAGATGTAGCATCTCACTTAATCCTCAACTTCAAATAAGATAAATAATACCGTAATCCCCATTTCAAAACTGCAAAAATCAAAGCCTCAGAGGTTAATTTTTTCTTTTTCTCTCTTTTTTTTTTTTGCTGAGGAAGATTGGCCCTGAGCTAAGATGTGTTGCCAATCTTCCTCTTTGGCTTGAGGAAGATTCACCCTGAGCTAACATCTGTGCCAGTCTTCCTCTATTTTGTATGTGGGTCACCGCCACAGCATGGCCACCAATGAGTGATGTAGGTCGGTGCCCAGGAACTGAACCCGGGCCACTGAAGCAGAGCACACCAAACTTAACCACTAGGCCATGGGGCTGGCCCCAGAGGTTAAATAGTTTGTCCTAATTCACAGAGCTAACCAGAAGTAGAACCAGGATAAGTAACCAGGCAGTCTCACTCCAATGTCCATATTCCTGATCTCTACATACAATAAGTATATATAACTACATGGACTTTATTATTAATATGCAGATAACTCAAAATTTGGGGGCTACAGAAGAATTTAAAGAGTCTTTGTATTTGAAGAGGCTTCTTTCACATTAAAATAGCTTAATATGGCTTATTCCCATAAACTATATCTTCCTTAAAAAGACATGGCCCAAGTAAGAACTCTTAACTCACTCATATATAATTAAAACTCAAATTAAAGAAAATAGGAGGAAAAAAGAGTTGCAACAATACTTTAACAAATATCCAGATCAGCATTGTCCAAAAGAACTTTTTGTAGTGATAGTAATGTTTTCTATCTGCACCGTCCATCATGGTAGCCACTAGCCACATGGGACTATTCAGCATTTGAAATGTGTCTAGTGTGATTGAATAACTGAATTTTGAATACTGTGTAATTTTAATTAATTTACATTTAAACAGCCACATGTGGCTAGTGGCTACTATATTGGACAGCACAGGTAGAAGATAAAATGCCAGAAAAAGATGAGGAAAGAAATTCTTATTGCCTTTATTTAGAGAGTGCACTAACAGTCAAATCAATTTAAATCTCTTTTCCTACTTGTTCTAGCTTCAGTTATTAACCCAAACAATATATACCTCCAAGGAGATTTAAGTAACCCAAACTTCTATACTTAAATTCTTCTTTGTGTATCTCAAAGGAAAAAAATAATTAAAACCTGTATTATCAACAAAGCTCTTTATATTAGAAACTTTTTACTGTTTGGATACCTAAGAGGAAGAATTTGAACCTGAAAACTGCCATCTACTAAGAAAACTAAAAAGAGTCACACAAGTTTTCCATTCTCTTCATAATAAATACTTGATAATAAAGTGCTTACCTTGATTCTCCACTACTGTTTCTAACACTTTCTTCATCACTGTGTCCATTCATTGTAAATATCAAGAAGTTTTAAAATAAAACATAAATCTTCCCAGTTTAAAAGATGAATATAAATACTGACTCCTCCTCGAATACCAAAAATTCACAGACGAATTTTCTTCAACATTCACAGGTTTCCTGGGACCCTTTTTGATTCACCTAAAGAAAACATATTAAGAAAATAAGAAAACTTCCTGTAGAGAAAAAGATAAGTCTATTTAGAACTTATACAAATCTACCTAGGCCAATCAGAAATACCTAGGCTTCCATTAACTACATTCCTGACTACTTACTAGAATTTACAGCACACCAGTGCTTATTTTTGACAGAAGAAATCAGAATATCTGCTGAGTAATAAAACTTTTAGACTAACTGCAGCTGTGTAGATACATATATACACATTATGGATAACTAGCTAACTAAAGAAAAACGGTAATATATAACATATACATACATTCCAAGAATAGAAAACGGAGTCTTATTAGATACTTTGTCAAACCAAGTAAGGGGGGAAAAGGTTACCTTTAATCAAACACTAATTCATATCACCAAGAACTTCATACACTTGAATGAGGCAAAGTTTTGAAAATACTCACATAAGAACAGAAGAATAAAAGTATCATACAATCTTCGCAAAAACTGTACAGATCAAAATAAACGTGTACTTTCACAGGTGAGCCGACAGTGGAATGATAAAATTTAAATAATATTTATCCAGGTTGCACTTGCGGAGATTCCATTAAAAAAAAAAAAAGGTAATGGAATATACACTATGATTTTTTAAGTAACGGGTTTGGGGCAGAAATCACGGACCAAGACACAGCATTCCCACCTTTCAAGATTTCAGCACAACACTGGAGAGTCACCTACAAGCCATCCACGAATAAACAAAGGAGATCTCTGGCAGGGGAGGGAGAGGAAGAAGCGGGGGAAGGAGACGTCAGATCCTTCCCCAGCCAGAAAGGACCGAGACAGCCGACTGAGAGCAGAGCTGTCCTCCGACCTCAGCAAAGAGAATTCAGTCCTACGATGATTTCCATTCCAAAAAAAAAGAGGAGGAAAACAGGCTGTTGCCAACTTCATCACAGCAAACTCTACATCTAGATCGAGATTTTAATTCTCCAGAGACTAAGGTCCAGTAGACTCTTTGCAAGAACTGGTTATCCAAAAAGTAACTCTTCCACGCAACATTTATTCCTCATGTTAAAGATTAATTCCAACCCGTCAAAGAGCTTTACTGTTCAACAAGTCTTAAAAATCTAGGGACTCTAACAAACCGCCTCTTTCCCGAAAGTCTCTCTGCGTTGAGAAAGTTCACTCCTCTGTTCGTTTTCCTTTCCACCTTCCTTTCGCTCCTCAAAACGGCTTTCTCTGGACATTCTAACTTCCTTTTCCCCCTCATCTGCCTTCCCCGAGTCAGTCCTCTTTCTGAGGCCCTGCTCACAGCCCTGAGTGCTGAAGCTCCAGGCGCACGCAGCTCTCTCCAGCCTTTCCCGCGTCTCAACAATGAAGTCAAACCTCCCCAACCCTCCTCCCCTGTGCCCGGTCCTTCAACAGCTGCTCTGCTCCTGCTGAGTTTCCGAAGCGGGGCTCGAAAGGAGGCTGGAAGCCTTCCTCCTCCCTCCTCCGTCCACCGCAGCTTCGCTCCAGTCAGTCTCCCGGCCGGACGCACACTCCCACCCCCGTCCCTCCCAGGGCCTCCCTCCCGGTCCCCGAGTCTCTCTTCCCGCCTCACACTTCCCGCCGCCCCGCTCCGCGCCCTCCCGGGCTCGCCTGGGCCGCCGCCCCTCCCCCTCGCCGCCGCCCCCCACGTGCCGGGAGGCCGGGTCGCGGCGGGGGCGACGCGCCGGCCAAGCGCTCGCCGCTCGTGCCCCGCGGCTCTGCCCTCGCGGCCCCGCCGCGCCCACGCCGAGGAGGCCCGGGCTCCGCCGCCCGCCGGCGCTAGGACGCGCTCCGCGGAGCCCCCCGCGCGCCACTCACGCGCCCCCCGCGCGCCCAGCCCGGCCGCCGCCGCCGCCGCCCTCGCAGAGCCGCCCCGGCCTTCGCCCGGCGCCCCCGCCCCCGCCCGGCCTCCCCGCCACATCCTGACCCGCCCGCCGCCCCCTTTCTTACCGGCGGCCGTGCAGGCTTCGCGGGGGCGGAGGGAGCCCACTCAGGTCTCCGCCGCCGGGTGAGTCCTCGGGCTCCGGGCGTCTCGGGGGAAGCAGGAGTCCGGGAGGGGGAGGGGGAGGGGAAGCCCCGGCCCGCGGCTCCCACGCGCGACCCCCTGAGAGCGGATCCAACAATCCATTGCACCAACGGCGAGGGCAACAAGAGCGAGAAGGAACGAGCCGTCGAGCCCTCGTCGTCGCCGCAGCCACGTGCGCGCTCCCGCTCCCGCCGCTTATCGGCTCCCGGCAGCCGCCATAATGCCGAGAGCAAGCGCAGCCGCCGCCGCCGCCGCCGCCGCCCTCGCAGAGCCGCCCCGGCCTTCGCCCGGCTCCCCCGCCCCCGCCCGGCCTCCCCGCCACATCCTGACCCGCCCGCCGCCCCCTTTCTTACCGGCGGCCGTGCAGGCTTCGCGGGGGCGGAGGGAGCCCACTCAGGTCTCCGCCGCCGGGTGAGTCCTCGGGCTCCGGGTCTCGGGGGAAGCAGGAGTCCGTGAGGGGGAGGGGGAAGCCCCGGCCCGCGGCTCCCACGCGCGATCCCTGCGGAGCGGATCCGACAATCCATTGCACCAACGGCGAGGGCAACAAGAGGGAGAAGGAACGAGCCGTCGAGCCGTCGTCGTCGCCGCAGCCACGCGCGCGCTCCCGCTCCCGCCGCTTATGGGCTCCCGGCAGCCGCCATAACGCCCAGAGAGCAAGCGCAGCCGTCTCCCTCGTAGCCGCCGCCGCCTCCCGCGCGATGTAAGCTCCCTGCTCGCTCCCCTTCCCCACTGGGCGCGAGGAGGGATTTGTTGCTGCAACTGGATTCAAGGTCAGGAGGAGGAGGGAAGCTGTGCATACAATGGAATGGGATGGAGCTGATTGATGACATCCATTTGAAAGGTAATATGTTTGGAGATGAGTAGGTGTGGAGATCATTGGTGTAGGACTTACTGAGTTTCTGATGCCTTTGAGTCATTCAAGAGGCTTTTGGATAGAAGTCTAGAGCTGAGAAGTAAGATCTAGACTGAAAACTAACTGTTAAGTATGTAGGGAGAAATTAAAGTCTTGAGTATACATGAAATAGACTTAGCAGACAACCTAGGAGTGTGCAATGAAGAATTTAAATTAATTTTTGGCTAGGTAGAGGAAGATGAGCTGGCTAAGGAGTTGCAGATATCGGATGGGTGTTGTGCAATGGAAGACAAAGGCATAAATGATTCAAGGAAGGAGTGGTGAGTAGTGTCCAATGCTGTTGAGAAGTCACGTGAACTAAGGCCTGAATAATATCCATTAGATTTAGTAACATAAGGGTCATTTACTTTAGCAAGAACTATTTTGTTGGAATAATAGGACCAGAAGCCAGATTGGAGTGGGATGTGATAAATGAAGAAATGGAATCAGTGAGTCTAAATTTCTCTCTCAGACAGTTTGACTTTGACTTGAGAGTGAATATGAATTGTTCTGTTTGTTTTTTTGGGGGGGGGCTTGTGGATTTTTGTTTGTTTAGGTGACAGATTTAAGGTGTTTCAAAGACAATGGGAAATATCCCTTTGAAAGAGAGGTTGAATATATTAGAGTTAGCTGTAAGAATTAACACATATACCTTTTTTTTCCCCAATCGGGAACTGAACACTAGATATCACTGTTTATAATTATGGGCTATAGACACTTAATTGGTGTAGCTTGAGAATTTCTGTGAGTCTTTTACTCCCCAGATACATGCCTCATGCTCTACTAATGTTTGAAAAGTCTTGGTAGAAATCTATTTGAAAGCATATATTCCTGGGAAGAGTAATATGTTAAGAAGGCAGTTCTCAGCTGTGCCGAAGTTTAGAATTACCTAAGGAGCTTTAAAATAAAAATGCTCAAGGGGCCGGCCTGGTGGTGTAATGGTTAAGTTCGCGCAGTCTGCCTTGGTGGCCTGGGGTTCGCAGGTTCAGGTCCTGGCTGCGGACCTATGCACTGCTCATCAAGTCATGCTGTGGTGGCAAACCATGTACAAAAATAGGGGAAGATGGGCGCAGCTGTTAGCTCAGGGCTAATCTTCCTTAGCAAAAAGAGGAAGATTGGCAGCAGATGTTAGCTCAGAGCTAATCTTCTTCACCAAAAAAAAGAAAAAGAAAAATGCTCAAGACTTACCTTAAGAGATTTCATTCCATTGTTCTAAGGTGGGGCCTTGGCATATGCGTTCTTTCAAAGCTCCCCTTTTAAAAAGATGATTCTAATGTGCCATTAGTATTGAAAAACTATGGACATCATTGTATTAACACTGCATTGACTCATGACATTTGGTTTAGATGAAGTGTGGAGAGGCCAGAATATTTATTTAGAAAATAGTGGTTATTAACAGGGCAGTGGTGGGTGGAGATTTTGCACCTCAGGGGATATTTGGCAAGAATCGGGAAACATTTGTGGTTGTCACAATGAATTGGGTGGGGGCTGCTACTGACATGTATTGGGCAGAGGCCGGGGATACTGCTAAAGATCCTACAATGCACTGGACAGCCCCCCACAACAGAGAATTATCTGGCCCAAAATGACAATAATGCCATTGTTGAGAAACCCGGCTATAAAGGATGGCAAACTAGGTAGTATCTTTTAGTGAAATCTCAGTGGGTGGGGGTTGTGGTTTGGTAAGGGTGCTAATGAATGAGGAGGATCTATTCTATGTAACAACTTAGCCTAAAACTAAGCCTTGCTTGTAACCAGCAACAAAAGAGCCTCAAATAAAGATGGAGCTTGCTGACAGAAGAAACAGCTTTCATAGCTGAAAAGTGTTTGCCTCTGGGAAACAGGGACCAGAGATGGAGAGAAGAGAGATGGAGAGAAGAGAGACAAGGCACAGGACTTTTTAACTGTTAGCCTTTCAAAACTATTTGATTTCTTAATGAACTTTAATTATTTAGACTTTTTCAAAACGAACCTAATGGAGATTAGAATTTTAAATTGAGTCCATTTTAAAAAATTATTTCTTTAATTACTGTTTTAATACAAGCAACTTAAAAATTAAAACATGTGGTGTTCTAGATGTAAAGAATGGTAATAGAGGAGTGGGATACATAGATAGATTTAAAAGGAAAGGCAGGTTCTTAAAGGACAAGACGTTTGAAGTTAAGTTTTTGTTGTTTTAAGTGACTAATGGCTAGTATCTTTAAATGTAGGTACTATGAAAGTATTGAACAACCAAAAAAGTACTGGATGCTTGTTTTTTAAGATAGGTTTCTTAAAATAAAATAGACCTTTTATACATAAGGTTATCATAGCCCATTTCCGAGTGATAAGAATATCATTTTTTTCTTTTTCTTAGATTAATATTGATAGTACGCTTTCTCTGAATAATATTATGGCCCTGTGTTCCACTTGTAAAATATTTCCCTGTTTCAATGTGAAGCAAATTTATTACTCCCGAATAGATTTTCACAGTCCTCTTATGTTCACTCTGCATAAAATTCCAGATAAATGTTTGATACTTTGCTCTTCTTACTACAAATTTCATTTGGCATCTTTTCTCATCCAGATTTCAAATGTCATCTGACATATATTTTAGTAGAGTGCTTCAGTATCTTCCACAACCACTTAATTTTTATACAGGATAAATAGTTGGAGACACATTGAGTACTTTTCTCACTATACAAAAATGCCCATGTGAGGGAAAGTGGTGGCTGAAACCCAGCTTGTGTCCACTCGCTGTGTAGTCTGCTAGGAAGAAAGGGCACATATTGTAATTCACACAAAGTTTCTATATGTATTAGTGGTGACCAAGGTTGGAGAGGAAAATAACAACAACAATAGGGGAAGGTCGTAGAATATGTGATCAATTTCAACTAAGATTTTTGGAGCACCCACTGAGTGTTAGGCACTGAGATCACAGAAATGAGGAAATCAATGGGCCTACAATGAGCACGGTGACCATAGGCCTGTTTACACAGAACTACCCCAGTTGGTATGTGTTTTCCCATTGTCCCATCTGGTTAGTGTCCCCTTTCATTCTCAAATGTGTACCAGTTTGGACAGCAAATTATGTAGTCACCCTAAAAAGAAGGAAAAATTCATTCTAGTCTGAGTGGCAAGGTCATGGGTAAGTGAAAGAGCATGATCTCCTCTGGTTCGGCATGACAGGAGGGTTGGTGGGGGAAATGGCACGAGGTAGATATATGACTGAAAAGATAGGGAGTCTGAGGTGGTGAAGGGCCTTATACACCACTTTTAAGGAGTTTTTATTTGTCTTGAAGGCAGTGGGGACTGATGGTGGTTTGGGAGCAGGGAAATGATAAGATCAGATCTGTTTAACGTTGACAAGAACAAAAGAGCAAAAGTACATTTCTCTACCATCGCCGCCCCCCCGCCCCAGTAGACACATACAAACACACAGGGCTGGGGAGAAGGAGAGGAGAATCTTGTCCTTTCTGAGTGTAAACACTTACAACTGAGCTCCATTTAATCTTAAATCCACTATAACGCCTTAGAATGAAGGACCGACCCTCCCCATTCCATCTCTAAAACACACTGCTGTCGTTGGTATGCGGAATCTCTAACAGCTTACAGCTGGCAAGCTACTCTAGCGCAACATACATTTTTGCTCCTGTGAGTTGAATTGTATATTTTAAGAGATGATGTGTTTGTTCTTAAGCCTGTTAATTCTAGTTGTACTTGTTATTGCAATTATGTAATTGAAAAAAATTATGTAAATTGATGAACTAAGAAGGTAAACAGTTTTTTCTGTGAAAATTTTGTGGAATGCTTTTGAAAAACTGAAAGATAACTAGCTAAAAATATTCAGATAAATGAGGTGTGGATGAGACAACTGTAAAAAAAAAAAAAAAAAAAGAAAGAAAAAAACAAAGAAAGAAAGAAGGAGAGCCAGCCCTGATGGTCTAGTGGTTAAAGTTCAGTGCGCTCCCCTTCGACAGCCTGGGTTCAGTTCCCCGGGGGGGAATCAGACCACTTGTCTGTCAGTAGCCACGCTGTGGTGGTGGCTTACACAGAAAAACTAGAAGGACTTACCACTACAGTATACAACTATGTACTGGGGCTTTGGGAGAGGGGGAAAAAAAAAGAGGATTGGCGACAGATGTTAGCTCAGGATGAATCTTTCCCAGCAAAAAAAAAAAAAGAAAGAAAAGAAAGAAAGAAAATAGCATAAACATCCAGAAGGTTCTGTGCTCAGTTTGCTTTACCCCAAATTGTGAGACTGAAGCCATAGTAATATGCTCTACTAAAGAGACAGGTTGAGTCTGACACCTGCAATCAGGGCTATTACTTGGTTGGGCTTGCAGTAGTCTAGGGTCATTCTCCAGAATTCATCCAGTTTTTGCAGGGGGCAGAGAGGTGAATTAAATGGAGATATGATAGGGACCATGTATTAGGGTTCTCCAGAGAAACAGAACCAATAGGGTATATATAAAAAGAAATTTATTACAAGGAACTGGCTCCTGCAGTTATAGAGACTGAGAAGTCCAAAGATCTATGGTCAGTAAGCTGGAGACCCAGGAGAGCCTATGGTATAGTTTCAGTCCCAGTCTAAAGACTTGAGAACCAGGAGAGCTGATGGTATAAGTTCCGGTCCACGTCAGAGTCCAAAGGCAGAAGACTGACGTCCCCGCTTGAAGACAAGAGGAGAAAGCAAATTCTCCCTTACTCAGCCTTTTTGTTCTATTCAGGCCTTCAACAGAGTGGATGAGGCCCACCCACCTTGGGGAGGACAGTCTGCTCAGTCTACCAATTCAAATATTAATCTCATCCAGAAACTCTCTCACAGACACACCCAAAGTGTTTAACCAAATGTCCAGGCACCCTGTGGCCCAGTCAAGTTGACACAGAAAATTAACCATCACAGACCTCCACCCAGGCATTCTTGTGATCCTTAAGAGTGGCGCTAATCTCTGCCATGCACACCCAAAATATGATACATTGTTTTTGGTTTATTTTGTCTGAAGCAGGCTGGGTATCAATTTCCAAGACTTCTACTTGGCCTTCCCCACTGTAACAGCTCTTACTTCAGGAGCTAAAACCCAAAGTGGGGATTACTCCAACTGCCAAGTATGTTACTCACAGTTGTAACCTTCAGGGACTGAGGAAATGACCACTAGGTGTTTCCATGGACCCAGTGTACCTACTCTGAGCCAGGATTTGGCCATTTATTGCCTGGCTTCTGTATGTTCCTACTCTTAATGAGGAGACCAAGATGATAATCTGGGTCTCTAAGTATCAATGTCAACTCAGATCCTGTGTCTAATTTTTCCTGAAATGTCTAGATATTCCCCCTTTCTCAGTGTGCAGTCACCTGAGAAAATGGTGTAGGTCCCTTTGAGGAAGGACTAGAAGAATTATTACAGTATATACTTGCCATAGAGTTGTGGGGTCCTTTCCTCCAGGACTTGGCCACCTTTATAGTCAGTAGGTTCTGGGTCTGAAAATTGACTCAGATCTGGAAACTGGACAAGAGATCGTGACACTTTTTATTGTAGTGACCACCCTCATCCACTCTTGCTTTCTTTGATTACGTATATTAGGTAGTACCTTTATTCCCTGCCCATTTATTTTTCCCCTAGGAGCACTGGGTTCTATAAAACATCTCCACAACTCTTTCTAGGTCAAGCTCCCTTGGCTATCACTCTGATTTTGCCAGTCATTCTGATAGTTGTGACTACTCTGACTTCTGGCATTAAGTTCTGCCTCCTGGATCTACTATGCTTCTGGGCCCCATCATTCCCATTGCTATTAATAAGCCAAGCTCTGTGATAGCATCTCCTACTGTGAGCCCTGGCCCTCAGAGGTGAACTGTCACTGAACTTCGTGCTGAGGGTGGTGTCTCTTTTACCAGGATGTCTCTCTTACTGAGGGCCTTGGTGAATGATGTATCCTCTGGCCCCTCCCATAATCTTCCCTAAGGGCTTCTGGCCTCACATAATATATGCACTCCAGCCTGCCCACTCCCCTTGAGGTTTTTAATCCCGCCCTCCACTGACTGCCATGGCAATTTAAGCATTTCAAGATCTCTCAGCACAGGCTATTACTTTCTCCAGACTTCTAGGAACCATCCTAACGGGGAGTTTGCGCCTGGGGCCTGCCATGGTGTTACATCCCATATCTCAAGAGTGCCTCCAAGTCAATAAGCTCACCATTATCCAATCTTATATGCTAGGTCTCTTGACTAGGCACCCTCAAAATCCAGTCCTAAAAACTTCCCTTTTTCCTGCCAATATATGTTGACTCATTCTGGCAGCTTCTTTGGGGTATAGATCAGGCCTAGCACATTCCCATGTAGATTATGCTGTGACTTAACCCTAGTTATTGGCGTGACTGCCATGAGAGGAGGTGGGATAAGTTTCTGAGAGGGCTCTCTGTTGCTTTATTCAGAAGCACTCGCTGCAGTGGCTTTCTGTGTGGGAGGAGTGTTAGCTTTTAGTAAGAAAGGTGGGCAACCTTTGTAGGCTCTCAGTGTTCAGAGGGGTCTCAGGAGCCAGAATCTTTGCGGGCATCCATCCAGCTGTCCCCATCCCATGCGTCGGTGTCCCAAGTTTTCCAACAAGTTACCTATCTTTGGCTTCAATTTTTTTTTTTTTTTTGTGAGGGAGATCGGCCCTGAGCTAACATCCGTGCTAATCCTCGTTTTTGCTGGGGAAGACCAGCTCTGAGCTAACATCTATTGCCAATCCTCCTCCTTTTTTTCCCTTCCTCAAAGCCCCAGTAGATAGTTGTATGTCATAGTTGCACATCCTTCTAGTTGCTGTATGTGGGACGCGGCCTCAGCATGGCCGGAGAAGCGGTGCATCGGTGCGCGCCCTGGATCCGAACCCGGGCCGCCCGTAGCGGAGCACGCACACTTAACCACTAAGCCACCAGGCCGGCCTGGCTGCAATTGTTTTTGAAGCTTCTTGATAATGAAGTTCTGAGTCTGGTAGTCAAGCTTTTTCAGTTTCCCAGGGCAGGAGTGAAGGGCGTCTATGGCAGCTGCTCAGCAAGCCGTCTGGCCTGCTTTAGTAGCTTCACAGCTAGTGAAGTAGAGAGTTTCCACTTGTTTGTTAACTGCTCTCAGGTTTAACCGTCTAACCTAATGGCCAGCCAATCATAGCTTGTATCCATTGTTCATACACGTACACACACTTTTGAACTGCCTGTATTTTGCCCCACATAGGGCATTCCTCTGCATCAGAATAATCTCCCAAGTCACAATTGGTGAAAGTTTTAGTAACCGGGCCCCCACATTCTACCAGGGACTATCCATGCCCCAAATGCCACACGTGATGAGGTTCATTGACAGTGGGACAGTTCTGATCTAGTTCTCCAAACCCTATCTCACTTCCTGCTTTCTCAGCATATTCCATTTTCCTCATTGTCTAAATTTGTCTCTGGTCAGGAACCAAGAATTATTCCAACAGTACCTGGTTTTTCTGGCAAAAGTAAGGAATGTTCACGTTATAATTTGAAAACTCTGACTTCTACTACATGAAAATCAAATTGAACAGAAACCTGGCACATAGTAGGCGTTCAATAAATAGTTGTCCCTTGTGACTATGATAAAAAACACTGAATTATATACTTTAAAAGAGTGAAGTTTATGGTAAGTGAGTTATATCTCAATTAAAAAAAAGTTGTTGAATGAATGAAATAGTTGTATTTTGAGTGTAGAAGTATGGGAATTCATGTTGCAATTTTAAAATGCTGTTTTCTGATGCTCAGAATAAAACAACAACAACAACCAAAGATATAGAATAAAAACAAAGGAAATTTAAATCAAATACCTAATAGCACCATTAGTTGTCAAGAGACATTAAAGATATTTGGGATACGTCATTGAACTTTGAGATTTGGGCAAGCATATAATAGAAATTTTCTTGCTGCTTTTTTGGAGGCAAAATAATAACTAGATTAGCTCTGCTGCTTTATGGCATTTAAAAATGTTTTTATTCTTTTAAGCACCACACTTACGTTTAATGACATGAATTGATGATGCCTCATATGTTGCATATTATTTCCTTGGGTCAATTTCTTAATGCAGTGATAGCCATGGGCTTTCTCATAACTGTAAAAATGTGCAATGTTTGATCAAACTCACATGAATGTGTTATTTTAACATATTTCCTCCTTTCTGAGTAAATGGATATTTGTTGGACAGGGTGGTAGGAATCTTATCAGTTAGTTTAAAATAAAAACCCTTTGTATTTGGTTTATTTCTTCTCCTCACCATATAATTAACAGGAGAGGGCAGTCATAGACTACTTTCAGGAATTCTATAGCTTATATATATTTCAGAGGCAAAATCCTGTAATTCTACTTTAAAAACACTTCCTTCAGTAACATGTGCTACATGCTGTTTGAACTCATTGCTGACGAACCATTTATCCCTCTGATATGTCCCTTAGAGCATGAAGGGTCCTTAGTAATTGTCTAACCTCCTCATTTTACAGATAAGAAAATGAAAACCTGAAGAGCTTACATGATGTATCCAAGATTACCTAGCCACTTGATGGCAGAGTCTGTTTAATTTTGTCCTTAGCCCCGCCACTCCACCCCAACCAACCATTTCTTTAATATATCTGTGAAATGGACACGTTATAAACTTCGTAGTGGATTCAGAAGAGATCTGAAGAAATTTAGGCTTGAATAAGGTCAGGTTTACCCCCTCAGAATTACTTAATACAAAAACAATTCAAAAATCATTAATTTACATTTATTCACAGATAAATATGATACATTCTCCTGATTCCATTACCTAGTTTTAATTAACTATTTTTCTATTAATATGTTAATATTTATATACATCTGAATTCTTTACAAAGAGGACTTGAGACAACCCAGAAATATATAAGCATAAAACTCTTAGGTTTGCCTTGTACGATAGTATTAAGTTTGGATGACCTATAAAAATAATTACTTACGGGGCCGGCCCCGTGGCATAGCAGTTAAGTGCGTGTGCTCTGCTGCTGGCGGCCCAGGTTCGGATCCCGGGCGCGCACTGACGCACAGCTTGTCAGGCCATGCTGTGGTGGCGTCCCATATAAGGTGGAGGGAGATGGGCACGGATGTTAGCCCAAGGCCAGTCTTCCTCAGCAAAAAAAAAAGGAGGATTGGCATGGATGTTAGCTCAGGGCTGATCTTCCTCACAAAAAAAAAATATTACTTACAGCACATTATAGAGACATCTATATGTCTGTTAAAATTATTCTTAGCAAGAACTTTGATACGCTTTTAAAATTTCTGGCAAAAATTGTATTTGTTATTATTTAGCTCTAAATAATATGGTGTAGTTCCTGTTCTAGTGCTGCAATATGAGGAAACTGTAAAGATCAGAAGCATAGGAGACACATTTTTATTGACTGTTTCTCTCAGGGAAGAGACGAGCTCCCTCAACCTTGTTTTTCCCACCCAAGTTTATGCTCTCTGCCTCTAGGATATGAGTTGGAAAATTGTTCTTACTAGCAGCTTCAGCAACAACAGCAGGTGCAGTCAGTAAGTTTACCAATATATTTGTTCTATCACCAGAATACCTCTGTCATCAGTAATCATTTTTTTATAATAGGCTACTGAAAAACCAGAGAATCACCAAATACACACACACACACACACACATACACACCCCCATATAAAGATATAAATGAGAATCTGTAGGGGATGCTGTGCAGTGACACCCAGATTCCAGCCTCTTAAGGACTGAGACATTTGTGCCCACATCTGCCTAGAGTGTGGGCTGCTGACTGCTCATAGCTACATTCTTCTCTGGAAATTATCTTGAGTTAAAGAAGCTACCACCTTCAAATTTACACCCCTTGTGTCCATGTTGGGATACAAAGGTTTGGTACCCTTGCCTTAATTCAGAGCTTCTCTGAAGGGGCTTCAGAGCTCCCATGGGTCACTGAGGCCTCTGTTCCGACTACACCACAGTTCAACTTCTCCCTCTATCCAATCCTACTTCTCTTAACTCTCACACAATTTGTTCCAAAGAGTATCCTCCTGCCCCCTAACAAACCTCCTACATGCGGATCTCAGAATCTCAGAGTGTCTGCTGGATCCCAGCTTATATGTGTATATGGAAATAGGGGAGAGAAAGGAAGAAATTTGAAAGAGCTCATTAATTTTGGCTATCACATGTGGCATAATCATGGAGAAAGGACAAGAAAACAAGGCTTAAATGTCAAATTCATCTTCTTGGAAAATACCACCAATCCTATTTTATCTGTTTTCCTCTCACTTCTTCCATTTACCCCTAAATTTTAGAGTACCTCATCATTTACTCTCTTTTCTCTATATGAGTCCATAAGCAATCTTTGCATTCAAGTTAGTCCTATGAAATTAATTAGCACTTATACACAAATGGATTCCTGAATCTTTAGCTCCATCTCTAACCTCTTTTCTGAGATCTAGATGAGAATTTCCAAACGTCTTTTTGACCTCTCAACTTGACTTTTCTGCAGAAACTTCAAATTTATTGTGTCCAAAACTAAACTCATAAAGGTAATGAGTTTATGGGGGAACAACACCACTCCCCATAGAGTCTCTATCTCTTTTTAATACAGTCACTGTATTCCCAGTTCCCCCAAATAAATGACCTTAGTCATTGTTTTTCTTCCTTCATATCATACTAACAGTTGATCACTAAGTCTTGAAAGTTCTAATCAGAAATGTGTCTAAAATCTATTTTTTCCTCTGCTTTATTCAGGCCCTCACTTTTTTCCTTTTTTCGCGCAAAAGCCCACCTACATATCCAGTTTTATTTCTCTAACCATCTTCCCATTTTCTCTTTCAACATGGCACCTCTTCATCATCTAACTCACCCTGTGTCACTTACCTGTTGGCCTATAAAAGAAACCACCCACTGGTGTTTGCAGAAACCGGTCTGGTCCCCACTTCTCTGTTTCTGTCCATTTCTTATACATACCCTGAGTCCTCATTCCATCTCTTCAGATTACTAAAAACTTGACTTTTATATGTAAGTTCTGGCTCTTAAATCTTGAATCTTGGGATTCTGACCTGGCTTTCTCTATTCTGGACCTCTGCTGGTAATGCGGTCACCGTAGCCATTCTAATGCCCAATGGTCTGCAGCCCAGGCAGCCTAACACCCAATCCCTATGTGGGGACAATGGACATTTTGCTGCAACTGTTCATTCTAGGAACATACTTTTCTTAAAGATATATGCAAAAATACAATTCAAACAGCAGTTTTTTCAACAAATATTTTTTGAGTGTACCTTATATGCTAGATGTTGTTCTGGCTACTAATGACATAGCTGTCAACAAAAATCCTTACTTTCTAATGGGATAAGTGCATCTGTTAAAGGCCAGAGATAAGGGAGGGGACTGCTGACCACAATATTTATGCTTACCTACCTGGCAGAACTCGTTTGTTAAAGAGAGAAACTGCTTGTCCTGCAGGTACCAGCATCTCCTGCCACAGCTGTTTCAGGGATCTGCAAGCCATCATTGCTTTATCTCCTCAAACATGTCTTGGGGTCAATAAGAAAAATTGCCTTTGTTGCTTAAGCAACTGCAAATCTATATGGAAGCCCAAGACTTATGATTGGCATGTTTAATAGGGTGATATTTACAATATTACACTGATACAACTTAGAGCTTCTTTGCAGCCTTCCTTGCCCTGGTCTTGAGGCTCATTACACAAGGGAGCCAGAGGCTATTACACGAAAGAAGCTACACCAAAAAGGACTTTGATGAGCTTTAGACTCCAAAGCTGACTTTCCTGACCTCTCTAGGAAGGTAATTGTCCTGCAAACATGGAGAGTGAAAAGCTTTTCCTAAATTCCTTTTACTTGCATTTAACATAGCAAAAGTGAGCCCTGATAGCTTCCCGGCTTTCAAAGCACCACTAACCACAATAGGAAACATTGTGTGGTGACCCAGTTCACATGTATGGATAATATTCAGCATATGTATTTTATACCTGAAGCAAACACAAAAAATTTACTCGTATTACTTGCAATGCATTTTGATATGCTCTATCCGCTACAATTGCATTTCTTTTTAATACTCTATTCACAACACACTAAACTGTGATCTAAGTTTTAAAAAAATTACTAGCCTAGAGTTTTCAAAAGGGGGGATTGAATGAGACAGAAAAAGGAGAGAGGTTAAGTCGGCTTCTCAAGGGGGTGGGCGGGGGTCGGGGGCAGTGCTTAGGGAGAGGATCTGAAGGATCAGTCTTCAAATTCTTGGTGTTGAGTAGAATTGATCAGAGGCAAAATATCTTTTATTGGAGAATGGGATTGTATTAATGTAGGTTATAAAAAGCAGACTGTATGAAGTCACTGAATTCAGGGGAAAGTATAAGGTCACCAAGACATTGTGAGAAATACAGATGAGGCAACTGCAGAATGTTTACATTCTTAAGCCGATAAGCATAGGATGAGCTAAAGCCACAGTGGAGTTTGACCAAAGGACAGGCTATCGCTGACATTACACTGTACAGGCCTCACGCCTGATGGCTTGAGCAATGGAATCCCTCCTTATCATAATGCTATTTTAATAAGAAAATGAAGTAACTGTTAAACAGTGGTAGAGCACCCTGTGATCTAGTTAGTGTCACCTTGAGGAAAAACTGGGGAGCAGTTAGGGAGAGGGATCTTGTGCAAGAAAGATGAGAACATAAAAATGATAAACTTGGGTTAGGCATAAAAATGTACAGACTTGCAGACTTCGAAGATACTTGGGTACCTTAGACCTGTTATAGATAACTGACAAGGTTGTGTTCACTATAGGTGATAGAGGTTTGTGTCTCCACACCGCCGTGTCAGTTTGTCCGATCCTACATCTTTGAGGTGACAAGTAGATTAGGCTGAGGTTTTCCTGGGTTGGATGAAATGTAGGTTTTTTTCTTCCTTACTTCCCAAAAGGGTAGGGGCTCACAAGGAAGATCAGATAGGTTGTAGAAAATGAAAAGACCTCATTGTCATTATATATCTGAGAAGAGTGAGTAACCCTATCCATATGATCTTTGCTCAGATGTTACCTTTCAGCAGGCCTATCCTGACCACTCTGCTTATAATTGTACCCCAACCACTCCTTATTCTCCTATTCTGCTTTCATTTTCTATATAGCTTTTCTTACAAATGAATAAGTGCGTATGTGTGTGTGTGTATGAATGGTATAATGAATCCCCATGTTCCCATCACTAAGCTTCAATAATTATCAATATTTTACCAATCTTATTTAATCTATACCCCCATTACTTTTTTTTCTGGTGTATTTTAAAGAAAGTCTCAGACATTATGACATTTCTTCCTTGCTGTGTGTTTTCCTTATTTTGTTTAATGTCTGCCTTACCCTACTAGAATGTGAGATAGATGAGGGCAGTGATTTCTATCTGCTGCACTCACAGTAACATTCCCAGCACCTAAAAAGGTTCCTGGCACGTAATAGGTGCTCAATAAATATTTTTTGAATGCATGAATATGGAATCTAAAAAAGTGACATTTTTAGTTTCTTGCTAACTATGCATAGATAAATGGTGAATTTTATTTAGATAACCTGGCAGTCCCCATTGAGGAATTATGTGGGGGTTTCTGGCCATCTTCTAGGCTATGTCTGAAGTGTCCAACCTACCCTAACAAAATAATTTAGCACTTCTGTTTTGGAGAGTGTAGATGTAGAATTTTGGTTCTTCTAGCAGCAACTGGGCTGAAACTAGCCCACATTTATGGCTTAAACCAAGAGGAGCTCAAGAGAGCACTGACTGGGAAGCTGGCCCAGACTGCGAGTCCACTAGTTGGCCATAATTGGCAATAACTGAGACAATTAGGCAGAAACAACAAGTGGAGATTATGCCTTTTAGTGTCTGGTAGTGAGCCAGGCAGAGCCCCTGTCAGGTCCTAAACTAGACAAAAATACCCTGCCCCATGATTCAAATGAGGAAATACAAACATGAGTCTTCATTGTGCCCTCATACTCATGTTGCTCTTAGAAATTTCACGTACTCCCTCTTCCAACACAATGCCCTACGCTATAGCACCACCTAGTTACTTACTTCTTTGGGATCAGAAAATCCTGGAAGACTTGCTTCATTCACCCTGACTCCCAGCCCCTCTGAGAAACTATCACCCTAGATTTCATAAGATATTTGCATCTTTCCAAAGATTATATCACAGTCTTGGTAGATGCACTCGCCAAAATGGCAGACTTCGTTCTCTTGACTGAATCTCCAATTCCCTTGGTCATTGTCATATGATTTAATAAGAAAAACTACCTAACACTGATATCCTACCATTGAGCCCTTTTTTCCTCATGCCTTCCAGCAGTCACTGCTCAGAGTTATCCATCTCCATATCCACTTGTCCATCACCCACCATCTTAGACCAATTACTGCACCAACCATGTTCTAGAAGATCATTTCCATTGTTACATAGTATAGAGATGCAAGTCATAATCCATCACAGTGGAATTTTCCAGGAGTGTATAGCTCTACCCATTGAGCTCATCACAGCATTCATTGCCATCACAGCTTCCATCCTTGCTGTCCTGTTTCCTGCCCCTCTAAGAACAAGCCTCTGATTGATAGCTGGAGGAGCTGCCCAAGAAAACCTACACGATGCCCTCTGTTCTTGTACACTTGGGGTTTTAGCTTAGCCAGTACGTTCTTTTTTCTTAAGGTAAAGGCGTTAGCTTTTTTTAGGGCATTGCCCCTCTTCCATTGTCAAGCCACGTTGCTAGATTGGGACTGATCCCACCAGCTTGGATCCAGGAGTGATTATTTGATCCAGTCAGAGAACCACATTAGCCTCGCCACAGTGCTTGGGTCATGGATAACTACACAATAGAAGACAGGAATATCAAAGGCACAAAACTCATTTCTGAGCTATATGTTGGAATGATTGGGGATAGGAAATCTCTCTTTACAACAGATTTAAACTTAATAGTAAAAATCTTGAGGGCCGGCCCGTGGCTTAGTGGTTGGGTGCGCGCGCTCCGCTGCTGGCGGCTCGGGTTCGGATCCCGGGCGCGCACCAACGCACCGCTTCTCCGGCCATGCTGAGGCTGCGTCCCACAGACAGCAACTAGAAGGATGTGCAACTATGACATACAGCTATCTACTGGGGCTTTTGGGGAAAAATAAATAAATAAATAAAATTATAAAAAAAAAAAATCTTGAGCTGCTGGTAGCAGTTTTGCTACCATATGTGGAGATCCTGTCTAAGGAGATCCTGAGACTGAAGTTAATGCAGAGGAAAATAGAATCAAGATATGGCTAGATAATATTAATTGAGCTTACTATGTGTTAATTAACCACACAATTAATCATTTAGTCCTACAATAACCCTTAGAGGCAGGGTTGACATTTATCATCCCCAATCTAAAGATGAGGTAAATAAGGCTAAATGTCTTGCCCAAAGTTTCAAAGTTAATGTTAAAGCTGAGAGTTGAAACTATGCGGTCTGGATCTAGAACCTGTGTTCATTACCACTATTGTACACTGCCTCAATATGTGCTTTTGCTAATATACACAGACTTCAGAGACAGAGAGAAAGATTGAGAGAGAGAGAGAGAGACTGAGACCCAATGATTTGTCTTTGATTCCCTGGATCTAGTCATGCCTGAAATCATGAACTTCTTGATTTTTTTCAATTAACCAAACAAATTTCTCTCCCCTTCCTGTCTTTTTTCAGAAGCAGATTTGACTCTTAAAACAGGAAAAACTGAATAATATACTCTAATATGCGAGAAACAATATAAAGTATGTAGAAATCTATATACCAAACGTCAAGGCAGACAGACCACATGGGAAACACCGGATGGCTCGTCCTATATTATAGGCATTAGCACTTGTACCTGTTTGAGAACAGTTCATAAAGTTCTTCAAGATCAGTCATTGAATTGGTATTATTCATTCATTGAATTTGGTGCTCCTGTCTGTATTTACCGCTGCTCGTTTCCGCTGTCTTTTATTCCTTCGTGCCAAGCCTGGCTGACATACACACTGCTCTTCGTCCAGGCCCTACGTCTTCAGGTGGGGAAACAGAGTACATAGTGAAAGCAGTGCCCTGGCAATCTGGTGTGCTGCAACCCAGCCTCTCATAGCAAGCCCCTAAATGCATGCCAGCTGTTTCTTAGGTCATTCCAAAGAAACTTAGACTGAGTCCTGTTTGGCAGGGAAGACCTGAGTAAGAGGTAGTGTCCGTCTCGATTCCGTAGCCTTAAGTCATCCCAACACACCCACATACCGTGAACCTAACGGTTCATGATCTGTCTCTGCTCGCTTGTTCCCTTTCTGTGCCTGCTTTGATCCTGTCCTTAATTGATTCCCGATTGTTAGAGACACCTCTTATTTATCATCCCACATCTATAGGCTAATATTTCTTAATTAGTATTACAAAAAACACTAGTATTACACTAACTAGAAAGGAAAATATTGGCAAATATTGACATAGTGGACAATATTAAAATTAAGAACTTCTGTTCATTGCAAGATACCATTAAGACAGTGAAAAGGCAAGCAACCGACAGGAAAAGACGTTTGCAATGTGTATAACAAAGAAACCCTACAAATTAATGACAGATAACAATAGAAGAATGGATAAGAAACGAATAGGTATATCATAAAATACGATATACAAATGATAGATAAATATATTAAAAGATACTCAACATCATTAGTCAACAGAGAAATGAAAGTTAAACAACGGGGGCCGGCCTGGTGGTGCAAGTGGTTAAGTGCGCGCGCTCCGCTGCGGCAGCCTGGGGTTCGGCGGTTCAGATCTTGGGTGCGCACCGATGCACCGCTTGGCAACCCATGCTGTGGCGGCGTCCCATATAAAGTGGAGGAAGATGGGCATGGATGTTAGCTCACGGCCAGTCTTCCACAGCAAAAAGAGGAGGATTGGCAGATGTTAGCTCAGGGCCCATCTTCCTCACAAAAAAAAATAAATGAATAAAAGAAAGTTAAACTACAGTGATTAAACGTTACCCAGTGATCAGGATGGTTTAAGTTAAAAATATCAATATCAAAAGTTGATGTGTATTTGGATACTAACTGTTGATGTTGATCTGCAACTCTCATATGCATTTGGTAGGAGTATAATTGATACAACAACTTTGGAAAAATGATATTATCTACTAAATCATATACACACTCAGTGAACAGCAATTTCAGTCTCAGGTATACACCCAACAGAAATACAGACATGCACATCAAAACTGCACTGGAAATTCATAACAGTATTGTTTATTACGGCTACAAACTGGAAACAACCCAGATAGATATAGAATGGATAAATAAAAAGAAAATGGGGTATATACATATGGTGGAACACTATTCAGCCTTAATAAAGAAGGAAATCTTGCAATATGTGACAACATGGATGGAACTTGGGGACATTATGCTAAGTGAAATAAACCAGATACAGAAAGACAAGTATTACATGATTCTACTTACATGACATATCGAAAATAGTTAAATGCATCAAGTCAAAAACTGGAATGATGGTTTACCAGAGACTGGCTGGAGAGGGAAATGGGGAATTATTAATCAACAGGCATCAAGTTTCAGATAAGTAAGGTGAATAAGCTCTGGAGATCTGCTGTATAACATTGTATCTTTAGTCAATTATAGTGTATTGTACATTTAAAGTTTGTTAAGAAGATAGATTTGTGTTAAGTATTATCACCACAGTAAAATAATAATTAAAACAATAAATAAATAATGAGTGGCATATTCATGAAATAGAGTACCATTCAGCAGTGAAAGTGAACATAATCTATAGCTACATACACAGTAGGGATGAATCTCAGAAATATAATATTGACTGAAAGAAACCAGACGTCCAATAATACAGCTGCATGATTCCACTAATATAAACATCAGAAACTAAATTGTAGAAGTTAGAATAGTGGATACCTTTGAGGAAGAGAGCGGATAGCTCCATCTTGCTCCAGAACACCTCTGGTAACATACAAATTGTCATGGCTAACTGCTTGGTAATTCCACTCTCTACCACAAGTCCTGCTCCAAACCACTGGTAGGTTCTCTAATCTGTCTACCTGATCCACCAACGGAAGTGGTGGTGGAACTATGCTCTAATAGTTGACAACTCAATTTTCCCAAATGCCCCAGGTATATGAGTGTCTATCTGTTCATACTGTTCCCTCTTCCTATCATAGAATTCCCCCCTCCCTCTCAGCTGAGAAACTAATACTCTTGATTCAAAACATAGATAGCACCACCTGAGGCAAGAGACAGAGGCAGAAAGTTTTTGTAGTCAGACCCGTCTTTGACTCTTGACTTGCTACTTTGAAGCTGTATGCCCTTGGTCATAACTATTTAGCCTCAGTTTCTCATCTATGAAATGAGAATAATGATGTCTAGCTCACAGGCTGTTTGAGGGAAATATGTAAGATGATATGATAAGAATTCG
Organism: Diceros bicornis minor; assembly: GCF_020826845.1. Lineage (NCBI taxonomy): Eukaryota > Metazoa > Chordata > Mammalia > Perissodactyla > Rhinocerotidae > Diceros > Diceros bicornis. Next base: position 294,163 of record NW_026691186.1, on the reverse strand, counting down.
TTGCACGTTATTTTTCTTGGCTTTCTTTTTCCCTTACAGTATTACTTGCTTTCTGCTATGCACTCCTCTGGCACCTCTGTGAAATAATTTTGGAGCCATTCATAAAAAAGAATTATCTAGTATAGACATACTTGGTTTTAAGAGCCAGGGTTACAAAAATGAGTTAGATATGATTGGCAGACAAAGAAATTACTACTTTGGCCAACAATGGCAAGTTATTGAATAAGAAAATGATCTAATGGAATAATTTTGGGAAAAATAATAAGGCCATTATGTACAGAAGAGACTGGAGATTTTAGAGAGAGAGATCAATTAGGAATCTATGGTAGTCATGCTGATCTAAAGGCATCAGTACCTAGCCCACGAGGATGTGTCAATGGAAAGAGGAAAAACAGAATAATACATGAGACACTAAGAAGGAAGAAGCATTAGAAAATTTTTTCTAATGGATATTCTATGTAAAAAGATAATATAATGGGAAGCTATTTTGATGCCACACAGTTAGAAATAGTATTTGTTTATTCTGAAAACAAAGACCCAATATTTTATCAGGCTAACTGTATGTGCTTCCAACTGGGTTAAAGATTTTCAAACATTCAAAAAAGAAAACAAACCCCCACACTATAATAAAATAAAATTCATCAAATGGATTTCTAGATAATAACATTAAACATGAGTTTTATGAAACATCCTGATTGTAATTTTTAAAAGATGATGAGAATTCAGTCACTGTCCTGTCAGAATAAGGAAATCTATCTTGGAAGGAAGAAAATAAAATATGCTGGAAAACATCAAATGGCAATTGTTACTACAAAGCAGGAAGGCTAAAAATGTTTCAATTATTAGGGACCTATTTTGATGCTCCACGGCTTGTGAAGGAATTACTGACTCTGTAATGGGACATAAATCTGGAAAATATACACAAGATGAAATTTGTTGCTATTGTTATGAGCTGTTTAAATGACAAAGTTTTACTTTGACATTTGAATAAAACATCTAATATACCATTTGCTTAATATATACTTTGTTGCATACTAACTACTGTATTAAACTTTTACTGTAGCAATGGAATATAAGGTATAAAGACATTTTTGCACAATGGGAGTGAACAAATGAGTCCCTGAAGGTGAAATATGAACTGCTTGGAAAAAGAAGAATAGAACATATTCGCAGAATGCCCTAAGGTGGTCTGGGAATATTTACCCCCAAATAATATTTCATCAAGCAGGTCACATAATAGTGCTGCTGATGTTAAGCACTGAACTAAGATTCCTAAATAGAGACTAAATGTTTGTGATATAGAAAATAAATTACATATTTACAATAGTAGATAAATAGCCAGTATTGAAAAAATGCTTTTGGAAGAATCTTGGCTTGCCAAAGATCAAAACTGATTCGAGAGTTTTCATCAGTGGCAGATATGTGGGAGTTTGTTTTGAAGTAACAGAGTAATCATAATGGGGAAGATGCATTCAGGAGAAAGAAAAAACAAAAAAAACTTCCAAGGTAAAATCACGGAACATCACAATAACTATGAACAAATGTCCTAAGTATTAAATTCCTGGATATAGCTCATCTGGAAGAAGAGTATTGGACCTTGTTTTTATGCTTACACAAATGTTTGGAGTATAACTTCATCCAGAACAATATTAGCACCTTGAACAGTTGTTATTTGTAACCTCATGGAGTTTGCTTCTGAGTTTCCGTGGACACTTAGGAGTAACCTAAAAACAAGCACCATTCCTGAACAGTTAAGATTATCATAGTTGGGGAAGGTACACCCAAACCCAGTCTGGGAATGGTGGAAGGATGCGGGAAACGAAGCAAGAAGTTAGTAACCCTACTTAGAAGAGAGTTCATGAAGAATTACGGACAAACTTGGGATTCCCTATATGCAGAACATAGGTTGGACTAGGTGATTTCTTATTTCACTCAAGTCTAAAATTCTATGATTTTAAGTGTCAGAGAAAAGATACGAATCTTTCCTTGTAGTGAAAACTGTGATTCTTTGTATTAGTTAAGTTGTAATGCTAGCTGCTCCAACAGATAAACACCAAATTTTAGTAGCTTAATGTATTAAGTTTATTTCTTGCTCTCACAACAGTCCCATGTAGGTGGCCCTGGTTGGGAGGCCTTCCAAGTATTTTTTCAAGGACCTAGGCTGTGCCCTATTCTAGGTCCTCCAAGACCTCTCCAATCAGGTAGCAGATTAAAGACCCTACGAGGGAAGTTTTTATGAGTCAGGCTGGAGGTGGCGCATGTCCTTTATGCCCATATTCCATTGGCTAGAATTCAGTCTTATCACACGTTCAGTTGCAACAGATGCTGGGCAATACTGTCTGTGTGCTCAGGAAGAGATATGGGTTTGTGGGCATCTAGACAGTATCTGCCAAACTTGTTGAGATAGTCAGCCATTTCAAAGAATATTGGATTATGACCACAGTCAGGTAGGAAAATTTCATTAAAAAAAGCTCTAGTGAATTTCTCTTGGTCTCCACTGTTAACTCCTCTCTTAAATAACGTTTTTTATTTCCCCTCAAAACCACTGGCTGGTAATAAGATTAGAGGATTTCTCCTAAAACAAGTTTCACACGGTCCATCTGGTGGACAATGGTGAGGAGAATCTGCATATAGAGGTCTTGAGATGTAATGAAGGGGGCCGGCCTGGTGGCGTAATGGTTAAGTTCACAGGCTCCACTTTGGTGGCCCAGGGTTCACTGGTTCAGATCCCAGGCACGGACCTACACACTGCTCAACAAGCCATGCTGTGGCGGCGTCCCACATACAACATAGAGGAAGATTGGCACAGATGTTAGCTTGGGGGCAATCTTCCTCATCAAAAAAAAAAAAAAAAAGATGTAATGAAGATGTCAACAGGAAATGCCTTTTCCTTTTGCCTACTGCATTCTCAGATACTTACTTTATTTTACTTTGTCTAATCTGAGATGCAGAACTCAGTTCTTCCATACAAAAATCGACTCATACTAAAATATGAGTGAGAAATATAGACTTTATTTGAGCTATTGTAGGGGACAAGGAGGAACAGTTTGCATGCCACAGCTCATATTCTTGTAAGACACTGTTGATTTCCTAAGTTCTTTCTCAGATATTGTGCCAGAGGGGTTTGCTCTCTCTGGCCCTTCTCTCGTATATATATCCATCAACTTTGCTCACTTCCCTTTTCCCTTCTCACATATTCCCCAGAAACTCAAATTCCTCTGCTTCTATTATAGAGAGTTACTTTTCCCTTCCTCTTAAGATTTCATGCTAGCTAATACCCAGACTTTCAGGATCCCAGCTGTTATACTCAGCTTTAAGAAAAGTATTTTCCCAATAAAAATAGCTTTCTCTCAATAAAAGGAATTGTCACATGTGCTCCTAAGATAATAAAAATTTTTCCATCTTTACACTGAGTCTCTATTTTCTAAAAACTGAACTTGAACTGAGTATGTTTTGGCGTACCAAGGAGGACCAAAGAGTTATAATGTCTAGGGCTGAGCATGCCCTTGAATAAAAGATAAATTGTTGGTCAGAATTAACCTGTCCACCACCACTTAGAATTGCAGCATGGCTCTGGGATAGTTAACATAGAGGGATGCCCTTCAAAGATGTTAAGGTGTCAAAAGTGGTTTTAACAGTCTCTTGAATTTCTAAGTTTGTATTTGGGATGAACACTTGTGTTTTGGTCTGAGATGAGTGACCTGAGGGAAAGGAGAGGCAACATAACATAGATACCGGGCCTCAATTCAGTCCTTATTACAGGAATCCTCATTACATATGGTGCCATGTTGGGTGCCCTGGGTTTCTTTCAATCCTACTAGGTATAAAAGTTAACTGCTCGTTGGCAGAGAGTAACATTTATGAAGTTGGAGGATGCCCCAGGGTAGGGCTAACTCCTAGACACCTTGGTAATTAATCTTTTCAGACACAGCATCAACTTCAGAAAACAAGAAATTTGATATCCAAACATTGGAAGAACAGAGTTCATGAACGTTTATGCCTAAGCACGGACTCTGCTAAACTGTGGCTTGTTTATTTGGGAATGATAATCCTATCCCCAGGGTATGCTGTGACCCCCAGATGAAGGTGGAAACCAGTAGACGTAATCCCTGTTTCCTTATTGCATGTACATTCTGGGAGTAGTTGAGTTTTCCCAGAGCATTGTTAAATCCAGGTCACGGTGGATTAGAAACCAGATCTGTTAGGATCTAGGATAATGAGCCCAGAGCGGACATGCCTAAGTGTCACTCCAAAGTAGAAACCACTGAGAACAGATCACTGGAAGTCTTTATTTGTGGATCGTAGCATAGCCTGTCATATGGAAAATGCTGGATAATGTTAACTAATGCAGTAGACAAAGCTAGCTTGTAGTATTATACATTCTTATCCCCTTCCTGACACATGGAATACTACTGCTCGGCTTCCTTGCTGTTGAGTAGAGCTGTGCCACTAGATTTGGTGAATGAAATGTGAGCAAAAGTGATACACATCACTTTCAGGCAGAGATAGTGAAAAGCCCATTCATAACTCTTCATCTTTCTTTACCTACTGGTCATGGAGGAGGCCTCAAGTTGAGACGAAAGAGCCAACACATCAAAGTAAACTGGATCACTGGAAAATCCGTGGAACACAGCTGCCCTAGAATCACTCCTGAACCTGCAGTGAACTTTGTGTAACAGAACAAATTGACTTTTATCTGAGATTTTTCTTTTCTTCCTTTCTTTTCTTTTTTTCTCATAGAAGCATAACCTAGACCTTCCTGACTAATACAGCTATTATTGTTGTTGTTATTATTATCTCAAAAGATGCTCTTATTTAACAAGTGGGTGCTGAATTTAATTATTTTGGAATGCTGCTTTCCAATAAGGAATTTGTAATTTGGAGTAATCATTGATTTTTCTTTTTTTTATACCTACATTCAATCTATTAATAATTCTTTTAGAATTCACCTTCAAAAGACATCACAAATCCAAAAACTTTTCACTACTTTTAAACCATCTTAATCTTTTATCTGGATTACTACAATAGCCTCTTAACTCATCTTCTGCATCCCTGCCTCCCTCCCCAGTCTATGCTCAACACAGCAGCTAGGGATCCTTTTGAAGAGTAAGTCAGATCATGCCACTTCTCTTTTCCAAACTTCCAAAGCTTCCCATTTTGCTTAACATAAAAGTCAAAGTCTTTACAAATGTCTACAAGCCCTACCGATATCTTCTCTCTCTCTTTTTTTTTTTTTTGTGAGGAAGATCAGCCCTGAGCTAACATCTGTGCTAATCCTCCTCTTTTTCTGCTGAGGAAGACTGGCTCTGAGCTAACATGTATTGCCAATCCTCCTCCTTTTTTTTTTACCCCCCAAAGCCCCAGTAGATAGTTGTATGTCTTAGTTGCACATCCTTCTAGTTGCTGTATGTGGGACGCAGCCTCAGCATGGCCGGAGAATCCGTGCGTCGGTGCGCACCCAGGATCCGAACCCGGGCCGCCAGTAGCGGAGCGCGTGTGCTTAACCGCTAAGCCACCGGGTCAGCCCGCCCTACCGATATCTTTTTAGTGAGGCCTTTCTTGACCATTCTATTTAAAATTTCAGACCGCCTTCTATCCCCCATATCCCCTCCACTCTTTATCTCCCTTCTCTGCTTTATTTTTTTCCATAGCCCTTGTTGAAAAGCTTAGTCATTAATTACTTATTAACTTTATTATTGTCTATGTCCCTCTGCTATAATACAAAGTCCATAAGAGTTGTTTGTTTACTGCTATATCTCCAGCATCTAGAATAGTGCCATGCATATTTAGCACTCAATAAATAGTTTTTAAAAGAGGAAATAAAGATTTCTATCCGGTTAGTGCAAAATAGGTTCATTGCCATATTCGTTATAAATGAATAGGGATATGTAATTATTTAAAAAGTGTATGTCCTTTGTTGTTAAAAAAAAATGCAACTTAAAAACACGTGCCATTAAGAGTGCAGATTAAGTTTTATAATTAATTATCATTGTAGAACCTCATAATGTGTTTTACATCCTTTTGGGATCTCGAGGTAGAGAGAGGAGTTTTATTATAATTTTTTGAGGCATAATTTGTCACATGAAACTGCTCTAATGAGAAGAGTTATAGAATTTTATTTAAAGCCGATCAGTCATTCTGCTGAAATGTTAAATATACCACTGTTCCTGGCAATATAAATTCAAACAGATAAAGAATTTTCTTTGTAACGGGACACAGGTGAGTTATGACAGGAGTTTACTTGGACTTCCTTTTTTTCTGTTTATATTTCATGAAGTATAAGCAGGGGGCTGGCCCTGTGGCATAGAGGTTAAGTGCGCTCACTCCGCAGCTGGCGGCCCAGGTTCAGATCCCGGGCGCGCACCGATGCACCGCTTGTCAGGCCATGCTGTGGCGGCGTCTTATATAAAGTAGAAGAAGATGGGCATGGATGTTAGCCCAGGCCCAGTCTTCCTCAGCAAAAAGAGGAGGATTGGCGTGGATGTTAGCTCAGAGCTGATCTTTTTCACAAAAAAAAAAAAAAACAAAAATATAAGTAGAATTCAAAATTTCCCTTAGGTAGAAAAGTTTTCCCTTAGTCACCTGTTATTGTGATTGAAAAGTTTTCCTGTTATGCCTGATATAATAAAATTGATCTATGAAAAAACCAAGCTTATACATATTAAATGAGTAAAAGTTATTTGATAGCATTAATGTAAAAATTCTTAATTTTGAATACTGAATTTAATATTGCTCCTTCTCATCTCTTGACTTTTAAAATGTGTTAGGGCATTAAAAAGAGGTGAATGGAGGGGCTGGCCCTGTGACCTAGTGGTTAAGTTCGGTGCACTCCACTTCGGCAGCCCAGGTTCGATTCCCAGGCACGGACCTACGCCACTCATCAGTGGTCATGCTGTGACAGTGACCCACATACAAAATAGAGGAAGACTGGCTCAGGTGTTAGCTCGCGGTGAATCTTCCTCAAGCAAAAAGAGGAAGATTGGCAGCAGATGTTAGCTGAGGGTTAATCTTCCTTAGCAAAAAAAAAAGAGATGAATGGGTTACCACTTTATTTTTTTTTGTGAGGAAGATCAGCCCTGAGCTATCATCCATGCTAATCCTCCTCTTTTTTTTTGCTGAGGAAGACTGGCTCTGAGCTAACATCTATTGCCAATCCTCCTCCTTTTTTTTCCCCAAAGCACCAGTAGATAGCTGTATGTCATAGTTGCACATCCTTCTAGTTGCTGTATGTGGGATGCGGCCTCAGCATGGCTGGAGAAGTGGTGCGTAGGTGCGCGCTCAGGATCCCAACCTGGGCTGCCAGTAGCGGAGCGCGTGCACTTAACCGCTAAGCCATGGGGCTGCCCCGGGTAACCACTTTTTTAGCTACACAGTTTTCCTAGTAAAATTAGAGTCTGTTGACAGTTACCTGCAGATTAGCATATTCATTATGCATTTTATAAAAACTTACAGCTGAATAATATAATTTCAGATAGAAAGAAGGAAAGGAACCTGAGTGCTGCATCCCTGATGAAACCCTGAAGAACCCCAATAATAGTGTGAATTTGTGCTGGAAATCTTAAGTTTCAGTTTACATAAATAACTTTATTTTCACTAATTCCTACAGAAACTTACTAAAATTAGGGTTCGATATAAAAATTGTTGTGCAGTATTATTGAGATATTTTATTACAAGAAAATAATTATTAAATAACAAAAGTTAAATGCAAAAAAAAACCCTTCCAAATAAATTCTATTTAGCTATTTAAGGCTGTTTCAAAAGTTATGGTTTATTGGTGTTCTGAGAAGGCTATCTCATCACCTACCTATTTGTCCCCCTCTCACCACCTGTACATTATTTTGTAGGTACTAGAAAATATCCTCCAGTAATATGATGTCATTTCTTTCCCTGGAAGTAAAACAATGCGATCCCATGAAGCAATTACATAAACACATTCGGTTACAAATTTCAAAAAAACTCAATAGTAACCATCTTCCACCATGCAGTTGGGACCTAAAGATGACCCAAAATTGTTTGGTTCACACCAAAAAAGTCAGTTAAGATTTGGAAATCATAAAAAACAAATGGTACAAACATATCTTAAACATTTTATCTTTACTTAAAATATATAAATGTCCATTATTCATGAATTTTCCTTGAGTACAAGTCTCCTGATATATTCTTTCTGGCATGAAAAAATACTCAAAATGGCATGATGGAATACACAAATTGCCTCATTTCTGATTTCTAGTTTCTGTTTCTTTAAAGTGAAATAGGAGTTGATGATACTTATAAAGCAATTTGGGTGCAGCCTTTTTAGACTTTTAAGACTTTCCCCCCAATTTTTACAGTTGCCTTGAACACTAATTTGACAGCAACGTTTTAAAAGTGACTCACCTTTATTGAGGCTTTACAAGGCATTAAATTTAGTTTTTATAGATATAAATCTTTCTTTTCACATTCGTATTTCTTTGGTTTTAAATTTTGCTGTTATATTTTGGCATTTATTTATAACTTAAAATGGAAAATATTGTATTAAATTTAAAAATATTAATATTCATTTATAATTTAATAAGAATAAATATTTTATTAAATTAAGTGATTATACTAATAAGCACAGTTGGCTTAAATAGGTTGGGTAACACGTATATAACTCTTAGAAATCTCGCAACTCCTCTGGGAGAGTAGCATACTAGGAGGCACTAGAAAGGAGCCTCAGGGTAAGATTCATCGGACCATGGGGCGTCAGTCAGCCAGTGGGAGTGAGGAGTTAGGTAAATGTCAATTAGGAGAGCTACCACTGTGACTGATTTTATGGAATACTATTGAGGTTTTCTATAACCACCGCATTCCCATGCTTAATACTTCTGAATATCTGAAACCTGGGGCAACTAAACTTTCCAGAGTTATGTGAGTGTATTTAATTACTTTTAAATACAATGATTCTGGTTCCTGGCAGATGGAGGTCAGTGCTGTGATTCTCAGTTTTGTGTTTTGCTGAGGCAGCTTTGCTTTCCTTTTGCTCTGGGTCTACATCTTTCCACACTTTCCAATGTCCACCTGTCACCCTTGGCCACTTTCTCTTGAGTCCACATACTGATCTGGGCTCTTGAGGGGCTTATAGATGGTAAGAAGAGCTTAGGAAGAACAACTCCAAGCAAAGTGTATCATAAGCAGAAAAAATGTTTTTCTTGAAGACCAAGAACAGAAAGCTCAAATAATCTTCTTTTCTCTCTTTCCCCGCGTGACCTTTAATAAAAGGGAAGGTTTAGGAAGAGAAGAAGAGAGGAAAGCAAAGGGGAAACCACCTTCCCAATTAGGAGATGCCCTGGGGCTGTCTGCCTTTTATCCATAAAGGAAGCAAGTTTCTTAGAGAAAAACTGAGTGAGGAAAAGCCAGATGTGACACCACGTGTATTCCCAGGACGTGAAAGAGTCCTTCTCCAGCGAAAGGCTCAGAAGTGTGCCTTTGGGGCAGGTAGGGGGATAGAAGCCCGACAGCTAGGACTCCACGTCAGCTGCCTCGGGCCGTGACATAAGCTGAAAAAGGTTGAGAAAGTACTGCTTTAACCTTTTCACTTGTCGCATTAGGAACGCCAGCCCCCAGCGTTGTTGCCTACTTTTGTTTTTATCTCTCCTTGCCCTCCTTTGGAGGCGAAGTGAAGCAAGAAACACCTTGAGTTCCCTCAAGTACACAGCGGATAGTAGCTGCTATTTTGTCCTCCTCCTCTTAACCCACATGGTCTTAACACTTGGGGTGTTGCTGCTCCATTTGAGGGAGATCGCAGAGTATCAGAAATGCCTTAACTGCACATAATCCTCACCACAGCTCCCCGACATCATCCAGAGATGGGCCATTCCCTCCTCAAGGCCTGAAGTTTCCCCCAGAAACACCTGAAATAGGAAGGAACAATACTCTAACTGAGAGGGCGCATGACAACTCTAGAAACCGCACATGTGGCTGGGACTGGGAGCTAGCCCCTTAGGGTAATCTGACCCAAAGATATTTTTTATATTTGGCTTGCACTTTTAATAAGTAAATACTGAATTTGAATGTATATTTAAATTAGGCTAGATAGGCTTACTCCAATCTACAAAAGGCAACTCCTTCTTTCAGATTCTGTTATTTCCTATTTTATTGCCCTCTCTCCTCATCTCCCAGTATACCTTATACACATACAAACGGTTCTCCACTTATGATGGTTGGACTTGTGATTTTTTGACTATATGATGGTGTGAAAGTGATATGCGTTCAGTGGAAACTATCCTTCGATTTTGACTTTTGATCTTTTCCCGGGCTAGCAATATGCCGAACGGTACTCGCCTGTGACGCTGGGCAGCAGCGGCGAGCCGCAGCTCCCAGTCAACGACGCGACCACAAGGGTGAATAACTGACACACTCACAACCATTCTGTACCCACACAACCATTTTGTTTCACTTTCAGTAAGTATTCAATAAACTACATGAGATATTCAACACTTTATTATAAAATCGGCTCTGTGTTAGATGATTTTGCCCAACTGTAGGCTAATGTAAGGGTTCTGAGCACATTTAAGGTAGGCTAGGCTAAGCTATGATGTTTGGTAGGTAAGATGTATTAAATGCATTTTCGACTTATGATATTTTCAACTTACGATAGGTTTATCGAGTCGTAACCCCGTCGTAAGCCGAGTAAGATCAGTATTTGTGCAACTTCCCTGTCCTCTCCAAGCATTTGCACTTGCTGCTTCCTATTGCTGTCTGCAATAGGTAAAGTGGTCTCCTTCTGTTCCTTTCCTTATTGTAAAGTATCTTTAGCTCTATATTGCCCAGCAAATTTCACCACCCTGTAATGCAAGAATAATACCTAACATTCATATAGCTCTTATGTGCCGGACACAATTCTGTATTTTCTACATGTATCAGATCACTTAATTCTCACAACAAATTTATGGGTAGGTACAATTATCTTTTCTATTTTAAAGAAAAGCAAAGAGGTTAAAAGATTTGCCCAAGGCGGAGATACTATTAGAACTCAGATGGTCTAGCTCCAAAATCCATCTCTTAACCACATGGTATGCAGTGAGCCCTTGTTGACTTCAGCACATAATGTTAGTCATTTTGTGAATACACCGTATACATTTTAGTAATATAAATCTCTTCCCAGCATCAAGCCAACCCCTTGTTCCTACAGAGAAGTCAAAGCTTCAATATAGGATCCAGTGTCTCAGGCCCTCTTGCATGCCTCCCTCCTTCTTGCCTGCACCCATGCACATTTTCTTTTCAGTTCTTACATTCTCATATACAAGGGAACTAATTCAGGGCCCTCACTGCAGCCTGAGATTTCTCCTCTGCAGCTGTATCCTGGGCCATCTTCCACTAAATCTGAGGTAAAGGTTTTAGCATTTTTAAAGTTTGGTTAATCCAATCCTAAAACCATCACTGGATGTACTTAGCCCAAGTTTCAGAGAGTCAGCACGAACATGAGATTATCACAGCAGCTTCTCCCACCCACAAAATTTAGAAAAAGAGAAAAACATCCTAGAATCAAACATGATCAGTGCAGTGCTGTTCACCCTAAGCCAATATTTCTCAAGGTACGGTCAGAGGACTTCCTGTATCAGAATCTCCTAGGGAACTGGTTGAAAATACGAATTCATTGTCTACATCCCAAATGCAATAGTTAGAATCTTGCTAGGAGGGTGGAGGCAAGAAAGACATTTTCTTATGTTCCTCAGATGATTTTTAAACACACTAAGTTTTAGAATCATTGGTTAAATACTAGTTCCTTAGCACATACAAAAAGAACAATGGCCATGGAACCAAGGTATGTCTTGGTCTAGATCAGCACCGTCCAATGGAGAAATAATGCAAGCCATATATGTAATTTTGAATTTTCTAACAGTTACATTAAAAAAGAATAAAGAAACAGATGAAATTAATTTTAGTGATATGTTTATTTAAAGCAATATCTCCAAAATAGTATATTTTCAACATGTAGTTAATATAAAAATTAATGAGATATTTTACATTTTTTTGTACTAAGTTTTTGAAATTCGATAGATATTTTATATGTAAAGAATCTCTCAATTCAGACTAACCACATTTCAAGTGCTCAATAGCTACATGTGGTTAGTGCCTACTGGATTTGAGAAAGCAGGTCTAGATCCAATTACTGCTACCAGCCATATGCCAAAAGAGCACTGGTATTTTCTGGGGTGAGGGAGTAGTCAGAAAAATAAAATAAAATAAAATAAAATAGGGGCCTGGCCCAGTGGAATAGCGGTTAAGTTTGCATGCTCCACTTCAGGGGCCTGGGGTACGCTGGTTCGAATCCTGGGCTCAGACCTGCTCACAGCTCAACAAGCCATGCTGGGGTGGCGTCCCACATAGAAGAACTAGAAGGACCTACAACTAGGGTATACAACTATGTACTGGGGCTTTGGGGAGAAAAAGATTAAAAAAAAGAGGAAGATGGGCAAGAGATGTTAGCTTAGGACCAATCTTTAAAAAAAAGAAAAGGCATCAGTATGAAAAATAAAATAAAATAAAATAATAAATAAAGACTTTTTGGTTCCAACTGCACCAAGAGACCAATCCATTCCTGTCTGTTGTTCAGGGTCCACTACCAGTGACTGCAAGGTTTGCACCTCCATGATGTGGGCCTTTCCTGGGATCCTCCTCTTCTCTCTTTTTTGAATTATTCCTGTTGTCCCATAAGGTTCCCATTGTTTTGGCCTCACAATCCTGAATTGAGGGTCACCCATGCTCAGTAATATAGACCCCACTCTGTGAGCTGCTTTAATCCTAGCGGAACCAGCTTCGTTTGTTCCTACTGTTACTGTAAGCACTTCCTACCCCTCTACATGCAGGGGCCCGTTGAGAAGTAGATTATCTCTGCCATGTCTCATTCCCCAAATCTCACCTTTTGTCAGCATTGAAACCACATAGCCTTGGTTAAAATTATCCTTCTCATAGTGATGCAGACATTCTTTTCTGCCACCTATTTTTCTGCTCCAGCAGAAATTTGCTCTATTTCCTTTGGAGTTACATATTACTCTTTCTGCCCTGACTGAGGAATAGGATGAAAAGGAAAATTGATCCTGGAGTGAAGAACACAGAGCAGTCTAGCAATATGACTGGATCAGAAGTTTACATACTGAGGCTCTGTCTTGAGATCAGCCCACTACTTTAGAAGTGAATCTTTGTCTTCATCAAGACCATGGTCCACTTACTAGATCCTGTCCTGGTGCAGTAGCCTTGCTCTTCTTAGGGGGATTTACCCATAAATAGTGCAACAGCCCTTCAGGTTTGAGGTTCTTCAGTGATCTTACCTCCTAAACCTGTCTATGTACTCACTTTGGTCAGCTTACCTACACCAGATGTTGGTGATGAGAATTCCAAATTCCGAATCATGTGTTATTAGGTGTCTTTGGCCTCCAAACTCCATGATTCAGCGAGGACCCTGTGAACCCCCAAGAATTTCTCTTGCCTAGATCACAGGCAGTCTGAGAGGGCATTCTCCAAGAACTACACCCTAAACTTAGAACTCAAAGTCTTACTACTTGAATGGAGTGAAGGGCAAGAAAACATAAATACAAGGAAAAAATGAATCATAGAAATAAAAGGCGTTTCTTTCAGAGTCTGAAATCTGAGCTGGAGTAAGCCACATCTCCTAAGCCTTCCTAGGGCTGCAGTTGTGTTTTTGGAGTTAGTTTGGGGCATGAGACCTGTCTGAGAAGGACTCTTCCAATCACTATGTCAATCTTACGACATCAGCCACATTGGAGGCTGGCACTCCAAACATGCAGACATGAAGAACACTAGGTCACTGCTGGAGCTTTAACACTGACCATCACTCCAAAAGCGTCCCCTAGCAAAGAAAAACTTAGTGAGAGATGGGAGATGTCTAGGACAATTTCTGAATATCTTGCTAGATGGTACCAATACCCAAGACCCACAATATGAAAGAGAAAGCCATTCTGCAGAGGAATGTGATGAGTTCAGTTTTGGTTGTCATGTCTGAGTTGTCTGTGGTATGCAGGGGTAAATGTTTAGTAGACAATTGGATCTACTGGTCTGAAGCTCAAATTACAGAGAATTTTTGGGATAGGGATAAAGATTTGTGAGGCAGAAGAAAAAGGGAAGTAGTTGAAACTCAAGATGATCTTTAGATCTTCTGCAGCTCTTTTTCTCTGTTTTTCTGCTTTTCATGTTGTTGATGACATTTAATTTTTGCCTACCAGTTTAAAGCATGATGTTAAAAGTTACAGAGAATGTCACTCACCTTTTGTATCTTTTGTGATACAATGCATTGATTCCATATTTAATTCTTCTATCTAAAGATTTTCTTTTGAAGAGTATTAACTGGTGCAGAAAAGGAAAGGGTAGTGGAGTATTGTGATGATGATTCTGATGGAAAGCTCCTGATTGGGTTCCTCTCATTCCTGGGCAGATTTTATACTTTGACTTTTAGTGTCTTCGTTTAGGAATATTTCTCATAATGGAGTTGAGAACATATTCATCACAATATTTGAAAGGCCTATTAAAAGATTGAAATTTCTAGGCCCCTTCCAGACCTACCATATTATAATATTATACGACATTGTAATACCTCAAACTAATATTTAAGAATCTGTGGCTTGATAATTGTGATTCTATTGAAGATAAGTATTGATGTAACCACTTTTGAAGCAGTTCTCAAACTTTAGTGTGTATATCAGTCACTTGAATGCTTGTTAAAAATACAGATTCGGCAGGTCTAGGAAAAGGTCAAGAGATTTGCATTTTTAATAAACACTCCATAGCTATGATCACCTGATTGCACTTGGAGAAATAATATCAAGTATTTGGCTATCTGAGGGTTTCCAGGATAGGTTTAGAACAGAGTTTCTTAACCTGAGATCCAAATACCCCAAGAAGCCCATGGATAAAATTTAGAGGGTCCGTGAAATTGGATGGGAAGAATAATACATCTTTATTTTCAGTAACTTCCAACTAAAACTTAGCAATTTAAAATTATAAATGTAGGCAACAAACCACAATAATAAGAGCAGTTCCTCTAACCTTATCACTAACAGAAAACA
The DNA here is from genome assembly GCF_020826845.1 of Diceros bicornis minor. Taxonomy (NCBI): domain Eukaryota; kingdom Metazoa; phylum Chordata; class Mammalia; order Perissodactyla; family Rhinocerotidae; genus Diceros; species Diceros bicornis. The sequence continues at coordinate 279,119 of NW_026691186.1, read as the reverse complement.
CGGATATTTTTATATCACATTAGAGTTGTTGCAAATATCTTGAAATCTTGTTTACAACCATCACAACTTTGAAATTATGGTAGTTATTAGACTGCTATTGGATCTCATCTAATTTAATAAAGAAGCATACATATAATTCTGACTAAATTTTTAAAAACATTATGATAACTGTGCCTTAATAAAATTGGTTTCTTTCATAATCCTACATACTTTTTAATGTATTTAAAAAGCATTATGAGAAGAGGTCTGTGGCTTCACTGAAGTGTTAAAAATATCCATGACACGAAAAAGGTTAAGAACCTTAGTGTGGCGAAGAAGAGTCCGCATATTGAGACATCAGAGAGGTGTATTTCTTAATTCCATGAACAATAACAATGCACGAATACTTACACACCGAAAGAGGTTCTTGTCCCAGCCCCCACTCCTCATTCTTGACTAACTTTTCACTCTTTAGTATTTCTTTCCATGGACTATACATCCCCCTGATTTGTTTACTGCTCCTCAGTGGTTGAATGGCTCTGTTTTCCATAAGGATAACAGATTTAATCACAGATCTCAAGCCCATTATGAACATTAATTAATGTCTGACATCTCTTAATGAGGTAGGTAAAAACTATCATCATTTCACAGATGGAAAAATCAGGTCTAGGCAAGTTTGGTAACTTGTTCTTAGGCCACCCAAGAGATTGTGGCTCATTTCTAGAATCAATGCTTATTCTCCTCACATGCAAACTTTTTTGATTCACCATACACCAATCTGTTGGAAAAACAACCTGTTTTGCAAAACATTTCATTGATGATAGATGTGGAAATAATCTTTCTTAGGGTAGAAACATCTGATGGTATCAATATTCATACTACTTCGGTACCAATAATTTATTTTCTGTTTTGTTCTCTGAAGAAGAATAGATGTCCTGGTTGGAGAGAAAAAGCCCCAAGCCAAAATAAACCATTAAAAACCACTATCCATTTTGAAATAAAGCAATTAGCTTCTTCTTTTATTTAGAAACTTTACCCGGTTAGAGAGTTGGAGACAAACAAAATGAACATTGGTTGTCAAAATGCATTGATTTAATTTTTGCCCCTAAGATACCACACACAGTCAGTGAGTAAGGACTTTTGTCTTTTTTTTGGTCAGTTTGTTTCTTATGGATTCATGTTGCTTTGATCAATGTTGTTTGTGTGTCTGATCTTAATCTAAGTTTTTTGTTGTTTGACTAGTCCATCTGGTTAGACAGGATAGTGCAAAAAATTTGAAAATACTTTGGGAGTTGTCTTTTTAAATGATATTTGTTTTTATCTATTGCTTTGCTAAATTCCTACTGGCCTGGCAAAGAAGGGAAACAGAGGGAACACACAAGCAAAAATGAAGGGCACAAATGAATGAATAAATAATTGAGAGAGAAGGGATAGCTTCTCCTTAGAGAAAAATTCCAACTAATATATATAGAGGAATGAGGAAAATTGAAAGTCTTCATTAGCCTCTTTTTTTGTGGTGCCTCGGAGGTAGTCGGCTGCTTCAGGATGAAGCTGAACATCTCTTTCCCGGTCACTGGCTGCCAGAAACTCATGGAAGTGGACGATGAATGCCAACTTTGTACATTTTGTGAGAAGCGTATGGCCACAGAAGTTGCTGCTGACGCTCTGGGTGAAGAGTGGAAGGGTTATGTGGTCCGAATCAGTGGTGGGAATGACAAGCAGGGTTTACCCATCAAGCAGGGTGTCTTGACCCATGGCCGTGTCTGCCTGCTATTGAGTGAGGGGCATTCCTGTTACAGACGGAGGAGGACTGGAGAAAGAAAGCACAAATCTGTTGGGGGTTGCATTGTGGTTGCCAATCTGAGTGTTCTCAACTTGTTCATTGTGAAAAAAGGGGAGAAGGATATTTCTGGACTCGCTGATACTACTGTGACTCGTCGTGTGGGGCTCAAAAGAGCTAGCAGAATCTGCAAACTTTTCAATCTCTCTAAAGAGGATGATGTCCGCTAGAATGTTGTGAGAAAGCCCCTAGACAAAAAAGGTAAGAACCTAGGACCAAAGCACCCAAGATTCAGCATCTTGTTCCTCCACGTGTCCTGCAACACAAACGGCGGCCTATTGCTCTGAAGAAACAGTGTACTAAGAAAAACAAGGAAGAGGCTGCAGAATATGCTGAACTTTTGGCCAAGAGAGTGAAGGAGGCCAAAGAAAAACACCAGGAACAGATTGCCAAGAGACAGGGGCTGTCCCGAAAGCTTCTACCTCTAAGTCTGAGTCCAGTCAAAAATGAAATTTTCTAAGAGTAACAAATAAGATCAGATATCCAAAAAAAAAAAAAAGAAGAAGAAGAAAGAAAATCTTCATTAGACAAACACCATAGTGATAATTATCAGAGGCAAAATATATTGAAGGATGCTAAAATTAGTGGGTAAAAGTTTGAGGAGAAGCAGGATATTTGTATAGTCTCAGTATTTCCCCTAAGATATTTATTAATGACAAGGGAAGGGGAATAATTACATGGAGAAACTTGGCAGAGACCACCATGTCTCCTGACTTTATGCTCTGAGAAGGGCACAATGCCATTTCTGTGGTGTTCTTGCCAAAAATGCATAACCTTCATCTAAACATGAGAAAGCATCAGACAAACCCAAATCGAGGGATATGCGACAAAATAACTCTACCAGTATCTCTGCCAAAGTGTCAAGGTCACGAAAGAGAGAGAAAGACCAAGGAACTATTTCAGATTGTGGGATCCTGGATTACATCCTGCATCAGAAAATGGACCTTAGTGGAAAAATGTTTCAAGTCTGTAGTTTAGTCACTAGTATTGTACCAATATTAATTTCCTGATTTTGATAACTGTACTGTGGTATGTAAAATGTTAACATTAGAGGATGCTGGATGAAAGGTATATGGAAACTACTATTTTTGCAACTTTTCTGTAATTCTGAAATTATTTCAAATTTGAAAAGTCAAGAGGGCATTTATAGCAGTTCCCTAAATAACTCTGCATAGGTGGTGGGAAAAGAAGATTTCGATGGCCTTGAAATATCTGGATAATATATCTTTCCAACTCAGTCCAATAACTCTTTACCTGGGCATATACAGTTTGAGAACTTTACCTCTTTTAAACGCATAGAAGATCATAGCCTTTTTCTATATGAAATACTCTATTTTTTCCTCATATGACATAGGCACTCAAAAAATATTTGTATAAAATGGAAATAATGATTGCTGTCCTGCTTTTCCCTGCTGAACTTACAGTGTGGTTATAAAGTGTAAAAACGATAAAGGAAGTGGAAAGTATTTTGCAGGTTGTAAGCATTGTACCGGTGTAAGGTGTTATTTTGATTATTGATGGAAAATTGTCTAAGGTATTTTTGTAATTTAGATATACATCGAATCAGTTTCTCCTCTTACTTTCTCTTTACTCTAATCACATTTCCACATTTTTACCAGGCTTAAAATTTCAAAATTGCCCTTGAAAATAAGGACTGAAGGAGAGGGGATGGGTGTCAGTTACCAAAACTCTGGCTAGTCATCTTAAAACATGCCCTTCACCTTTGTCCTTCACTTTTATTCTCTTCTATGCCGTAAGAAATTATAGACAAAAAAAGGAAAAAATTTAGAGCAGGGTAGGGCCCTAGAGTAATCTAACTCAGTTCTCTTAAACATACCTGATTATAAGAATCACATAGTGAGGTCATTTCGAATATGAATTCCTGGAACCCTGCAATCATAATCTATGGGAGGGAGCCTCAAATCTATATTTCAAAAATGAGTTTCGGCTGGTTATTATTGACAAGCAAATTTAAAAGCACTGTCATTTTATAGATAAAGAAATCGAGACAAAATGACCAAATTTATTTAAAAAATAGCATACACTATCTGGTAGATATTAATTTCTGGGATATAGTCTAGAACAGGAAACAATTTTGTAAACAACTCTAGTACGTACTTCACTAGGGGACCAAACAAAGCTGAATGCAACTAATCCTTCCTTGGGAGGAAGAGGATCAGGAAAGCCACCAGAGACTTTTGTAATACTGCACCTGCTGGGTAGACAGCAGAGGGTGAATATTCCAAGAAGAAAGGACAATATGCAGAGATACATACATGTGCATGGCATTCTCAGGGACTGGGAGTGGTCCAGTGGCCTGGACTGTGGTGTGCGGTGGTGTGGTGGTGAAGCTCAAAGAAGAAAGGCAGGCTGGGGTCAGAATTTGAAAGCCGGGAAGACCTTGCTAAAAGGTTTGTTCTTACATATCACCAGAAGCACAGGCAACAAAAGCAAAAATAGATAAGTGAGACTGCATCAAACTGAAAAGTTTCTGTGCAGCAAAGGAAACCATCAACAGAATGAAGAGGCAACCTACAGAATGGGAGAAAATATTTGCAAACCAGTTATCCAATAAAGGGTTAATATCTAAAATATATAAGAAACTCATAAAACTCAATAGCCGAAAAACTAACAACCAATTAAAAAGTGGGCTAAAAACTTGAATACACATTTCTTCAAAGAAGACATACAGGGGTCTGCCCGGTGGCGCAGCGGTTAAGTGTGCGTGCTCCGCTTCGGCAGCCCGAGGGTTTGCAGGTTTGGATCCTGGTAGCGCACCGACGCACAGCTTGTCAAGCCATGCTGTGGTGGTGTCCCATACAAAGTAGAGGAAGATGGACACAGATGTTATCCCAGGGCCAATCTTCCTCGGCAAAAAGAGGAGGGTTGGCATCCGATGTTAGGGTGCCATCCGATCAGGGCTGATCTTCCTCACACAAAAAAAAGACATACAAATGGCCAACAGGTATACGAAAAATGCTCAACATCACTAATTATCAGGGAGATGCAAATCAAAACCACAATGAGATATGACCTCACACCTGTTAGGATGTCCATTGTCAAAAAAACAGAAAATAACAAGTGTTGGTAAGGATGTTGAAAAATTGGAACACTTGTGCACTGTTGATGGTAATTAAAATGGTGCAGCCACTACAGAAAACAGTATGAGGTTCCTCAAAAAATTGAAAATAGAACTACCATATGATCCAGCCATCCTACTTTTGGATATTTATTTAAAAGAATTGAAAACAGAATCTCAAAGATATTTTGCGTTCCCATGTTCATTGCAGCATTATTTACAATAGGCAAGAGGTGGAAACAACTTACATGTTCATTAACAGATGAATGAATAAAGAGAATGCGGTACATACATACAATGGAATATTATTCAGCCTTAAAAAAGAAGAGAATGCTATCATATGCTACGATATGGATGAACCTTGAGGACATTATGCTAAGTGAAATAAGTCAGTCACAGAAGGACAAATACTGCCTGATTCCACTTACATAAGGTATCTAAAGTAGTCAAACTCATAGAAACAGAAAGTAAAATGGTGGTTGCCAAGGGCTGATGGGGGGTGGGCTGGAAGTGGGGAGTTGCTGTTCAATCCTGTATTTTCTATTTCCATTTAAATCATAACAATTAGCTAGTTTCTTGAAGTTGAATTCTCAGAATAATCTTGGACCTCTCCCTCAAGATTTTCCTTTTCTTCCTTTGTGCCTTCCTTCTTTCTCTCCTTGTTTCCTTCCTTTCCATAGTTATTTGCCAGGCGCTATATTAGTCATTGATAGTACTAGTGAAAAAGCAGATGCAGCCCCCATTCCTCACGGAGCTTATAATGTAGTGGGGAATACAGATAATAAACATAATAAATGAATAAAATAATTACAGTTTGTGAGAGGTGCCATAAAGAAAATGTATAGGGTAATATGATAGAAATTTGCTAAGATAAAGGAGCTGGAGGAGCCTAATTCAGGTAGGCCTCCTGAAACTGAGTCTTGAAGGATGAGAAAGCCAATGTCAAATGCTGCCAAAACATGAGCAATTATAAACATGAAAACTTTTTGTTCTGAAACAATCACTGTTAAGAGAAGGAAAAGATAAACCTACAGACTGAGAGAAAATATTTAGAAGTCTCATTTCTGACAAAAGACTTCATATTCATTGCATGTTCATTGCAGCATTATTTGCAGTGGCCAAGACATGGAAACAACCTAAGTGTCCACTGATGGATGAATGGATAAAGAAAATGTGGTGTATATATACACTGAAATATTATTCAGCCATAAAAAGGAATGAAATCTTGCCATTTATGACAACATGGATGGACCTTGAGGGCATTATGCTAAGTGAAATGTCAGACAGAGAAAGACAAATACTGTAGGATTTCACTTACATGTGGGATCTAAAACAAACAAACAAAAAAACAAGCTCATGCCTACAGAGAACAGATTGCTGGTTGCCAAAGTTGAGGGGTGGGGGGGTGGGCAAAGTGAGTGAAGGAGATCAAAAGGTACAAATTTCCAGTTATAAAATAAATAAGTAGTGGGGATGTAATGTACAGCATAATAACTATAGTTAATACTGTACCGCATAGTTGAAAGTTGCTAAGAGAGTAAATCTTCAAAGTTCTCATCACAAGAAAAAATTTTGTAGCTATGCATGGTGACAGATGTTAACTAGACTTATTGTGGTGATCATTTCCCAATATATACAAATAGCAAATCATTATTTTATACACCTGAAACTAATATAATGTTATATATCAATTATACCTCAATAAAATAAGACTTTTATTCAGAATGTAAAGAATTCACAAAATTCAACAAGAAATAACTCAAAAGACAGAAACATAAGTTTTGAACTGACACTTTACTCAAAAAGACATATTGATGGTAAATAATCATATGAAAAGATGCCAATACTCATGATGGAAACACAAAGTAAAATCACAATGAAACACCACTATACATCTATTAGAAGGTAAAAAAAAAAAATCCTGACACTACCAAGTGTTGACAAAGATGTGGAACAACTGGAATCCTCATGCTTTGCTGATAAGACTATAAAACAGTATGGCCACTTTGAAAAACTGTTTAATAGTTTTTTTAACAAACAAATTTAAACATATACAGTGCTTATATGTTTACTTATTCTTATATGGGAGTAGCAGTCTTACTCCCAAATATTTACCCAAGAGAACTAAAAACTTATGTGCACACAAAAATCTGTACACGCATGTTTATTTCAGCTTTATTTTTAATTGTTAAAACTTGGAAACAACTCCAATGAGAATAAAGGAATCAACAGTTTGTGGTATATCTATACACTGGAATACTACTTAGCAACACAAGGGAGAAAGTAACCCTGATGGATTCATGCAACAACATGTGTGAATCTCAAAGGTATTTTGTTAAGTGAAAGAAGCTAGAACCCAAAGGCATCATATTGTATGACTCCATTTATATGACATTCTGGGAAAGGCGAAACTATTGAGATAGAAGACAAATCTGAGGTTGCCAGGAGTGGGGTGTGGGGAGGGGTTGATCACAAAGAGGCAGCAAGCAGGAATTTTTGGGGTGATGAAACTTTTTGGATCATGACTGTGATGGTATACACAGTTCTATGCATTTGTCAAAATCCATAGAAATATACATCACAAAGAGTGAATTATGTAAATTTAAAACATGTAAAGTGTTATTATTGATTTCTAGTTTAATTCCATTGTGGTCTGAAAGCAGGCATTGTATGATTTCTATTTTTTTAAATTTGTTGAGGTGTTTTATGTCTCAGGATGTGGTCTATCTTGGTGAATGCTCCATGCAAGCTTGAGAAGAAAGTGTGATCTGCTATCATTGGATGAAGTGCTCTATAGATGTCAATTATATCTAGTTGATTGATGATGCTGTTGAGTTCAACTGTGTCCTTACTGATTTTCTGCCTGCTAGATCTGTCCATTTCTGAGAGAGGGGTGTTGAAGTCGCCAACTATTATAGTGGATTTGTCTATTTCTGCTTATAGTTCTATCAGTTTTTGCCTCACATAGTTTGACACTCTGTTGTTAGGCACATGCACGTTCAGAATTGTTATGTTTTCTTTGAGAATTGACCCCTTTATCATTATATAATGCTTTTATTTATCTCTGATAACTTTCCTTACTTTAAAGTCTGCTCTGTCTGAGATTACTATAGCTACTGTTGCTTTGTTTTGATTATTGTTAGCATGGTATATTTCTCTCTACCCATTTACTTTTAATCTATATGTGTCTTTGTATTGAAAGTGGGTTTCTGGTAGACAACCTATAGTTAGGTCGTGTTTTTTGATCCCTTCTGACGTTCTCTGTTTTTTAATTGGTACATTTAGATCATTACATTTAAAGTGTTTTTTGATATAGCTGACATATATTTGCTATATTCATTACTGTTTTCTATTTGTTTCTCTTGTGTGTTGTTTTTTTTTGTTTGTGAGGAGGACTAGCCCTGAGCTAACATCCGATGCCAATTCTCCTCTTTTTTCTTGAGGAAGACTGGCCCTGGGCTAACACCCGTGCCCATCCTCTTCTACTTTATATGGGACGCCGCCACAGCATGGCTTAGCAAGCGGTGCGTTGGTGCGCGCCCGGGATCCGAACCTGCGAACCCCAAGCTGCCGCAGCAGAGCACGCACAATTAACTGCTGCGCCACTGGGCTGGCCCCTGTTTCTTTTGTTTTTTGTTCCTGTTTTTGTCTTCCACTCTTTTTCTGCCTTTTATGGTTTTAATTGAGCATTTTGTATGATTCCATTTTCTCTCCTTTCTTAGCATATCAGTTACAGTTTTTTAAAACTTTTTTAGTGGTTACCCTAGAGTGCAATATATATTTACAACTAATCCAAGTCCATTTTCAAATAACACTATACTACTTCCTGGGTAGCATAAGTATTTTATAATAACAAAATAATCCTAATTCCTTACTCCCATCCCTTGTATCATTGCTGTTATTCATTTCACTTATATGTAAGCACACATAAGCATACATATTCGTAAGCGTACATAATCAAATACATTGTTATTTTAAACAAACTGTTATCTGTTAGATAGATTAAGAATAAGAAAAATAAGAGTTTTTGGTTTACTTTCACTTATTCCTTCTTCAACTCTCATCCTTTCTTTATGTAGATCTGAATTTCTGACCTATATTATTTTCCTTCTCTCTAAAGAACCTCTTTTAACATTTCTTGCAGAGCAGGTCTATTGGCAACATAGTCCCTCAATTTTTGTTTGTCTGAGAAAGTCTTTATTTCTCCTTCACTTTTGAAGAATAATTTCATAGAGTATAGAATTCTAGGTTGGTGGGTTTTTTTCTCTGAACACTTTAAATATTTTACTCAACTTTCTACTTGCTTGCATGGTTTCTGAGAAGTTAGATGTAATTCTCATCTTTGTTCCTCTATAGGTAAGATGTTTTTATATTCTGGCTACTTTCAGGATTTTTTCTTTATTTTTGGTTATAATTTGAAGATATACCTAAGTGTAATTTTTGGGGGCTTTTATCTTGCTCAGTATTCTTTGAGCTTCCTGGATCTGTGGTTTGGTGTCTGACATTAATTTGGGAAAATTCTTGGTCATTATCTTTTCAAATATTTCTTCTGTTCCTTTCTCTCTTTTTTCTCCTTCTGGTAATCCCATTACACATGTGTTACATCTTTTGTAGTTGTCCCACAGTCCTTGGATATTCTGTTCTTTTTTTTTTTTCAGTCTTTGTTCTTTTTGCTCTACAGTTTTCAAGGATTCTATTGATATATCCTCTAGCTCAGAGATTCTTTCCTCAGCCATGTCTGGCCTACTAATAAGCTCCTCAAAGCCATTCTTCGTTTCTGTTACAGTGATTTTTATTGCTAGCATTTCTTTCTGAATCTTTCTTAGGGTTTCCATCTCTCTGCTTACATTACCCATCTGTTCTTGCATGCTGTTTACTTTATCCATTAGAGCTCTTAGCATATTAATCACAGTTGTTTTAAATTCCCAGTCTGATGATTCCAACATCCTTGCCATGTTTGATTTTGATACTTACTCTGTCTCTTCAAATTATGTTTTTTGTGTTTTGGTATATGCCTGGTAAATTTTCTTGATAGCTGTATGTGATGCACTGGGTAAAAGGAACTGCTGTAAATAGGCCTTTAGTGATGTGGCAGTGAGGTGTTGGGGAGGGGAAGCATTCTATAGTCCTAAGATTAGGTCTCAGTTTTTCAGTGAGCCTCTGCCTCTGCACTGTGAACTTCATGACTATTTCTCAGGTTTTTTTTTTGCCCCGTTAGGTAAGACAGGATGGCTAGAGTGGGCTGGAGTTGGGTATTTCCCCTCCCCCAGGTCAGTTAGGCTCTGATAATACTCCAGTAGGTTAAGCTCTTGTTAGACAGTTTTCCCTGAGGGTGGGCCTTGTTAAGAAGAACAGAGTGCTCTGGAGTGAATGGTTCCTTTTCCCCTCCTCCTGCCAGGAGCACAAGGGGATTTTTCTCAGATATTTACTGTGGGAACCTAGTCAAGCTCCTGGAGGTAAATCTCACAGTGTTCTGGGGGCCCCTCTATGACTGGATCACCCCAGAGTTCTTCACTTTCAGAGTTGTCCGCACTGAGCCTTCACCAATCTGTCCATTACAGTTCAGGTTTTCCTACCCTGGCGCTGGTTCTGGAGGTGGTTTCTGCGCGCGAGTCTCTGCTCTGGTGAGCTGCGGCTCTCTGTGTTTGCCTGTCCATCTCTCCACTCTTGGGGGCAGCAGTTTACCCTGTGTCCTCCCCTGCCTTATGGATCCAAGAATAGTTGTTTGTTGATTTTTCAGTCTGTTCAGCTTTTTACTTGTTATCAGGATGGAGCGGTAACTTCCAAGCTCCTTACGAGCAGAACTGGAAACTGAAAGTGAAAACATATAAATTTTTTAAAAATCAAGCAAGATAAGGGTCAGGAAGAAACTTGTGGATTTTTAAAGTTGTGTGTGTCATCAGTGACTGAGCAGTTTTGATGAAGTGGAGCTCATTGAATCCAAATTGCTTTATGTTTAAGAGGAAGTGAGATGAGTAAATGGAAACATGTAGTGTAGACAACTCTTTCAAGATGTTTGACTATAAAGTGGAAAGGGAAATAGCTGGATGAGAATGTGAGTCCATAAAAGTTTTAAATTTTTTATGTGAGACCGATTAGGACTAAAACTAACAAAAATGTATAAGACTTCTACTGAGAAAATTGTAGAATTTAATAAAAGATATAAAATGGCCAAATAAGTAGATATATCACGTTCACTGACGGGATAACTTCATGTTATGAAAAATTTCTGTGTTCCCTGAATTAATTTATAAATCCAAACAATCTCAATAAAAATGCTAATAGAATTTTTGTGTGTGTGGATTTTGCCAAATGGATTCCAAAATTCATTAGGACAAGCAAATATATAAGAATGCCAACATATGGGGCCAGCCCAGTGGCATAGTGGTTAAGTTCTTGCACTCTGCTTCAATGACCTGGGGTTCGAGGATTCGGATCCTGGGCGTGGACCTACACACTGCTCATCGAGCCATGCCGTGGCAGCATCCCATACACAAAATAGAGGAACGTTGGCACAGATGTTAGCTCAGGGACAATCTTCCTCAAGAAAAAAGAGGAAGATTAGCAATAGATGTTAGCTCAGGGCCAATCTTCCAAAAAAAAAAAAAAGAATGCCAAAACAATCATTGAATATATTAGGAATTGCCTTATCAATTTTCAAGACACATTATAAAGCTGTATTAATAGAAACAGTTTGGTACTGGTGCAGGAATAGATATTCGAAATTGAGATATGAGTGGGGTCCCTTTGAGGAAGAATGCTATAACCCTGCCAACATAGTATACTGTAAATCTTCCTCTTTGCCCTTCTGAAAGTGACCTGGGACCCTTTACCAAGGTATCTGTGCATGGGAAGAGGGAAACAGCCAGATTTTTTTGGAATGACTAAGATAGAATTGGAGTTGATGCTAATTCCCGGGGATCCCAAATGCTTTTTGGTCAAATAGTCAGAGTGGAGATTGAGAGAGATTAGATGATAAATAGTTCTTTGGTCTGATTCCTTCTCACAGTGGGCCCAGTGGGTCCACACATACAACCCAATAGGAATTCTCTTTGTATCTAAATTTTACCTGAATTTATAGTTCTCAAGAACACATTTGCAAACTAGCAGACTCTTCACACTGGCTCCCTGCCTGTAGAACAATGGCTTATATAATAGGAAAGACCAACTGGAAACCACTGGAATTTCCCTGTTCAACCAAAATAATAAATCAAAAGCAATATTGCATCCCTGAGGAAGTCTGTGGAGAGTAATGCCACCATGCAAGTCTTGAGAGATGCAAGTGTGTTGACTTGGCCTGTATGCATGGTAGTGGGGTTTTGGAGAGTGGTAGCAGATTTTCATACACTTAATCAGGTGGTGATCCTAAATGCTGCTGCTTTTACAGATGTAGTCTCCTTACTGGAGCAAAACAGCACAGTCTCTAAAAACTGGTATGCAGCTATTGTTCTGGCAAATGCTTTATTCTCTCTACATCAACCAAGAAGTAATTTGCTTCCACATGATCGGGTCAACAAAACATTCACTGTTACTTTCGGCTCTAGCCCTCTCTGTCATAATCGAGGCTAAATAATCCATGAAATCATGCTAATAGATTTGTTGGGAAGGAAGTAGCAAATACCCTGGAAGCTTTAGTAAGATATATAAGTGGGAGATAAACCCCATGAAGACTTGGTGGGTTTGTAGGGCTCTAGGGTTCTGGGGCATACTGAGATCCCTCCTTCAATGTGAAAGTTAAGTTGATGTATCTTCCACCTATTAACATTAAAAAAGATCCAATGCTTTGTGGGCCTCTTTGGGTTCTGGAGCCAATATGTGTCTCATTTGAGTGATTTACTTTGCATATTTACTGAGTTTCAAATGGGGCTCAGAGCAAAAGAAGTCTCTGAAGCTGGTCCAGGGTACAGTATAAGCTATTCTACCATTTAGGCCATATGAATCAGCAGGTCTTTGGCATTTAGGGCTGTTTTCGGGATCTTCTGGCAGCCCTCCACAAGAGAATGACAATGCATGCACCTAGGATTTTAAAGCAAAACCATGCAGATATCCATTTTCCTTTTGAGAAATGGCACCTTTCTTGCTACTTGGTGCTGGTTGGGACTAAATACCTAATTATGGGACAGTCTGAGATGACTGTTATGAACTGGGTATTATCTGATCCATAAAGCTCTAGAGTTGGGCGTGAACAGCAGCACTTCATCATAAAGTGACATGAAACAAGCGGGAAAAGGACTTCCACGGGCATGGGCCAGGATCCCAGGAGGATTCCAGTCTAGGCGAAGGGTGAACAGGGAGCCCTAGAGGCGGCCTGATGGGGATGTCCTGTCGGCTCTTAGTCCATCTGCACATGGTCTTCCTCTGTCCTTGTCCGTTCCACATGCAAACTTTTATCTTTTTACATTTTTTCCTCATTTAGTGTTGATGCGAATCCAGACACTGATTAGAAAACGGCAAGTTCCAATATCTGATCCAAGAAACCTCAACAAGAGAAGCAAAAAACATTCCTTCTTCCTGGAAAGCTGTAGAAAGACAGCCGCTGTCCTGGGGAAGGACATGGTCCTGGTAAGTGCTATTTGAAAGACACCCACATTTCAGTGGTTATTGCTTTGCCTGGGAAAGTCCCTCCAACCTCTACATCCAGGGAGATCTGAGGGGCTGTCTCTGCTCCTGGCCCAGGTGAACCACACTGAAATCCACCTGTCCTCTGAGGAAGGGGGACTTGAGGGTTTCATTCAGTAGCCAGGGAGGAGGGTGGCCCTCCTCCCTTCTCCCACATACAATAAGCTGTGACCATACACAAGTTCTTCATTCAAGGAGGAAAGTGAGATTCTGTGTCTCATTTACATGAGCATAAGAAGTGAAAGAACCACACCACAACACCCAGGCTGTGAAAGAAACAGGATATAATGTAAGAGTCAAATCTACCATTTACTGTTAAAGAAATAATATCACTCCTCCCCAATGGGTTAACAGTGGCTGGCGTGGTGATGTCAGGGAGAGGGAGGGGGTGGTGCCCTCCCTCTCGGGATTTAGGGGTAACCAGGGAAAGTCTTAGGATGTCCTCGTTCACTCAGGGTGGGAAGAGCTGGCCCGGTGCACCCTGAGGGCGCCAGTGTCCCTGCTGGTCAGGAGGAGCTGCACTTGTGGTCTCCAGAGTGTGATGGCTCATCGCCAAGGGCATGGTGGCTGAAGAGAAGAAACAGACTATTTTGGGGATCCTTCCTGAGATTCATGGCACAACTCCCTGCCCCCCTGCACTCTGATCCAAACCCTGTACCGAGTGCTCAGTCCATCAACAGCACCTCGTTTGTCCCTGATGCAGGAGGCATCATTTAGCATCACCCATTTCAGAGGATGCAACTGAATCCCAGAGAGGAGAGGGGAGCGGCCTGTCCCAGGCCTGCTCAGCAGTGGAGCTGGGATCGAGGCCCATGTTTAGCCCGAAGCTGTACTGAGCCCCTGGATTCAGTCGCTCCTGGTCCCAACACTCACTCGGCCCTGAACTGGAGGATGTCCGGTTCCTCTTCCTCATGAAGAGCCGCATTTTGCTCGCCTTCTGGTGTGCGGGCTCCAGCCGGCAGGAGACCCAGTAGCTACAGGACAGAGTGGACCTGTGAGCTACCAGGAGCCACACCTCAGGTGCCCCTCCCAGAGCCTGCCAGCAGCTGAGTCCTGGTGCCCCATGGGTCACCACGCTACGAGTTCTGTGGCTGATCAGCGAGCCAGGCCACAGGCTCTGGAGCTGGCCATCAGAGAGAGTCTGGCCTGCCCTCACCCAACTCCTGTCCCCCTCACCTCTCATGGACACTCATGGGCTCCATGGCCTGGAACCAGGCCCCAAATCGCTCGTCGGGCTCCAGGTCATATGCATTTGCAGCCTGCTGGAGCAGCTGGATCCTCCGGATGAGTTTGTATTTCTGGGAGGAAGGACAGGATGCAGACAGGGCTTGGGTGGGGAACGCTGCCAGGGACTTGTGCGGAGTGAGGATCTGGTCTGGGGTCTGTGCTCACTTGGGAACCCTCCTTCCTTCCCACTCCATTCAGGACTTGCCTGTCCTCACAGTTGGCTTGAATTAGTCCCTCATCCAGGAAGGTGTCCTTGATGCCAGCCCCTCCCGCACCCGCCAACGTGATGGGATCCCCAGCTTTGTGGATCTGACTCTCCCAATAAATGTAAGACCCAAGGGATGAGGCCAGAGAAAGTCTTGCCAGGCGAGGTCTCTGATTTCCACATCCCCACCCTCCCCATAGCTGCTCACCTCACACCATTTCTGGAAGTTGACCCGATTTCCCTGGAAGGGAGACAGCCAATGTCCATCAGAAACAGCCCCCTAAGCCCAGAACCAACCCCCATCCCACCCGTTCTCAGGCTGCAGGAATGTCAGGGCCCAGCAGAGGGCAGACCTTCCACAAAGAGAACTTGACACTGGGCCAGGCTCTGGGCTCCAGGGCAGGAGGGACAGGGGAGCTGAGGCCAGAGACCTTATGTAGCACACCCTCTCTGATGACAGACAGGGAGACTGAGGCCTCAGGGAGGAAGGGACAGCTGGAACACAGAAGTGCTTCCTCACTTGCAGGGGCTGATGGCACTCCCCCAGGGGCAGGGCCCGAGGGGGAGGCTGAATCCATCTCAGACACAGCCTCCTGCAGCTCTGCAGGCAGGCAGCTATGAGCTTCACCAGCCCAGGTAGACTGGTGGGGGGCTTATGCGGAGCGTCTATTCACGCATTGCTAAGATGTGCCTGACTCCCCAGCTCCCAGGGGTGGCCATGGGGCTCTCATGAGAGGAGGTTTGCCACATACTGAGAGCTCAGGTCCCAGTGCAGGGCTCTCGCCTCCCAAACCTCAGGATCCTGCTCCCTGTCCCCACCTCCAGGCTCACTCACTTCCAGATCATCCTCCATCCCAATGTCCAGCAGCTTCAGGTGATAGAGGAACATGCCCAGGAAGGGGACGACACCCTGTGAAATCAGGGTGGGAGTGGTGAGATGAGTCCCACCTCTCAGGTGCCCCCATGGACCCTCCCCCAAATCCCTTCACCCCAGCCTCCTGCCCACCACAGACTCCCACAGAGAACAGCCTAGGACCCTCATCGGCCTCCCCCCATTTGCCCCCTCCAGGGCAACCCAACTTCCCCAGTCACCTCCCAGGGGTGGCTTTTGGCAAATCCCAGGGTATGTGGTCCCTGCCCCTCCCCACCTTAACCCATCCTGGGCCCAGCCCTTCCAAGCCTCCTCCTGGTCACTTCCAGGGCAGGCCTTTCATCCTCTTGGGCTCCTGGAGCTGGGCTGGAGGAGGAGGGACCCCTCTCTTAGGGAGGCCTCCAGCCGTGAGGTGAGTGACCCCTACTCTGACACCTGGACCCTCCCCCTCAGGCCACCTCACCTGCTGCTGCTGTCTCTCCTGAGGTCCCTGGGGGTCCATCTGCAGGGTGGCCCTCACAGATATCACCTCCTGCAGGGTCAAGGACAGGCTCAGGGAGGCCATGTTCCCTTCGCCATGTCTCCCAGGCCCCTGATCTTCGACCCTGGACATCTGGTGTCTATGGCTGCTCCCATTCCAGGGTGCCCTGATTCTAGATCGCTCCCAGCTCCAACACTCCCTCCTCTTTGCCCTCAGGCCTACACAGGCCCCTAAGCCTCTCTCCTCATCAGGAAAGTGTGAGGAGGACTCCCCATGCCTCCCAGGGTCCCCTGAGGACTCAGTATCATCTGACTGTCACCAGTGCTGTCCCCTCCCCCCTCGAGGAGGAGGAGCACAAAGCTCCTGTACATTCCTCTCCTCCTTGTACCTCATCACCCCTGTGAGGCCTGCACCACAGATCATCTCCCTCCATTTCCCAGATGAGGAGACCGAGGCCCACAGAGGGGCAGTGACTTGCTCAGGGGCCCACAGAGGAGACCGCTCCCCCTCCCAGCCAGAAGCCCTGGCCCCTGGCCTTCACTCCGCCTCCAGACACACCTCTGACCAATGTCCTGTCCTCTGGACTCTCGGGGTGTGTTGAGGCCCTCAGTCAACCTGAGCCATGGATGGAGAGGCACAAGGTGTCTCTGGGTCCCATGCAAGTGGCTTCTGTGTTTTCCAGCCCCCTGGGATTCTCTGACACCAGGCTGGACCTGAAGCCATGCCAAAGTGCTGAGCTCCCTAGGATCCCCTCAGGATGGTCCCTGCACAGAACTCCTCCTTTATTCACTCAAGAAGGGGACCCCCATGTGCCACATCTGAGTGACAGTGTAGGGGGTGACCACGGCACTGTGTAATGGTGACATTTGCATCCTTTTTCACTTGGAAACTTCTAATGTTCCTTCTCCTTTCTCAGCTCTCATGTTTGAAGTCTGTGGTCTGAGCCTTTGCACAATCCTTAGGCCCCTCCTGCCAGGGCCTCGATGGAGGCCATTAAGAATCTGTCAGGAAGGTCCATTAAGAATCTGTAGGTTCCCTGATAATTCTCATTGCCATCTGGGGCATATCCTTGTCGACAAGGCACTGGGGGTGACTCACTGGTTTGTCAGCAGTGACCACTATCGGGCTAGACTGCACAGTCCCAGGGAGCACACAGTTCTGTCCCAGATCCACCATTTGGCCCAAGGCTGTGCAGCCCCTGTGTCCACAAGGCCTGTGTGACCTCACAGTGCCCATCCCTGGGACAGGCAGAATGCCCTCCCCTGTGAGGTGCAGTGAAGACAGAAGGAGAAGCAGGGGCCTGGCTTCCTGAGGACAGACTGGGCTGCTTTAGGAAGAAAGGAACCCCCACCCACTCCATCCACCCGCCAGCCTGGAGGATGATGAGGGCCAGCTGATGGGTCCGCATGGAAGCCAGACACCTGCTCATTCTGTCAGCTCCTCACCTCTTGGAACAGTCCAGGCGACACCACTGTATCCCGTGACCAAGGCCTCCTGCCCCAAACAGTCCCCATCTGCCCCTGCAGCTCACACCCCCCGCTTCCTGTCCAGCTGGACAAGACAGACCGTTATTTCTCGGGGAACCTTAAGTGAAAAACTTACCAAAGCACATCCTGCCTGGTCCCTCCCCACCTCACCTCCTGTCCTTCCAGATCTCCAGCCTCCACTCACCTCCTTGAGCAGCTTCCTGCTCTCCCGCTGGCATGTTTCGAAGATATTTTTAAGGATTTGACAGTTCTTCCTGAGGAGGGAAAAAAGGAAAGAAACACTGTGGAGTGGTTTGAGGGTAAATCCCTTTTGTTTGAAAACCCAGAAGATCCAGACAGCCTGGATGAGCATTTTCACTGTGTCCTCTGAGCCCTGAGGTGTCTGGGACTGGGGAGGGGGCTCTCCTATTGTCACCTGGGGCCTCCATTCTCTTATTCTCTTATTTTCTCAGCAGATGTGTTTTAAGCAGTCTTAATTTCACGTGGACAGAGAGTTCTGTTGCTGCAAACACTTGAAAATCTTCAATTTGGTTCAAGCCATGATCTGTCACTTAGGGAAACTGATTCCTGAAGCAGAACGACTGGCCTAAGTTTTCAGAACGACTTCAAGCCTGCCAACCAGGTCAGACCCTATCCCCAGTGTTTGCTGTCTCCCAGGAGGTCCCAACTGACTGAAGGGCAATGCCAGCCCTGTGGGGGGTGTCTGGTCCACCCAGGTGGTGCTCGCATGGAGAGAGGCCTACCCACCTGGACACCTGTCTCCACGTCTCCTTTAAACATTGAATGGAGGGGCCCTGCAGAGCCCAGAAGATCGCGTGGAGAGAGGAAAGGTTCCTCAGGCCGTGGCATTCCTGGGGAAGGGAAGAGAATGACCTGTGAGGGGGAGCTGGAGCCCTGCTTCCTCTAGCTTCTGTCGCCTCATTGACGTCTCCTGTCCTGGATGAGACAGCAGCTCAGGGAACCCAGGAAGGGCACAGGTGGAACCTGATGAGGAATACTTCCAGGGAGGAGGATTTTAGCTCAAGCCAAGAAAGGAGCCCAGGAAGGGGTGAGCTTCCCACCACTGGGACCAGGAGTCAGGTCATCGAGGCCTAGCAGGAGGGGCCTAAGGATTGTGCAGAGGCTCAGACCACGGACTTCAAATATGAGAGCTGAGAAAGGAGAAGGGGCAGTTCCCCCGACACCAGAGAGGGGCTCCCAGGGCCTCCCACATCTTACCTTGGCCACCTGGATCCAGAGCTCCACCACCCTGACCCTGTCCTGGGCAGTCATGCTCGGGTCCCCAATGCAGGTGCTTATGATACATTCGACCACTCTGTTAAAGTGGGTCGTGGTGACATCGATGGTGGATTCCAGGTGCTTATTGCCCCTGTCACACTGGGACCAGATGGAGTCCAGGAATTCGTGGGGCATCGCTGTCTTGAACAGCTCCTGGGGAGGACAGGGAGTGTCACCCAGCCCTGCCACAGCCCAGCTCAGCATCTGCAGCCCCCAGTCCCAGGCCGGGTCAGTGGTGAGAGCTGGAGCTCAGGAAGCTGAGAATGTGGCCTGAGACTTGTGGTAATCCCTGGATGTTGCCTGTGTCCCCTGAGGGCACCCAGCACAGGATGGCCCAGGACCCAATACTGTGGCGCAAGGAAGTAGCATTTGCTCGCCGCCCAGTCTCACTTCCTCCAAGCACCAGAACTTGGCTCCTGCTTGACCATCTCTAGGGGCATCTTCCACCCATTCTGACAATCCTGGGGTCTGACTCCTCTTTCACATGCACATTCCCCCAAGGCAGCAACAACCACGGGCTTTGTTTGTCTGCCTTGTAGTCATGTACACATGAAGTGCCTAATTAGTGCTGAGGCCGTTGAGGCCTCCTGGGCAAATGAGTGAACTACCCAAGGACGAGACAACAATTTAGTGTGCTCCCCTCCCCAACCAAATCGCAGACTCTGCCCAACTTCCTCTCTGCTCCACCTCATCCACCTGCACAGCCACTCTGCATGGCAGCTGCTCTCAAAGTCCATCCCTACTGTCCACATGAGGACAGCAAAGGCTTGGGAGTGAAGAAGGCTGCTCAGGTCACATGAGGGTAAGTGGGGAAGCAAGAGGTTGGACCGAGATCATGGGATTCTGGATCAGGAAATGGCAGGTCTGGGGCAGCTGATGGCACAGGGAAGGCCGGCCCCACCTGCCCTGAGAGCCCCGCTGCTCACCACATCCATCAGTGTCAACTGCTCTGCCACCAGCCGGGGAGGGAACTCCAAGAAGTCAGGCTTCTCCTCCCTCAGCAGGTTCTTGGTGGTCACGTCCCAGGGGCAGGCGGGCTCTGGGGCTGGATCTGGCTCTGCTGTTATCTCTCCAGGTGGAGGGAGGATTCTCCCTGGAGCCAATGGTCCAGCTGGCTCCAGCTCAGGAGCTGGCACTGGGGCTGGAGCTGAAGTTGGTGGTGACTCTGGCCCTGGAGGGACTGATGGAGGTGACACTGGCTCCAGCTCTAGCACAGGTGGTGGAACTAGCGCTGGAGCTGGATCTAGCCGTGGAGCTGGCCCTTGCTCTGGCTCTGGAGCTGGAGGGAGCTCTGGAGATGGTACTGCAGCAGGAGAAAGAAACAGCGTCACTCAAATAGCTGACTTCCCCTGTGCCTGTCAAAGCCAGGAAAGACCCCACTGCCTTTAAGGGAACCTAGCCTGTGAAGACCCTTCAAATCATCTTCCCAGACTGCAGTCCCCTCACCTTCCAGATCTGCCTCAATGGGCCGTGGATGCTCCAGCTGGACCTGGAGAAGGTAGGCGTGGCCCTGCAGCCCCTAGCCAGGCAAGCTGAGATGCAGAGAGGCCAGCTTCATGCTGAAGCAGGGATAGTGCAGGAGCTCCCAGAAATCCTGCCCTGGGTCCAGGCAGGTTCCCACCAGAGAAGAGATGGCACTGGGGGAGGCAATTGGGCAACAGAGTCAGAGGCCTGGCCTTTCCCTCCACACTTCTCACCCAAGGCACCCTGGCTTGGGTCTGGGCCCTATGCCCGCACCTCTCCATCCAGGTGAGAGCCACATGGCAGCCCTGACCCCTGTGAGGCTGTCCTGGCAGGGGCAGGCCTGCTTATATAGCAAGTTGACACAGAGTCTGTTGTGACTCTCTTCCCACTGACACTCTTCTCCTGAAGGTCTGGGACACAGCCCACCCCGGCCCTCCATGCACTTGTGCAACTGGATTGAGCACTGAGACAGATGTGTGAGCAGGTTGCTCACACACCTCCTGTTCTGGGCCTGGAGGCGGTGGTCAGAAGAGGTAGATGTGGAGAAGGGGAGGCAGATTAAAATGGGTCTGTGGTGGGAATGGGTTTCTAGGGGAGAACTCAGCCCAGCCACCCCTCTGGTTCCCAGGGGTCCTGGCACCCATCCATAGCTCTTTGACTCCTGTCCTCCTGGAGTGGAAGCCACCGGGCCTCTGCCTTCCCATGGGAATCAAAAGATGCGTGAGATGCGGCTTCTGACAGGCTCCCCTCAGCCACAGCCTCCATCTCTCCCCCCACAGCTTGTTCTTTAGAGACAGGAGGCCGTCCTTCTGGACCCAAAGACCACTCACTTTTTTAGGTGGTCCTGCGCTCTGCCCTCCTGGCTGGAATAAGGGGAGATGCCTCCAGATGTCAAGGAGGCTATGAGGGCATCCCTTGGGATGGACGGTGGATGACAAGACCTGCGAATGATGTCGAATGTCAATGTCTGACTCTCAGACGGAAATTGAGGCCACGCATTGTGTCTCCTTCATTCACTGGGTTTACTGTCTCCAAATGTCCTGCATGCAGTAGGTGCTTAATCTACATGGTTGAATGAATGTAGTCCACCCAGTGCCATCCCAGACACCTGAGTGGGCCTAGGGCCTCTCTGCTGCCCCAGAGATCCTTGACTGGCTACCCCAAGGAAAAGGACCAGGACCAGCTGGATGGAATCTCCAACTCCTTGACAGGGTGGTTTCCATGTGCTTTTCCAAACTCAGAAAGGCCGCATCTCAGAGATGGGTGAGGCAGACTACTTTTCACGGGGAAGAGAGAAATAAACACCATGAACAACCACAGCACGTCCACAGCCCTCTCTGCAGAGCCAGGCACCAAGTAAGCACCCGCCATTGCTGATCCCATTAGTTCCTACAAGATCCCCATGAAATTTATCCTCTCCCACCGTACTTTTCAGAGGAGCAAGCTGAGGCTCAGATTTGGTGACACTCCGAGGACACACAGCTGGCAGGGGGTAGAGTCACCACTGTGCTGAGGAGGGAGTGGCCACTCACCTAGTAAACAGCTGGTCCAGGACCTGGTGGGTTGTGTCTAAGGCCGAGTAGTTGACCATGAAGGTGGTGAAGCTAGAGATGTTCCTCCTCAGGAAAGCTGGTGCGATGGACTCTGTCATCTTCTCCATCACGCCTGTCTGGAGGGCCCGCATCCTGCAGGCCTCATTTAAATTCACGGTGGACTCATCCTCACACTGAGGGAGAGGAGGAGGTACATACACTCAATGACATCGTGGTGAACCAGCGGGAGCATGAAGTGACTTTCTACACTCCTGTGTAGCTGGTGGGAAGGAGTGGAGGTCCAGATTCCTTTGGGAGTGGGACTGTGGAGCACTCTAATGAAAAAACCCTGGGGGGTTCCAGGGGAGACTCAGATTTGAGTCTGCATTCTAGTAGTGCCTTGGTCATCTCAGAGTCCTGGGTATGAAGACCCCTGTGCACCCACACTCACCTCAGACCAGCCCTCTTCATTGATGGACTGGTGCACCTGTGTCCTCTCCGGGGAGATGGTGAACTGGAAACCATCTACCAGCTCCTCAACCATCACTTGGGTGCAGCTCTGCAGTGACAGTGCCCAGAAGTCAGGCCAGGAGGCATCAGGGGCCTGCCTGGACTTTACCACAGAGGGAAACCCCACCACAGTTCAGGCACAGAGGGGCATCTGCATAGTCTCCATCAGGGAAGGAATGTGATGACACCTCGACGGCCTGGGATTCACATGTGGGTAGAAGAGCTTGGTCCCCAGCACTCATCTTCCTCTCCTGCAGCCAAGATCTTCAGTATGAACATGACACACCACCAGATCTCCACCATTTAGCTACCTGCTCCTGCTCAGGGTGGTTCCTCCTCATACTACCTTCTCTAACTCCACCTCCCACATACACACACACACACACACAAAGAGGGTCAAGGGGTGTGGGGCTGTCCATTTGGGATCACAGTTGTGGCCTGATCTAGAGTGGCCTGCCCTGGGCTACGCTGTTACCTGATGGTTCCTCCTGCCAAAAGGCCACAGACATTCGAGGTGAGGGCTGAGCCAATGTCTAAAGCGACTTAACATGCTCTCATTCTTGGCTTTCCGGGGGCCAGAGCCTCCTAAAGTCACGGGACAACACGAGAACATCCTGCTGTGTCGAGTGTCTCCACTCAAATGAACTGGACAGGAGGCTGTGATTACAATGTGGGTGCCTGGTAACCAGAGTTCTAAGTTCTGTTGGGGGCTGTCACCAAGGAAGTGAGGTCACTTCTTCAAGGTTCTGTTACTTGGCCCCTTCCTTCAATCAGACCCACACAAAGCCCCTGCTAGGCTGTTGGCTGCTCTCCCTCCTTGCCCATGTCATCTCCATCACTGTACACAAATATCCATCACCACCCTCCCCACAGCTCCTTGGGAGTGGAACCAGTGGCCAGCTTTGAGGAGACAGAGCTGAAGTCACACCTCTTTTATCCTACCAGTTCTGTGTCCTGGAAAAGCCACTGTGCCTCTCAAGATCTCCCCAGTCTCCCCACCTGCACAATGGGGATGGTGCTAAAAACAGCTTTCTGGGAACATCGTCAGGTGTATATGAGATAATACCTACAACACCTGTGGATTGATGTCACATGTGTCTAATGCTGAACCTCCCATCTATGTCAGTTCCATCTGTGCAGCCTCCACAAACCCCCACTCCATACTTCTTGTCACACATCATTGGCCTGAATTTAGTCTGGTCACTCTTATCTGCAAGAGGGGTTAGGAATTTTATCTTTTAGTTTGTTGAATTGCCACCCAAAATAAAACTGATTCTCTGTTCTGAATATTAAGGGAGAAGGTGAACAGTGGAAACTACCCGTGCTCTCGCCCTACACTAACCTTCAAGTTGAAGGGGAGGAGATGAGCTTTTCAGATGAATCAAGCATGTATTTACCTACCACAGGCTCTCTTTTCTTGTTGTTTCTTCATCCACAGAGAACAAGAAGTCTTGCTTCCAAACCAGAATGTATGAGACGTCCACTGCCCTCTGTTCCCAGCAGAATGACCAGAACCAATTTGTTGGCTTTTATTTGCCTGGACCTTGTAAGTAGATCTGAGAACATTCTTTCTATGTCCTTCATAGAGTGGGTCTGGGAGGGTCTGAGGTTGTAGAGAATTGTAGGCAAATAACAGGCTCCTGAAAAACTGAGTCAAATTGGAATCTCTGTAATTCAAAGGAGAGTGACATCAGCATCATGGTGGAATAAGACACCTCCTGTTTTTCTACTCCTGCACTTACAATGCTTTGGCATCCATCCATAGACAAAAGTGCCTTTGTGGGAGAAGTGGGATCCCGCACCATATGCCAAGGGACCCAGAGGGAGTCTCACCCACCCATGCATCTGGTAATAGGCAGACAGACCTCGGTCCCAGCTCTGGACCCTGCAGTGGCCCGTGAACCAGCTCAAGCTCCTTTCAGCTGCTGCATGGAAACCCCTGAAAACACTGTCTTAGATCATGACACACAGAGGAGAGGGCCTTTGTGGAAGTCCAGGTTTCAAGAAGAGAAGTTCCAGCCCTCTGTTGGAGCACAAAAATATGAGTCTGGATGGGTTGAAGAGTTTGGAGGCATTGGCAGATAGGTACCCTTAGAGGGCTTTAAAGGATGTGGATCCTGTAACTGCACTGAGCACTCCATCAAGAAGTCTCCCACGACTTGTGGGCTATGCCTCACCCATGCATCTCCCCAGCTGGCCCTTAGGCACCCCCAGTGCTCTGCGTGCCTCACATACACACACCTCCACCCTAGGGCTTCTTCCCTGTGTATGCTCCCAACAGTGGTGGTTAGAGTGAATTTTGGAGGACAGCTAGTGAGCACGTGCCGAAACTTGGTCCAAATCCGCAGGCCAGAGAGAGACCACAAACTCGAGGTTTCACACAACCTCTGGAATACAAAAGGGAGGCTGTCAGCGCCCAGCCTATTACATCACAGCATCAAGAGAATGCATACGGGCTGGAGAATTCTGTCATTAATGAACAAATTAAAAATGCTGAGATTATACTGGTATAACACATTAAAATACAAATGTATTATTGAAACATATATTAAGTTTAAAAAAATGACATTTCAAATGTTGGAAAAATTAAGTTTGAGAAACCTTGTAGGTGGTCAGTAAACATCTGTCCCTCCCTCCCTCTCCAGAGCAGCCATATGTATATATATAAATACACACACACACACATATATATACCCCCTATAAGTTATATATATAGAGAGACGCATATGTGCATGTGTGTCCACAAACACTCATACATATATATAATGCATGTACCTATGTATATCATATACATGTATGTATACATGATAGAATACTCACATGCACACGTGTGTATCTCTGCAATTTCACCTTCAATAAGGTAAATTTCCGGTTTGTATTGACTCTAAATAACTCTGCATTTTAACTTGTTAGGTCTGTTTTGGGTTGTTTTCCCCAAACTTTCTGGTTAGTCCTCTGGGCACTTCTCAATTGAATAACTGTTATGGTTTTCATTCGTTGTTGTGCTTTCGTTTTCTCTTTTTAATAAACATATTTGTTGAAATATGACATACAATCAGAATAGAGCACACATCCAAGTGTAAAGATTGATAAGTTATCAAAAAGTGTACATATGTATTAACAACACCCAGGCCAACAAACAGAACATGACCAGCTCTATTTTAGTAGATTATACATGATATATATAATAGATAATAACCGCAGTTACCCAGATTATGATTTCTCCTTTTTCAGGAAGTAGCACACTGAATGGCAATGCATAAAGCAAATTTGGTCATAATGTGGCCTCCTTCAAAAATATAGCTGGATTTGGAAGGTTAATTTTTTTTAGGAATACATGAGTTTAGTTCCAGAAAAAAAGTGGCTTGTAAATTTCCTTTCCTGTAATGACCTTGTAAGATTTTTGTAGCAAAGTTAAGCTATTCTCACAAAATGAATCAAAAAGTTTTTCCCATTTTTCCTGTTCTGTGGAAGAGCTAGAGTCAATGTGTATTATTTCTCTCCTGAATGTTTGGTGGAATTTGCCAGCAGAGGTGTTAGCCACGATGAAATGTGGGAATGTTTTAAACTGTGGATTCAGTTTCTTCTTTAGATATGGGACTATTCAGATTTCTCATTTCTTCTTGAGACAGTTTTGGTAACTTTCATTTCCTGGCAATTTGTGAATTTCATCTAATTTTCAAATGTATTGACATGTTATTTATAATAACACGTGTGTTGTCAGGGAAGGTCTGGGGTGAATATCCTGGGGGCGGAAGTCAAGCTCAGCTCATGTGTTCCCGCAGCTTCAGGCACCTGGATGCTGTAGGGATAGCCTGTTCCTCATTGCAGGACGAGAGGCTAAATGCTTTTCTTTTCGCCCTCTGCTCTCCATTCACACCAGCTCAGGAGACCTTGTTCTTGGGCAAGTTGGCGTGCAGGCAATGCCCCATGTAAATTCTTCCAGGCCTGGTGGATATTTGGAATTTTTTTTCTCAGATGTTCTCTTGAAACCACATGGCAACATTTGTATAATATTCTCTCTTTATTTTATATTTGAGTCAGTTTTGGTAATCACATTTTCAAATTTTAAACTGTACAAGGCTGCTTCTCTCATGGGGCGTCTTTGGCACTCCTCTTGCAAGAGACCTGCAGGCATCCCAAGATGTCCCAAGGCCACTCCCCCAGCCGGCATCTTAGACCCCTCCCCTCAGCCTCTGAGCTACTCAAGCAGGATCCTCTCATCCTGCGGGGAGCTCCCTTAGTAGGATTCCTTCTAACATGGGCTCCAGTCTAGCTCCTATTTGCAGATCTGAATCTCCTTCCCCAGGACTCTGCACCTTTGCATCCCGATTCCACTGCAATACTCATTATTCTGCTATTAGGCAAGGGCATCTTCGATCTCATCCAGGAAACACTTCAGGCTTCCCTTGGTGAGAGTCAGACTCCAATCTCTACATTCTCCAATCTCCAGGTAACAGATAGATGCTCTCTGCATAGTCCCCATGAAACATTGCTCAGTTGATGTGACAGGAGGGGAAAGTACATTCATTTACACCTTCAACTTTTCCCCCTAGAATCCTATCTGGTTTCTCCAATCTCAAGCTCTAATAGAGAGGGGGATTGCAGGCAGCCATCGCCAATGCTGGGAAACCTCCTGTTGGGTATCAAGAGCCATGTCCAGAACAGGTGCTCGGCCCCTCATTTCTGGATGTGGGAGACACACGTGTCCCACTGTGTTCTTCTGGGCCTTTGAGGCCACAGACAAAGCTGAGACGGGTAGGGCTCCACTTCAAGTCCTGTTTCCTTTATTTCCCTGTGCCTAGCAGTAGGTGGACACTGTGGTTAAATGGTGAAATAAAGGCATGACCAAATGGTAATGGAATGTGCAGAACATATGAGAAACTTGCAAATGAAGCTGAATGTAGTGTCCTTAGTCTCAGAGATACAGAAGGAAGGGATTCAACACTGTGACGAAGACCAAAATGACCTAAACTCACTGTGTGTTATTACCAGCATCTCCATGTAAAGTTGCTTAAAATGTCTTTATCTTTCACCAAAATAGGTAAAATGGCAAGACAAGGGCCTATATTTTCCATCTGCACATTGATTATAGAGTGGTGGGGTATAGCAGAGCCTCTTCCAATTCCTTCTCTTGAAATGATTATAGTGAAAATGACAGAGCATCCAGCTCAAACTTGAATTCTACTTCCTGTTTCTTATCTCCCCCACACACATTCCTCATTTCATCTACTTTGTTCCCTCAAGTGTATTGTTTCCCCACATGAGACCAACAAACTCACTTACAAAGATAACTGTTTGAAGCTCCTTTGTAATTTTTTCACTTTACCTAGTGATTCTGCTCTGTTGGTGGTGGTGGTGTCACATACAATGAAACTCACTCTGTGTAATGTGTAAAGTGCTGTGAATTTTTAATATAAGTAGATATCAATCTTCATAACAAAATGTCTGGCTTTCAGCTATTGAAACCCTGTCCATTAAAGGAGGCTGTAAAGGGTCCAAAAAGACGTTCACCCTGAGTGCTGGAATGGAAGTGGTGAGCATTCACTGCACAACCACTGCTGGAGAAGACACTGGAGGTAACAGAAAACTGAGGCATCTGAACCTGCAAACCCAGGAAGCCAAAGCGGAGCCCACCCTACTTCCTCATTACACCACAGGGCTGGCACCCAGGCAAGTTTTTGATGCTCTGTGAGATTTAGTTTTCTCGTCAGGGCTGTTGTGGCAACTTAATGATATAACATAGTTGATGCGTTTGGCAGGTTTTCAACAAACAATAATTCTTTTCCCCACTTTGGATGCAAAGTTCTCCAGTTGGTCTAAAGCTGATCACTCATAGCTGGTGGGCTCAAACAAAGATCAGCTAATTTTTTTTAGTAAAAGACTAGACAGTAATTACTTTCAGCTTTGCTAACCATATGGTCTCTGTCAAAATGACTCAATGCTGCCACTGTAGTGCAACATCAGCTACATAACTAATAGGCGTGTTCCAACAAGACTTTGTTTATGGACACTGAAATTTGAATTTTGTTCAATTTTCAAGTGTCATGAAATATTGTTCTTTTATTTTTTTCAACTATTTGAAACAGTAAAAACAATTCTTAGCTCACAGGCATATAAAAACAGGCAGTGGGTCACATCTGCCAAGGGTCATAGTTTTCCATCTCTTGGGCTAGAAGTTCTGTTGAAGTTATTCATAAAAAGATAAGATTGGGATTCATAGGACACAGTTATAGTCAAGGAGTAATTAGATACGTGAGGGAGGGAGCAAATGTGGGAGGGATTATTCAATCAACAATAGGGAGCAGCAATTATAGCTGTGTTTTACCCTCAAATATACATAAATTGTTAACTCTGATAGATTTACATATAGTGATACATATATTACATATACTGACTGAAGTGATTGTAAAATACAATATAACAAGGCTATTATTCTCTTTTCAGGGGAAAAATGAAATTGAAAGGCCTCTATGTATCTATTGGCACAAAATGGTTTGGTTCAATGAAGGCTGTCATGTCATCTTATATACTGTGATGCAAACGGTATGTTCCTGCAGTCGCCTCTCGAGTTTTGCAGTGCTTATGGCATCCAGTGTGATGAAGGTAAGGTCTTAAGTGTATTACTAAGCAATTAGAGTCTGATAATTAATTTTTTTATAAAATGAATCTTATTCCAAACTTATATTCAGTGGAGGATTTAAATATATACTGATTTTATTTAATTAAGAAAATGTATGCTTCCTGGTTTTAAAATGGGAAATATAGAAAATTACAAAGAACAAGAAATATCTCTACCATCCAGAGATAATGGAAATTAACTTAAAAAATAAATCGTGTTGTTTTATGCGTGTATTCTTTTTCAACTGTGTGACCATACTCCATATCAGTGGTTCTCAACTGGGGACAACTTCACCATCTCCAGGACATTTGGCAATTGCAGGAAACATTTTTTGTTGTCACCACTTGGTGGGGAGAGTGCTGCTGGCATCTAGTGGGACCAAGGGTGTTGCGAAATATCCTACAATGCAGAGGAGAGCCCTCCACGACAGAGAATTATCCAGCCCAGAACATCAATAGTGCTGAGATTGACAGACCCTGATCCATGTAGTATATATACTGCTTTGTAAATTTAACATTGTCATGGACACTTTCTAACATCCATAAGTGGTCTGAAAACATAATTTTTTAAGGACTGAATGGTAGTCCAGATCAAGAATATATAATAATTAAACAATTTTATCCTATTTACAATAATTGTAAATTTATTAAAGAATACGAAGGTCCAAAATGAGTTGATATCTCTTTTCTTTTGCTGGATCCAGGAGGCCCCTGTGCTGACTGTGATCACCTATGTGGGGCTGAGTGTCTCTCTGCTGTGTCTCCTCATGGTGGCCCTCATCTGGGACAAGGGACCAAAAATTACAGACAGCCAGCCACACAGGATGTGATACACGGATGTCATTCCCCATTCCTCTTTGCAAAGAACGCCTGTGGGCATCCTGTATGAGAAGCTTCATTCCCAGTTGTCCAGCTGGCCCCTGGGGTTCATGCACTAACGTCCTGGCTGCAACAAGTTTGATGAGTGAAAATGAGGGGCCACTGTTGAGAGTTAGGTCCAGTGTTTGACCAAAGTGAGCAAAGATCCTTTCAAGTGTCGCTCAGATAGTTTCATGTGGAGCTGTCAGAAGCCACGTGGCTTTTCCCTTCACCCTAAATAAGAGGCTGACGCAAGAAAAAGAGAAGTCGGAGCTTTGCCCAGTGCAGCGCGATGAGCTGACGACCCAGGCCTGGGGGCTGGGTGCCCAGTGTCCTGTGAAGCCCCCCGTCAGCTTAGACTGGATGTGGCATAGACACCGTGGAGGCCCATTTCCCACCTGTCCCTCTCCGAATTGGAGCTTCTTGACTATTTACTTTTCAGTCTTCTATTTCTCTCTTCGTGGGAAATTCCCTGAACCATCTCTTGTGAAAGGAAGGAAGCTCCTGAAATCTTAGCAGCATTCTTGAGTTAGAAACCTTGGCATTTTCTATCTCACTTTGACAAAAATGTTTGCAGAAAGCTCTGTGATCCACTTTGCTAACTGCGCAAGCCTAGCCTTTCGGGCCCCCAGTGCACTAAGCCACTGCTGTAGGTTGCAGGGTGGGTGGACAGATAGACAAAGAAGTAGGTTTGTAGTATTTAGCTTTGGACACAACAGGTATGAAGATTTTGGAAATCTTTTTTTTTCCAATACAGCATCTCTATAACATTATTTCTTTATTTTTATTATTATCATGAGCTTAGGGATAGGTGGCACTCAATATCAGAAACAGGGGGGTGTTCTCCACATTTGCTGTACAAGCCAATCGCCAAGGAGAGTCTATGAAGCTGCTTGATGCATCTTTGTCCCCCTCTCCCAACTGGTGGGAAGAACCTTTGTGTGTAACAGCCCAGAAGCAGTGATAGCCTGGTTTCTCCCGGATGCTTTTTCGTTGCTTTGCAAAGAAAGCCATGGAATATACAGAATGATTCAGAGGCACCTTCCTCAGTTGGAAGAGGAATTCACAAATATGTGAGTAGTCACATCAATAATATTTAAAAATAAAAATAAAAATCTTACTCTGTACCAAACGCTGTTTTAAAAGCTTTGCAGCATCAGCTAATTTATCCTTCACAAAAATCCTTGGGGGGGATTTCTGTGATTAGATGCTTTTAACAGATAAAAACCAAGAAGCACAGTTCTAATGATGAATGCTGAGTGATCGATCATAAATGAGTTTGTCATATGGAAAACAAAAGCATGACGACAGAGGAAGGTCTAAATGTCTTCTTGTGCTCAAACTATAGATGCATCTCAAAATTGCGAGAGTTTCGCATTTAATTTAACAGAGCAATGGCTAATAAAGTTGATCAAAAAGTCACACTGTATTAAACTTTCATTCAGAATGTTGTTTATCATTGGGGTGGCATTCTTAATCTATGACTTCCTTGAAAAATTTTAGCAAAACTTAAGTTTGGGGAAGAAACATTTTGGGGAATCGTGTTCTAGTGATATAGAAGCCTCTGGATGCTGTCTTGTGCGTGGTCTCTGCATACTCTTCATGCACGGTTCCAGGCCGGGTGCCCTCTCATAATACAGACCTGGTCTTACCAGGATGAGCCTCGCCATCCTCATCAAGTGTCCCCACGACAGCTGGATCCAGGGTCCCTGTGGAGGAAAAACCAGAGAATGTCAGGACAGAGCACATCACTGAGCCTGAAAGAAGAGGTGCTTAATAGAACAGAGCTTCCTTTTCTTTGTCCGACTCTAAAAAAGAGAGTGATTCCTGGTATTTCAGAGCTCAGAGGAAACAGAGGGATTAAAATACTTCAACTTCTTGATGAGAAAGCTGATGTTGGAAGCAGTGAATGAATCTCCCATGTTCTCCTCAAGCAGAGCCAGCATGAAAACCCAGCTCTCCCAACTCCCAGTGCAGGACCCTCCAAAACCATGTACTGTGAGCTCAAATTGGCAAGGCTCACATGTTCAAACTAGTCCTGACC
Source organism: Diceros bicornis minor (assembly GCF_020826845.1). Taxonomy (NCBI): domain Eukaryota; kingdom Metazoa; phylum Chordata; class Mammalia; order Perissodactyla; family Rhinocerotidae; genus Diceros; species Diceros bicornis. The sequence continues at coordinate 247,024 of NW_026691186.1, read as the reverse complement.
CGCCATTGGTCCCACATGTAACAGCCTGAAGGAAAAATGGGGCAATCCAGAATATTCCCAAGGGAGCGCTCACGTATGGGAGAACAAAAAAGGAAATCAAGACATATTACATTACGTTTCTATTTGGTTTTATGACAACCGTGGCACAGGCAACAACACACAGTGTCCCCATCTTTTTAGAGATGAAGACCTTGAGTTCAGGACTGGTAAGGAACCTGCCTAAGCTCACAAAAAATACCACATCTCCCGCCCTGGGCTCTTTCTGCTTCAGTCCACTGCATAGATCATGGTCTTCATCCGAATCCAGGAGTCCCCGCCTTCTGTGAGAGTTTTGTAGTTTTTTTGGAGTTAATACAAATTTCTTATTATTATGTCAAACCTTCCATCTCAAGCCAATTAGCATGTTCTGGTCTAATTCAGGTCATTTCTCTGATTCAACACCATGACCATCCCAAAAAGCAACTGAGACTTTCACTCATTGTGGACGTTCAAGGTGGCTAAGCAAAGATTCGGTTAAAATAGCCAATTGGGGGGCCGGCTCCGTGGCTTAGCTGTTAAGTGCGCGCACGCGGCTACTGGCTGCCCAGGTTCAGATCTTGGGCGCGCACTGACGCACCGCTTGTCCAGCCATGCTGAGGCCGCGTCCCACATACAGCAACTAGAAGGATGTGCAACTATGACATACAACTATCTACCGGGGCTTTGGGGAGAAAAAGGGGGAAAAAAAAAGGAGGATTGGCAATAGATGTTAACTCAGGGCTGGTCTTCCTCAGCAAAAAGAAAGGAGTATTGGCATGGATGTTAGCTCAGGGCTGATCTTCCTCACCAAAAAAAAAAAAAACAAACTACCCAATTGTTCAAAGACCACATTTCAGGAGCACATTTCATTTTTTAGAAGATCTCACAGGTGGAATATGGCAAATTGAATTCTCTTCTGCCATACAAGAGGATATCTATTTTATAAATATTTAATTGTTCTGATGAGTTAATTGAATTCTAATATTGCACTCAATCTCAATCAGATCCTTCTTCCTTTCCCTGCCAGTGGGTGGAGCAAATCTGTGTAGCTTCAGTCTTGTGTGTAGCAAGGGAAACGGTTTTATATGTGTTGACTATTCAGGAATTTGAAGTAAAATACTGAGTCCAGTATCCTACCTTAAATATAAGCTGCTTATGTATATACAGAAAGCAAATCAATATCTTAGACTTGGGAAAATGTTGCATATTTAGCAGGCTAAAGCAAACATTCTATAATCATGATTCTTTCTCTTTGTAAAAAATAATGAATATATTGAAATACTCAGTTCTATCAAGTAAAACCTTCTATTAGATTTTCTTATACCACAGAGAGCTTTAGAAGCAATTTTGTGAGAAGGTACTCAGCTAGTAATGTTGGGGAGAATTCTGTGCTTCCATGACCATTGTTTTTATAAAAGAGCAACCCAGTGGAACCATGGACAATGGAGCCATAGAATAAGGATCGGGTCAATCCTGGGAAACAAAACAAGACGAGAATTCCGAGACCCATCCCCTCCCCATGTCCTCTGCAGCGTCCGTCCTTTGAACGCAACGGGCCTGCCTGCACTAGTTCATCTCCGGGTGCCTTGAATCCTGCCCTTCTCTTCTCCCCGTGGCCGACTCTGCCTCCAGGAGAAGAGCTCCCTCTCACTGGGCTGGGTCTTCCGCCTGCACGGGCTGCGGTCATAACAGACATACTCTGTCCACTTCACTTCTGTTTCAAAAAACTCGTGCTGTGGGGTATCTTGTGGCCCCCAAAAAGGCATGTACCTCTGAATGTACGTACGCCCTGCCTCTCTCATTACACATTCTTCCCGGGTGTCCCTCAACCTTTGCTGCCTCTTTTCATTTGCTTGTTTATTTGGGTACCTGTATCTATTCCTTAATCCCCTATAATTTCATGGGGTGGTGTTTAGAGACCTCATAGACACCTGTGGGTGGTATACAGAGGTTGGTGGTGAGATCTTCCACCTCATATTAATTGTTGCAGGCCCTTTCGGGGCCCCTGTCACTTGTGCCTCTAAGATTAGTCGACAATGCCGACCTACAGCGCGAAGTGGCGTATTTGAAAGTACAGTCTGAAGAAGGACGAATACGATTGCACCGTGGGGAGAGTGGGCGGCTTCCCCCTCACCCAGCCCTGCTCTGGTGAGAACACGGGCCCGTCCCCCGCTGAGGGGTGTGGGAAGAGCTGGTGCAGGCTGCTCCTTTTTTGCGTCCATCTTCTCTCTTCTCCATCTCGGGTATAAAGCACCAGGATGATGACGTGGCCCAAGACCATAGGCATATTGGCAACACCAAACATCTAAGGATTTTCATTCAATGGATTTAATTGTACTTTTTCCTCTTTGCTTCAGCTCAAGTGCCTCGTCTGGTTCTCATGATCAGTGTGGGAACTTGATGATCCAGATGAGGATGTAAAGCGTTTAAAGAGCACCATGGCCGGGATGTGCTTTTCCCCTCTCTCTGTCTCGCTCTCAGTTTGTGGTTTCTTCCACAAGGTTGAGAAATAGAGGAGAACATTAGAAATAGATGAACACTCTGGAGACATGCTGTTTCTCAGAACAATCCTCTCCGGAACCCGTGGACGTCTTCTAACAATCCGGAGGATTGAAATTATCTGCTGTGAAATGCAGAAGAAGTTGCCCCCCGCAGCGGAAGGAGAGAGGAGTCAGCAGGGAGGGGAACAAGGCTGCCTTGTGTGTGTTGGTGACTCGGGGCTCTGTCAGCGCAGGGCGTTCACTCCCTGCCTGCCGTGGGGACCCGCTGTCCTCACTGGGGTCCGAACTAGCAGCCTGGCGCATTCGTATTTTCACACATTAGTCCACTTGCGTCTGGTTCCATTTGCAGAGACACAATATCATTCTGTTTTATTTCATTTTTATACAGTTCTTACTTATTCAAAGTTCATGTTTGACTTGTACATTATTTCATTTAGAAGCAAAAACAGTGCAGCACAGCGGGGTGGCTGAGACAATAGCGACTGAGCCCTGGGCTCTGGGGAAGGCCGGTGGGGTCGGATTGCAGGCTCCACGCTCATTGTGTGCTTACACGTGTGGTAACTGTCCTCTCCGTGTCTCAACTGTCCCATTTATAAAATGCAAACGAGAGGAGCTGTTTCACAGGATTGTGATTGTGAGCAGTGAATAGAATCGTGTCTGTAAAACACTCAGCACAGAACCTAATGCATAGTAACATCTAGAAAGTCTTAGTTTGTTAATTTGTTTTACTGTATTCTGGAGTAAGTGTTAGCATTTGCATGAGGATGAAGCATTTTGTAAATAGTGTGGACTACAAATAAACTGGTCTCTCTCCAAACTCAAAGAATTAATACGTTACAATTTACTAAGGAATACTATTTTTAAAATTAGTATTTCTTTTGTATTCAAAAGCTCCGAACTTAACTGTAGGAATGTTCTTTTTTAATGGGAGTATTTACATAAGTCTTTTCCTATATCTAGGCTTATTAATTCTATGCACTCTAAAAAATGTTATCTTAAAAAAATAAAGGAATAAATATCCTTTACAGGAAATTTGGAAGATGCGAATTTAAAGAACGAAATGTTAAAATAAAAAAAAAATCATGCACAATAAAATCAACCACATTTTGGTATATTTCTTTCCAGATACTTCTATCTCTCTGCATGTTTGTGTCAGGAAAGACAGATTTACTGTCTGCATTACTTAAAAACTTAGACTCAAGCATGTCATTGCATTTTGGCACATCCTTTTTGCTACATTTTTAGTGGATTAGTTTTTTCATAAAATAACGTTCGTTTTGAATATCTCTGTTCCCATTTTCCATTTTTACTGACACCATTTCAATTCAGCTGCACAGGACTAGTTGCCCTTGACATGCTGTGCACTCTTAGATCCACAAGAGCCAGGTGTCTGTTGTCATTAGTAATAATCCTCATCTTGGAAGAATAACAATTTAACCTCAGATATGAAGAACACTCTGTAAACCAATGAAAACATATGTCTGCTCTCTACAGATGCGTAAAATATTTATGTTTTCCAATTTGGGGAGGTTTTATTTTATAATCTGAAAAAGAAAAATACTAGCTGAAGTATAGAAAAGGATTATATGAACTTGCTCTCCAGAGTGCTGGTATGGGCTTGTCTGCGTGGATCTGTCCACCCGCATTGACAGCGTTATCTGCCTCCACGTCCACAGGCTGCCAGAGCCAGATTTCATTAATGGGACGATAGTCACAAATAATAGCTTTTATTTCAACTTTTCGTTTATCTCTTATTTGCAGTTCATCAGAAGAAAGCTAGCACAGACTTGGGAATGTGTTTCTCTGTTGGTTTGTTTTATATTGTGTTTAGATTTTTATACCCAGTGCAGTTAGAGACTGACATCTGACACCGTGGGGTTTTTTTACTTACATTTTATTTATTTATTTTTTCTCGTATGGCTATGAAAAGTCAAAGTACTCTGAACTCCCATTTTAACAAAAGTGACACAAGCAAAATTTCTCCCAATTGCAAGTGAAAACATTTGACTCCATTTCTGTTCAATTAATTACTCATTAAATGCTTAAAAATGAACTATACTTAAAAATTGATGCGAGTTTGGGGAAAGGCAAAATCCCCTCACCAACGAATCAAGAGAATGCTGCTTTGTTATATTTTTATTAAGTCTGTTTCGTATTCTTCACTGAAAAAACTTCTTTGCTGAAGCTTGAAAAACCAGACATGCCTGTGGTACTTATAAAAGTCTGTCTCGTGTTTCCAGTAATTCCATTGGTATGGGCACAAAATCAAGAAAATCCTCCTATAGGGTGAGGACATTCCTGCCAATTCCATCTGCCATTGTAGCTAAGCCTGAGGGAGGAACCCACGCTGGAGAAAATGGGACACTTTCACCAGCAGACGAGGATGCTCTCCAGATTCACTTCTGTAAACAAGGATGGGCTTTCTCTGTGCACACGTTCCTTATGCTAGGCAAGAGGAGCGTAGATTCGGCCCGGCTCTGGGCACTTGGCCCTGCCCCGCTTGGCCACTGCCCAGACCCAGCCAGAGGAAGGCGTGATGGGCTCTGCTTTTCTGCTTAGAGCCACTCTTCCTCCCAGGCCCTCCTCCCTTGTCTTGCTTCCACATATCCAGATGTCCACCTGGGCCTTACAAATTCCTCTCTCTCCTCCCAAAGGTGGGAGATAATCAAGGTCCCCAGAGCTCCTCCTCTCAGCGTGATCCTTTCTGTCTGTTTGTCATTGAATCATAAAACCACTGGTGAAGGCTGCCTGTCCTTGGGTGAGGGATCTACAGGGACCTTGGAGACACATAGCACTGACCCCAGTGGGGACATCTGCGTCTCCGGTCCTTGAGCCAGGAATAAACAGTTGCCCTGGAAAAATGCGCTTGGGTTACGGTCATCGTCTCCATCTTTAACATACTATGTAAGACAGGAGATCATCCACAAAAGAAAAACCTGCCACTGATCACAGTGAAGGAGGCCCAGCAGAGGCAGCCACAAGAACGTTGCTCAGACAGCCCATGTGCGATTCTGCGTCTCCCACAGAGCGGAGTCTTTGCACTCCAGTTGTGGGCACATGTGTAGACCTCCACATGACAGCTGTTGTGTGTCTGTTAAGGGTTCACACAACGCAGGGAGATCCAGCAACGGCTAATGACCCTTTCCAGCAGCAGAGGACAGCTGATTTTTCCACACTATGACATTGTCTGAAGAAGGCAGATATCTGGTCCCACTGCCCAGAATTCTTCACGAATTCAAGCAACTGATGCTTTTGCACTGTTCAGCTCTGGGATTTTATATGGCCTTACAGCTGAAACTGACATAAAAGTGAATATAGAACATTTATTGCTAGTGACCCTTCAGAAAGGAAACCTTAATGGCAGGAGGTCCCCCAAGTATTGTGTTAGGAAGGATTACTAAAGCATTTTGTAACCATAAAATGCTTGTGTCTTATCAAGAAGATGGATTTTCACGGCTACTTCAATTAAATAACACGTAGTTAGTTGACCATTATGGTTATTTTGCTCTGTGATTCTTGGTTTCCAACTACAAACCATTTGGGAGCAGTGGGATGGCTTCTTAAAAATAAATTTAATTAGTTATTGACCACAGCATATTAAATGGGCTCATTTTTATTTGCAGAGGTATCATCAGTTATTGTGAACACACATGAGTGGCCAGCCCTGGGCGGCGCAGGGAATGTCAATAACTCTTATTTTATCCTGGAGGTGTCTGTATGTCTCCTATTCCAGGGGGCGTTCCCTTCCCTGGCTTTGAAATGCCTTGTTTTATTCTCTGGTTTTAGCTTATGCTGTTACTCTGAACCTCTGGCTTTAGCTGACTCTCCATACCTACCAGAGCAGTGGCCCCAGACCCAATCTTGGAGGATGAGCACATCAAGTCTGGGTGAGCAGTAGACTTGACTCTTGTGATCACCTATCACTACGTAATAAACCCCTCCAAAACTCAGTGGCTTAAAAGAATAATACTAAATCACATTGTTCTCAAATCTGCAGTTTTTTAGGGCTCGGGGGCGTCAGCTCATCCTGCTGATCAGGGTCTCAGCTGGGGTCTCAGCTAACTCATGGCTGGGAGTTAGTGACATCTCTCCCCTGACTGGGCTTCTCCCTGCCGTCTCCCCATGTGGCCTTTCCCAGCATGCTGTCCTCTCATAATCAGACATCTCCATAGAGTACAGCTCTGCCCAGTGCAGTCATTCTCTGAGGCCCAAGCAGAAACTGGGAGGCTTTCATGGGTGAAGCATGGCCCACGGTGAGAGAAAGTGGGAAGAGTAGGAGGAATGTGGGCCCTCTGAATCCACCACATTTACCTACAGTAGGTGCTGTTCATGGCCTGCCCTCCCGCAGTGCTCTCCAGACTCGGCCAGCCATTTTCTAAGAGATGCTAAAGGAGAAATAAACCTCCTTACCTGCAGAAGAGCCATTTTCCTCAACATGGCTGCTGGTTCTCCATGCGGGCATGGAGAAGACATCTCGACGTCTGCCAGGCCTTGGACTCTGAACTCAGCTTTTCACCAGAGATGTTTAAGTTAGGGAAAGCCAATGTCTGTTTGAACTCAGTACAAAAATAGCATTTGTGCTATTTGCAGGTTTCTCTAGCAGATTTAATTATGGTTTTGCAGTCAGGTGAATGCTCTAGGTTTCTTTTGTTTTGGACTGCTACTTTCCAGAAAAAATATTCCTCTCTTTCAAAAAGCTATAATTATGTCAAGAAATCTTCAATAAATTATACTCATTTAATTTTATTGTGACAGTTGAGGGTTTGAAATGTATGAGGGCCAGTAAAACATCAAGGTGCAACATTTGAACCACACTTTTTCCAAGAGTAAGTTTGGCATTTTTAGAAGCTTTGAGAGTTAATGAGCACAACATTGAGGCTTAATTTCAAGCAAGCAGTAGCTCAGATGGAGAATATCAAAGAATAACAAATTTTTAATGTAGTGTTAAGGTGAAATATTCATGTTAGAGAAAGAAAGCAACAAAGCAACAATTCTATGAAACACCATCTTTACTTCACATATAAAATTCAGTAATTTTTTTATTTAGATGAAAAAAACATCAGCGCAGTTATGATCCTCAACTGGAACCAGCAAATTCGAGTTATTTGTGTACATCATTTTAATGTTGCTTGTTTCTGACAGGAACCGTTACATCTCGAGTGGTCACACCATAGATGGCATCACAGCCAGCATAGGAATACTTTGGATTGATCATTATTCTGTGAGTTATCAGTGTAGGATTGCTAATGAGAATGATTCCAGTGCCAGGAATGCGGGGCCACCCAAAATCTCTGCCATACCATCAATACGACTGGTAAACTTCTATGAGATGACTGGTATCTAGGGAGGATGTTTAGAGGCACATACAAAATTTTAAGATGTTTTAAGGAGTGCAGAAAACTGTACAACCTCTGATGGAGTCTTTATGGGCTACTGCCTCTGACCAAAGAGATATCCATCTCTAAGCATGAATAAGCATAGAAAAATTAACAGTTACATAAAAAGTCTCAGAAGCTTGGGGCCAGCCCAGTGGCGCAAGTGGTTGAGTGCACTCCGCTGTGGTGGCCTGGGGTTCACTGGTTCGAATCCCGGGCGTCCACCCACGAACCACTTGTTAAGTCATGCTGTGGCGGCGTCCCATATAAAGTGGAGGAAGATGGGCATGGATGTTAGCCCAGGGCCAGTCTTCCTCAGCAAAAAGAGGAGGATTGGCAGATGTTAGCTCAGGGCTGATCTTCCTCACCAAAAAAAAAAAAAAGAGTGAAGGGAAAAAAACAGTCTCAGAAGCTTAAAAATAGAAAAACTAGACTTGAGAGGTAGCAGGCACATATGAGTACTTAGAACAAATGGTCTCAAAATGGACAGAGTTATTGTAGGAAATAGGAATGGAGGAAAAAATAATTTACACACACACACACAAATAATCTTTTCAATGATATTTGTTCTACATCAAACTGTCATGAAAAGACCCAATCTGTTCACAATAAACAGTTATTGCAGATAATGAATCTCTCCAACATAAAAACAAAGAAAAACTGATGCCAATGTATAGTAGATTGAATATTGCAGAAAAGGAAATTGAAGAATATGACAGTATAAGAACCAAAAGTCCTGGGAACAATGGAAAATGGGTCTTGAGACCCTGAGGAGAAGCCAAGGAGAGCAGAGATGTCACCTAGACTCGGCATCATGGACCGTCTAACCAGGGCTGGCCTTGCTGACCTCCATATTTCCCCAAAGGAATCAAACAATGTATCTATTTTAATTAGGCTGAACCATATGAATTTGCAAATATTCACCTGCCTTTGACCTGACTTGCAAAAAAAAAAAAAGGCATTTCCATATTACTCACCTTAATAGTATTTAGTCATTGTTTTCATGGTTTATCTCCCACTTGAAACTGAAGACTGAGTCATTTCTAGCGTTTCAGTCTCCTTGGTGGACAAAAGTGGTCCTAAGAAACACTAACTGGCTCTTGCGCCCAACAATCCTAGATCAGGATTCACTCCCTGTGTGTACTTGGCAGAACAGTGAACGCCACTGCGCCTATAAAGTGGGGAGACTAATGTCCACTTCAGAAAGTTGTTTGAGGAAAAAATAAAATGAAGAACAAAAAGTTCATCGTGTGTTGTCTGAAACATGATCAAGATTCGATTTTCATGTTCCCACTTCTTCGCAGCCTCCCCCACCTCCTCTTACCCTCCCAGCCCTGCAACAGACAGAAACATGCCCTCATCCTTCCACTTCTCCCGCTCCATCCACTTGGCAGCTGCTTTGCCCTGGTCTTTGGAGAGCTGTGTCTGATCACCTCCCACCTCGGCTTTCCTCATGTTTGGGTTCATGCGTTTGGATGAGACTCAAGGAAAATGACCTCTAAACTGAAATTATGAGCCGCCTCCACCTGCATCCAGATAGGCGCGGCCTCAGTGGGTTAGGCGTCAGGGAGATGGCGACTCTTTGGCAGAGATATGGGCAAAATAGCAGTATTGAAGAGCCAGATCTCACACCCAGATTGATTTTCTGGCAAATCCAATGGAATACTGGACCTTTCTAATGCTATATCTGCTGGTCTTTACCAAATTTCACTCACCACCAGTCACCTTTTAATCTTGAATGAGAATTAGCTTTTTCAGTCAATCTGAAAATGTAAAAACTAAGACACAATCCAATGAAAGTAGTATGTGTTGAAAGAGGAATATTTTGAAACAAGCTGCATTTTCTGATTTTTATCTTTCACCAAGGTTGTGGACATAATTATTTCTGAGACTTTCCTTTCAGTGAGCCTAGCATGTCATTTTATAACACTGACATTTTCCTTTATTTCCTCAAGCTAAGGATTCAAATATTATTGAAAGCAGGAGTTGTGGGTTGCTATATATGTGCCAAGTAAGAATAAGTTTTCGTCATGCTATTTGAAGACCTAGTTTAAAATATTTTGGATAAAGCGACTCCACCTACTCACTGGCTACTTTTTATTGCTGATGTGGATTGAAGTCAGCATCCACACTTTAGTGCTAATGGTTATCACCATTGATACAAAACATAATGTTAGAAGGAATCCCAGAAAATGGCCGTAGGTGACTTGGCCGATGTTCCAACTTCCCCACAATCAGGCCGTCTCTGGTTATTCACAGACATTTGCAGCAGCCAAGAGTCTCAATAGCTTAGAGACTTGCAAATCCTCGCATGAAACCTAAAACCATGGTGACTGAGGAACCAGTAAAAGTAAAATAAAATAAACTGAAGATAAATTCTATTTGCAAAAATGAAAATGGTTTCTAAGGGGCCAAGCCATAAAACTTGAGGAAACACAAATAAAAAGGAAAATAAGTCTGCCGAGAGCATGAACCATATAACTTCACTCACCAAGAAGCTGAGGGACTTCTGAGGTTCTCGCCCCATCACGCATAATGTGGGGTCACTTCCAGTGAGTGGTGGCTGCAGTGTCAGCATCCATGTGGATTCTGGCCCATTTACTGAGTGTCAACCAATGCTCCAAATTTGTATCACGTTTTTGTTTATTTGTTCTTTTTTTTTTTTACAAAAGTAAAGAAATAATAATAAAGCTACTGCCCTCTTTGCAATTAGTAAAGGGATAGAAATGTTTTTTACATTTTGATATTGGTATTTGATATTGTTGAGTTCGAGCATAACAAATATGTCAGCAATTTAGTGGAGGGTGAGAGTGGAGAACGTGTGCAGACGTCTTATTGGATTTTATCTCCATTGGCTCGACTGTAAGTAGCTTTTCATTCCAATGGCTATAATTTTGTTTTCCCCCTACTACATCAATTTTCTAAGCATAATCAGCACAGGCTGTAAAAAGTGATAATATGAGATTAATGGCTGGCGGCCAGAGCCTTTCCAATATCTTTTCTTCACATTTTGACTTCTTAGACAAATACATAAAAATATGGAAGCCTTCCATTGCTATCGAAAAATTGTGTTACATAATGCTCTGGATCATACACAGTCTCTGCCAGCAAAATGTAAGATGCTAACTAACCATCTCTATCTATGAGATGACAAGTGCACTTAAAACTGCTGCAAATTATTCTGCCCTCCTTCCTCCTCCAATTTGCCACTTTGTTACTTTTCCTGACACAGTTTGTGGTTTCTGTGAGTTGCTTTTCATTTCAATTTAGAAAGAAAAGAAAGAGCATAATTCAAACTATAACGTTTAGGGTTTTGTGGTTGTTCTGGAGCTGAGAGAGAATCAGGCAGGGCCACTGGTCTTCATTGCTGGGTGACAAGTGGGCTTGAACTGGTGAGTGAGCAGAAGACAGACCCCTTGGCTTGACTCCTTTTTCGAGCAAGATTTGTAGACAGTGGAACAAGGGTTGAATTTAGCCAAGAAATTCTGGGGTCAGGAACACATTGCAAAGTGTGACTTATTTGAATCTTAATGTAGGATAGTCTTCCAAGTGCAGGATATTATTGAGGAAAAGGATGAGATATAACCCTGGGGAGCAAGGCAGGAGCAGGGAGGAGAGTTCATATTTGTCTGTTCCCTGTCTTCACCCCACAGTGAAACTGGGATGAGTTCCATGGAAGACGATGTTTATCCATTTGTACCCTCAAGAGAGAAAGACATTGGCCAGAACTCAAGCAGAGGAGGATTCTGGGAGGAGGATTTGCAGGAGAGAGCCTACATAGAGGCACTGAAGCACCTCTTCATGATGCTCCACCATCACAGGCCAGGTGTAAGGGGAACACCAAGAGTCCCTACCTCATGGACCCTATGGTCTAAGACTGGTCCTGCAAGGTGCCACCAACACTAAGTGTTTGAGAAGAAGGTCGTCAGGTAATGTGCATGACAAGGATACAAAAACTGGAGGTTGACGATTGGCTGCATTCAACCAGAAATTTCTACGAAGAAAATTTAGGGAGCCCTCCTAAACCATTCACAATTATAAGACTCAGGCAACTACTTCATCCTCTGTATTACTGTACACTAAACACGTTTCAATATTTCAGTTACTCATTAGCCATTTATTAACCACTGTCTCAGGAACAGATGCTTGTTTCACCAGTGAAGATGCAGAGATCATCAGAGCAAACTATCCACACTGTCTTATAGAAGCTCAGACCAGAAAACACATATTAACATATTTTTTATACAACTGAGGACTTTGATAATATCTACATCATTTAGAAGTCTTACAGATTTAAGCAACAGGAAGAATAAATAGCTCGCAGTGCTTAGGGAAGAAAGGATTAACTGCATTGGCTTGTGCCATCAAAAAGCTCTCGGGACACATCTGCAGCTGCAGGGGGAGCTGGACTCAGGAGTTCACGTTCACTGGGATCTGTTCTCACCTATCTTTGTCTCTGGTCTCTTCAGATCCCTTTGATGCAATTCACCTGTGGGCAGCTCCCCCTGGATCCTCCCAGATTCAAGACCAAAGGGAAAGAGCAAACCCCTCTCTCTTAACAGCCTCATGGGAAGTCCTCAGTGGATTCTAACAGGGACATATATCAGAGAATCATGGGGATCTGATTAGCTGAGGCTGAGTTAAGCTACAAATACATAAACTGGAGGAAAGTAAAAAATGGTGTAGATTGAGCAGAAATCACTGGAGAAATTGCTACGTGCAAAACTCAACATATTTCCATTTTAAAAATACTAAAACCTTAATGTTTTTGTGACTATATTTTTTTAGTGACTTACAACAGGACAGACTGGAAACTAGGTCTTTGGGGGAATGTAACCTAATGGATTCTTAATAAATACTTGAAGATTAAGTTGATGATGATGAAAATCTCCTGCTGCTGCTGATTGTGTCTGAAGACCAAATTCCTTCTCTTGTGTCCTCCCGTTACACAGTCAAGGGCCATCACCAAAGGAAACAGAGCTCAGTGTTACCCTAGGACCTCTCCCCCAGGAGATTTACATACAGATATTATCAGACTAAATTAAATCTCAGACACATGTCTTTGGAAGATTATGCAACACTGAAATAATACTCTTAATCACATAATTAACATTTATGGCACATTCTAGTCCAAAACTACAGAATATATATTCATTTCTGTTGTATATAAAACACTCACCGGGTATTATGGCCATATTCCAGACCATAAAACAAATCTCAGAATGTTAAAAATGCTTAAAATTGTACAGAGTACATTCTCTCACCATAACAGTACTGATAAGAAATCAATCACAAAAAGATATCTGAAAAATATCCAAATATTTGGAAATAATCCAACATGCTTTTAAATAATCCATGAGTCAAAGAAATTATGAGAGCAGCTGGAATATACTTTCAAATAAATAAAAATAAAACACAAAATTTCAAAAATTTTGAGGTATTGCTAAAGAAATGCTTAGAGGGAAATGTAGAATTTGAAATGATTATGATAAAATCAATGCTTTCCTCAAGAAATGAAAAAAAGTAGATCAAAGTAAACTCACAGTAAGTAGAATGAAGGAAAAATAAAAAGAAGAGTGGAAAATCAATTCAATAGACAAAGAATAGAGAAAATCAATGTAACCCAAAACTGGATCTCTGAAAAGATCAATAAAATCTATGAAACTCTAATCAGGCTGAATAAGAAAACAATGAGAGAAGATATTACTTACTAATATGAGGAGTGAAAGATGGAACATTTCTAAGATCCTATAGACATTAAAAGAATAATAAAGTTATTTTATGTACAACTTTACACCAATAAATTTGAAAAATGAGATGAAATGGACACATTCCTTGAAAGCCACAAATTACCAAAACTGACTTAAGAAGAAATAGAAAATCTGCAAAGTCCTATATACATTAAAAAAAATATTGAGGGCCCAGCCCCGTGGCCGACTGGTTACAGTTCCATGCGCTTCACTTTGGCGGCCTGGGTTCACAGGTTCAGATCCCAGGCAAGGACTTACTCCACTCATCAGCCATGCTGTGGTGGTGCCCCATATACAAAATAGAGGAAGATTGGCACAGATGTTATCTCAGGGCTAATCTTCCTCAAGCAATAAAAGTGGAGGATTGGCAATGTATATTAGCTCAAAGTGAATCTTGCTCAGCAAAAAGAAAAAAAACATATTGAAAACTTTCCACCAAAAAGGACATATCCTACCCCACCTAATAAGGTAATTAAGAAATAAAGGACATATAAATTGGGAAATAAGAAGTAAAACTATCTTTATGTGTAAATGATATGATCATGCACATAGGAAATCCTAAAGAATCCACAAAATAGCCACTAGCTCTTATAAATGTGTTGAACAAGGTCACAGCACACAATATAGAAATGCAAAGATCAATTGTATTTTTGTATTTCTATATACTACTATCAAAAATTGGAATTTGAGAGGCCAGCCTAGTGGCGTAGTGGTTAAGTTTGTGTACTCTGCTTCGGTGGCACAGAGTTCGTGGGTTTGGATCCCAGACGTGGACCTACTCGCTGCTCATCAAGCCGTGCTGCAGTAGCATCCCACATACAAAATAGAGGAAGACTGGCACAGATGTTAGCTCAGCGACAATCTTCCTCAAGCAAAAAGAGGAAGATTGGCAACAGATATTAGCTCAGGGCCAATCTTCCTCATCAAAAAAAAAAAGGGAATTTGAGACATACAACTAGAATATACAACTATGTACTGGGGCTTTGAGAAGGGGAATAAAAAGGAGGAAAATTAGCAGCAGATGTTAGCTCAGCATGAATCTTTGTAAAAAAAAAGAAAAATGGGACTTTGAAATTGAAGTACTATCTACAACAGTGTAAAAAAATATGACATACTTAGGGATGAACTCAAAATATGAAAAAGATCTGTACAATGAAAAGTAAATAGGACTTCCGAGAGAAATTAAGGAAGACCTGAAAAAATGGGGAGATATATGTTGTTTTAAGGATCAAAAGACTCAATATTGTTATAGTGTTCACTTTACCCAATTTGGTCTATAGACTCAAAGCAATCCTAGTCAAATTCCAAAAGTGTAAATTTCATCTAGAAAACTGTAAGTTGATTTTAAAATTTAGATGGGAATAAAAAGAATCTAAAGAGTCAAGCAAACCTAAAAGAAAAAAATCTGTATATCTTATACGATCTGGTTTCGAATCATGTATCAAACTACAAAGATTTCAGATCCTGCAACAGACTATAAAGATGCCATAATCAAGAGAGCGGGTATGAGAGAGAGAATAGACACATTGATCAAAGGAACAAAGAGAGAGTCCAGAACCACACCCAAATGGTCATTTGATCTTTGACCAGTTTGGCAATGCAAATCAATGAGAGACATGACAGTCATTCAACCAATGGTGCTGGGACAACCAATGGTGCTGGGACAACCAATAGAAATATAAGGGAAAACACCCTGACAACTACTTCATACTATAGACAAAAATGAATTAAAAATGGATCGTGGACCTAAGCATAAAAGCTAAAACTATAAAACTTCCAAAAGGAATTATAGGAGAAAATATTTGAGACTTTGTGGTTACTTCTTACACAGGAAACAAAAGGTATGTATAACAGAAGAAAAATTTTGTAAATTTGAATTTATCAAAATAAAAAATCCTGCTCTTAAAAAATGAAAAAGAAGAAAAGGCAAGCCACATCTTGGGAGAAAATATATGACAAAGGAATGGCTTGTCTCCAGGATACAAAGAGAACACTCACAACTCAGTAAAGAGATGAACAGGACAATTAAAAAGTGAGCAAAATATTTGAATAAATACTTTCAAATGGGACAAATTGCCAATAAGCATGTGAAAAGATGTTTAACATCAGCAGTCAACAATGAATGAAAATTAGAGTCACAATGACCATTGCAGACATATAAGAACATATTGTCTTAAATTTAAAAGACTGATAACTGAATATTTTCAGTTAATCTAGGTGTGGCCAAGGTCAGCGAAGAAAGAAAGAGAGGGAGTGAGGTGGGACCACTATTCATTGCTACCCGCCAGTAGCAGGGGCTGTGCGAGAGCTCTGCTGCCATGATTTAATCCTCGAGTTCCTCTGAGAAGGCCGTTATCCCTCTTTACCCAGAGGCCACGTAGGTTGAAACTCAGATCCCTCTGATTCCAGAATTCTTGGTTTATCCATGATATCACGTGGTCCTCGGGGACACACAGCAAGACCATCTGCCGTGGGATTCCTTATGCTTGCCCTTTCTGGGATCAAACCTTGTCCCCAAATTTCTGAGTGGTACTAATTACAGTTAAAGGTAGTGGAAGTGAAGCTGAATAGCTCACTACAAATCTCTGGGTTCCACAGCGGAACCAGGTTCCTCTGGGTTCAGGAGGAACTCCTTGGACCCAACGCACCTTCAAGCCACAGAAAAGCAATCACCTCCAAAAGGCGGTGTATCATCTGTAAATCTTCGACAAATTTTGTTTTTAACTCTGCTTGTTTGAAGAAAAATATACCATTACTTTTAGCCTAAGCATGTGAATGCGGAAGATAGTCCAGTGAACTGGTAGAGTACCCAGGAAGCCACCAAAGATGTTCAAAGAATTAAGTTAAATGTGACTCCAGCTTAAAATATGTTCATAGAAATAGCACATTCCTGTGACTCTGCAATAGAGTTTGAATCTTTTCACACATAGCTTAGTCACAGATTTCTTACAGCATACAGGAATAGCCTCTTGGAATGGTCATTGTTTTCATGTTGAGTGTCTTGCCTGAGAATTTTTATATTCAGTTAGGGACCTGAAGTCATATACTTCTCTTACTCACAAATAATATTTCAATATGTGATCTAAAAGATTACATCTTGTATCAACTTAGTAAACTGGAGCCGACTGAAAACAAGCAATTACTAAAAATAGCTTCCAGTTTCTTAACTAGAAAATCTTCCATGGAAATAAGGGCTGTCCTTTCACACACCTGGCTGATTTATAACTGAAGATGCTGTACCCACTTGAGATCTCCAGAAAGGGAGAGTGGACATCAGTGAGGGCTCTGACATGTCTATAATCTGCTAACAAAGAAAACTTTGAATGTTTTCTTTATGTCCATATTTCTTACACATCACTGTTGCCCTAGGAAGCAACACCGCCTTCTCTGCCTGCTGTGTTCCATCACACTCCATCTCCCTGTCTCTGTCCGTCATCTTGGTATTTACCTTCCGTTCATCCTTTCTGTTCTTTTATTCTTGCTTCCTCCTTTCCTGCTGTACTTTGGGTTAACTAAGTATTTCTTTACATTGCATTTTATCTTCTCTATTGGGTTTTTTTGCTGTAACTCTTCATGTTATATTTTATTGTTACTACAGGGTTTATAAATACACATCCTTAATTTAATACAATCTACTTTGAATTAATATGACACCACTTTGTATGTAATGTAAAATCCTTACAACAGTATAATTCCATTTAACTTCTCCTATCCTTTGTGCTTTGTAGGTTACATATTTCAATTCAATGTATATTGTAGGTTCTACAGTGCATTATTATATTACTCTAAAGAATCAGTTAACTTTTAAAGATTATTAGTTAAAAAAATCTTTTATACCTACCCACATTTTACAATTTCTAACACTCTTATAAATACAAATTTCCATTTTCCTTTAGCCTGACTTTCTTTAGCAATTATGGTGTGAACCTGCTGGCAATACATTCTTTCAGCTTTTGATCATCTGAAAATATCTTTATTCTGCTTTCGCTTCTGAGAGATATTTTAAGTGGACATAGAAGTCTAGATTGATGCTTTTCATCTTTATCACTTTAAAGAAGTAACCCATTTCTTGTGGCCTACATTGTTTCTGATGGAACGGACTCATTCTTATCATTATTCCTCTCTATAAAATGTGTTTTTTAATCTGCTTGAAGAATTCCTTTTTTAAATAAACGTTTTATTTTAGAACAGTTTTAGATTTACAGTAAAATTACAAGGATAATACAGGGAGTTCTCATAGCCCCCACACCCCAGTTTACCCTATTACTAACATTTTACTATAGGATATTCCATTTGTCACAACTAATGAATCAATATTGATATATCGTTATTAACTGAAGTCTGTATGTTATTCAGATTTTCTTGTTTTTTACCTAACATCCTAATTCAGTTCACGGATCCCATCCAGGACACAACATTACATGTAGCCCTGTCTCCTCAGCCTCCTTTGGGCTACGGTAGTTTCTCAGACTTTCCCTGTTTTGGTGACCTTGACAGTTTGGAGGATTCCTGACAGATTGGTCAGGAATCTTGTAGAATGTGTCTCAGTTTGGATTTGTCTGTTGTTTTCCTAATGATGGGACTGGGGTTATGTGTTCTTGGGAGGAGAGACACAGAGGCAGGGTGCCTTTTTCATCACACTGTATCTAAGTTACATCTCAACATGGCTTATCACTATTGATGTTGACCCCAATCACCTGGCTGAGGTGGGGTTGTCAAGTGTCTCCACTGTAAAGTGACTCTCACCCCCTTTCCATGCTGTGCTCTGTGGGAGGAATTTACTATGTGCAGCCCACACCTAAGGAGTGAAGAGTTATGTTCCACCACTTACAGGGCAGAATATCTGCGTGAATTATTTGAAGTTCTGAAGATGGGAGACATCCATTCTCCCCCATTTTTAATTCATTCTATCATTTGTTTATATAAGTATGGGCTCATAGATATCTATTTATACTTTGGGTTATGACCAAGTAACTCTATTTTGTTCCTCCAGTTGGTCCAGTTTTGGCCATTGGGAGCTCTTTAGGATGGCTCCTGTGTCCCTTTGACAGACTGCATCTTTGTGCATTTTAATAATTGCTTCCTTACTTCTGTCATTACAAGATGCACCAGCCTCATCTTCTATATTTCCTACTCCATCCCTAGAAACAGCCATCTCTCCAAGAAGCCTTTAGGATTTTCTTTTTATCTTTAACTTGATGGAATTGACCATGATGTGCCCAGGTTTGGGTTTCTTTGTGTTTCTCCTCTTGTTGTAACATTACATATTGTACATTTGTTTAATATACACATCACGCTTGCAGTGTCTGGCACATAACACGTGCTCAACACATATTAGCTATTACAATTATTAGTGTAAAAAGATCTCATTTGCATTACATCTGAGGTCCTAAGTGACCTGGGAACCAATCTCCTTTTTGACCAAAATTTCACTAACTTTATCTCTTTTATGTGTGTTCTTCTCACCCTAATCACATTTCGTTTTTGCACACATAGCTGCTGTAGTAACATCTTCCCAGAAGGCACCGTGAGTCCTCCCAGAAGCCGTATTCTGCCATTCATGTGGCTCCATTGTGGTGCTTTCTCCTGTTGACCGAATGTGCTTACAAGTCAGAAGGGTGGTTGTCCAGGGTCTTCCTGTTCCCCCTTCCTCTTTGAGGATGGCTTTCAGTGGAATATCAATAAAATGCTACCTAACTGTTTATGATATTTATTTTCTAATGTTTTTATTCCTCTACCTTTACCCGCATTTCCAGCCTTAGGTTGTTAGAAATACCTTTATAATGTCTCTGAAGGCTCTTGAACCCTACGAAAATGCTAGTAATGTTGATTGGGGTAGCAGTAAGATTATCTTACAATGGAATTTGTGAGTAGGCTTTTGAATTTTTGAATCCTGATTTAACTGAGCCTCTTTTTCTCCTCTAAGAAGACTTAGAGGGAGTTAAAACAAACCAAGAGGGAAAATGAATCAAAATATCCCTTTATTTTTAATGGGATTGGGCAAGAGATCCCAATGGCCTCAGAACCCAATGTTTAGCGAATGTGCTGGACCATGTAGAGGGCACTACTTTTTTTTTTCCCCTACTCCAGGAAGGTCTGAATAGTCTCAATTCAAAGAAAGCACAAATATCACTCCTATATATTTCCCTTTAACGTCTAAGCCTTAGTGTCAGCCATCGTCAATATAACTAGAAGAAAGACTGATTAAAAAGAATCCAGGGCTGCCAAAAGCCAGGACAGACACAGAGAGAAGCCTAGAGCTGTCTTAGTTCAACTTGGCCAGATTTCCTGTGGTCACCACTTTGCACCAAATCTTAGGGCCACAGCCTTGGCCTTCTCCATTCTGTCCACTTCCACTGTGTCATCATGTGGAAGAAGAGAAAGAAAGAGCAAGTCAGAGTCTCAGAGGGCCGTCCTGTCCAGAGTGTATTTTTACAATTTTTGAAGGAAAGTGGTGGGGGGAGATCTTCAGTTTTATGTATACAAGAAAAACGTAAAAATTCTGGATTCCCAGGAAAGGTAAGACAATAGGGCATGGTCTTGTGCAGCCTCTTTTGTTGTTCTTCTCACATTTCGGGGTCAAGAAGAGAAGATGGTGATGGGCATGCATTATAGCTCCTGCTCCAACAGGTCCACAGCCAAGAACTCCACCCTATCCCAACTAACATTATAAATCATATCTGGGTGTGTTGCCTACAAAACTATCAAGACAGTGGTATAAACATACAAATGATAATTTAAAAAAAAATGATCAGTTACTTAAATACCCCAAATTCACGGCCACTTTATAAAATTTAGTAGGTATCTCTTTCCGTTATGGAATTACTTATCTCCACAGATAAGTAAAAATTTCATCGAAGTGTATCTTCCCTTATTTTGTTACCAAGAGAAAATCCCAATATATGGCCCCTTCCCCACTTATTCTGCTCATCTCTGAGTCAAAAGCTGAAAGAACAGTCTTTATTTGGAGGCTAATTTGCTTAAGTTTCAACTTCAGCCTGTGGAATCATTCATGGGAGCTGACACAGCCACCTCAGTACCCCCGGAGCCGGGTTTTCTCAAACCCAATGCTTTCACATTCCTCATCTTTCCACGGCTCTAAGAACAGTTAGTAGAGATAAGAATAGCACAGCAATGACCCCACACCCATAAAATTGAGAAAACATCAATAACAGAATGAAACGTGAAGACTGCAGCAACTTTAAATCTACGTACCAAGTCTAGACTGACACCACTATCAGTACAGTCAGCAACCTCATCTGGACCCTCCCTTCTGCCTACTGTGTCATTACACTTTGTGAGTCGTCTCTCTCTCCTTCTCTGCCGTTTTATGTAACAGTTCTTTCAAGTATGCCCTAGCATCCTCAAACCTCCAGGGATTTCCATTTCTCAGACATCACAAAGAACACAGAAGTAAGAGACAAATTTCTCTTAAAATTTACCTTCAAGGCTACACATTTATCTGCATCTTTATATATCGTGTTTTCTGTCTTTCCTCCTTCCTGTAGGCTAATTTCCCTGTGTGTTCTCTGGATCACATCTCCTCTTACCTCCTCAGACTATTTGATTTATTCAGTTATTCTCTCTCGCTTCTCTCTCTCAACTTCTTTATATTTCCTAACATGTAAATCCATATCTGTACGTTAAAACACCTCCCCTGATCCCACATCCTTTTTTAATTATCACTCTTCTGCATGCCACATATTAAGCTTTTAAATGGGTTTCAATGCGTTAATTTTTTCCTCACTTTCCACTTTTTTGCTTGTTTTTGTTGTTGTTGTTTTTCATTGTAGTAAAATACACACATATAAGATTGACCATCTTAACTATTTTTAAGAGTACAGTTCAGTGGCATTAAGTACATTCACATTGTTGTGCAGCCATCACCACCATCCATCTCCAGAATACTTTTCACCTTGTAAAACTGAAGTTCTATACCCATTAAACAGTAACTCTCCATCCCCGCCTCCCCCAGCCCCTGGCAGCCTCCGTTCTACTTTCTGTCTCTGTGAATTTGACTACTCTAGAGACCTTATATAACTGAATCATACAGTATTTGTTCTTTTGTGACTGGCTTATTTCACTCAGCATAATGTTCTTAAGGTTTATCCATGTTGTAGCATGTGTCAGAATTTCCTTCCTTTTTAAGGCTGAATAATATTCCATTGTATGAATATGCCACATTCTGTTTATCCATTCATCTGTCAATGGACACTTGACTTGCTTCCACATTTTAGCTATTGTGAATAATGCTGCTATGGAAATGGGTGTACACATATCTCTTCAAGACCCCACTTTCAATTCCTTTGGATGTATACTCAGAAGTGAAATTGCTGGATCGTATGTTATTTTTTTAAATTTTTTGAGAAACCACCATACTGTTTTCCACAGAGATTGTGCCATTTTATATTCCCACCAACAGTGCACAAAGGTCTCTTTCACTTTTTTAGCCACTATGATCTTGTTTTACACCAGCTATTTAATTGAAACTATTCTTGACAGGATCGCTACTTAATTCCCTACCACTAAATCCAATAGTTCTTATTCCGTCTCTATTAATCATAATTTCTCACGAGTTTTCATTCATTAATAAATATTTATTGAGTGCTTACTCTGTGCCAGCCACTGTTGTACTTACTGGGGACGTAGTAACAAATGAGACAGATGAAAAACCCTGACCTTGTTAAGGTGTGTTAAAAATAAAAAAGCAAATGGTAAGTGGCAAATGTAAAGCAAAGACAATATCTGGGAGTTATTGATGAAAAGGTATTGAAAAGTTAAATAACTGGTTAGAGAGAAATCACTGAGAAGATGACCTTTGTGTAAAGACAAAAAGGAAATGTATGCCGAATGGTACACTTAAATTGGGTGAATTTGTGCTTTGCAGTTAATATCTCAAAAAAGCTGTTAAAAAAAATAAGTGGTAGAGAAATTTACAATTCGGTTATCAGCAGGAAAATAAAGAGAAGAAGAAAGAGAAAAACCAGTTTGAGAACAGGGGAAACTTTGCATTAATTAGACAAATTAGTTTTGAGGTTATGGCGAGGAGATTAAGTGTAAGGTGCGCAGTTGGGTGACAGAAATGAGAGATGAGGCCTCAGAAGAGATATCCAGATATAAGCGATACTGAGGGGCTGCGTGGAGCCCGTAGACAGTACCCAATATGTTCTCAGAGCATCACTTAATTGCTGCTCTACTCCTGATACTCAAGATGAAGTTAAACCTCTTTGAAAGTCTTATTGACTCCTTAAAATCACCAGTTCTGGTTTTTCTATTCATATTTTACACTTGAGAGACTATAACATGTTATGAGATTACAATTGTGTAAACCTATTGCTAAATTTAATTTACTTTTTGTGAGACATATAGTCATAGTTACTCACTTAAAGTAAATGCCATTTAGTAATGGTAGGATGCTGTTTTGAAACTAATGAGAATATTCTAAAACATAACACATTCAATATGTATAATTTATGTTGCTTATTGTGTTTTCAGTCTTTTGTACATTTAGTCAAATATAGAGTGCCAATTGTAGACTCAAATTCAATGCATTGATTTCAAGTTTCATTTCATTTCAACAAAATGGTAAGATTTGGTCCAACAACAAAGATTTCCAAGGATTTCTGTCCATTAAACATTTCTTCTAAAGAGCTTTTTCAAAGAGTTAATGGTAACTTAATCAAATACACATGGTTTAACATTTCTTTGCAAATCCAGTGATTGAGGAGAAAAACAAATTTGTGCAAAATGTGTTTGCCAGAACCTTTCAAAAATAGGTTAAGATGTATTTTGTTGAAAATGAAAGGCTGCTGGTTTCTCCCATCTCTATCAGCAGATACCGTTGTTGAAAAAAGGAGAGCCAAACCCAAAAATGATGGGACACTAGAACCAGATGTGAGTTCTCACACAGGAAAGTGTTTCATGATGTTCCAGACAACTAACACTACCAGCTTTGGTTACCATCAAATGGAGGCTTTGCAGCTGACACAGTTCCAGCCCTTTGGTAAGTGGTCTTGGGGTTGGCTCCAGAAGGATTGTCTCCTGCACCTGGTCTCCAAGCCTTTCTGTTATTCCTCTCTAGACTAATAGCCTTCAATATTAGTCTAAATCTTTCATCCATGACAAAAACACATATTACCTTTTTTGAATTAAACAAAACTTCACTCTATTGCATAAACTTATTACATAAACTTATGTAAGCTTAGGTTTCATTAGTAAAATGGGGATAACATTGCCTTCCTTCCAATTCATTGAGACAATTGGAGGTGTTACATGCCCAGTTTAGAAGAGCGACCAGAATGAGGACTCCTCATTGTGAGTGGCCAGGACTCAAGGGTCTTTGCTCCCCAGACCCACTTGTCTCACTTCAGCACAGCTATATTTTGGAGTATTTCCCTGTGACACCACGCTTGAGTCTAATTTCTGTGGCATTCCATATTTTTTAGGTTGTAACAGAAATCCAATTTGAACTAAAGTAATGAAAATAGGATTTATTGGAAGAGTACAAAAGTAGAAGACAAAATTAGTGAAAAATATAAAGGAGGTAAGGCATCTCCTAGCATCACTGTCAGCAATCTCTCTCCCAGTACCCACCCCTCTTCCTCTCTCTCTATCTCTCTTTCTTTCGATCTCTTTGTATTTTGTCTTTGCTTTTTGTTTTTCTTTCTGTCTCAGCTTCATGCTCTTGTACGTCTGATGGCTTTCTTCACACAGCTGAGCACACAGCTGCTGGGAGCTCAGGAGTCACATCCTTAAAGAGTTGGGAGAATGTGAAGGAGATTTGTTCCCCAGAGAGTTGGACAGGAAACTCCTGGAGGGTGCCGACTGGCCTGGAGAGTCAGGTGTGTCTTCCTGGACCAACCATTGTTCTGAGGGATGGAGTATGCTGACTCACCCAGGGTCAGGGCCCACCTGGAGCCAGAGAGTGTGGAGACTGTGAGGGCAGCACTCCTCTTTTTCAAGAACCAGATGGTCAGACAGGAGATTTACCAAGGGAAGAAGGGTTACAGTTTCAGGCAAAATAATTTTTGTTTACTGTAGAAGTAGTAAAAAATACTAAGCTGCAATTAATAGCATTGTGCGTGTATGATTCAGATAGCCATTCCTGTCTTCAAATAGGCTTTCTAGACACATCAAAATGTGAAAATAGTTGAACAACACGAGTTTCTCAAATTATTAAAGTATTTTAAGAAATTAGGATAAAAAAATCCTTGCCCAAATGATGATGACAGTCTATTCACAGTTGTAAATGAGCCAAGAGAGAACGTAAGTCTGCACAGATTACTCAGAATTTTCTCCAATAAAGAGGTCAATCTGGAGTGCTCTTGTCCTCAACGCTAACCCTTGATTCTCCCCTTAGAGTGCTGAGAGCACTGGATTTCACTCCTCGCTCTCATATGTTAGAAATGAGATCTCCTCCTCCTTCTTCTATCCTCTGCTCTCCTTCACTTATAGATTAAAAGTATTTATTAAGCACACAGTAGGTGCCAGCAGGAGTCCAGGAACTGGTTTATAGTGAATAATATTACACATGGAGTTGATTCCTTATGCAGTGAGGCTAATGGAATGCCTTCTACATCCTGGACATTCTGACTAAATTGTATTGTCCTACACACACTGTTAATACATCCTTCATTATTTTCCTTGCAGGCATTTTTATACAAGAGTAGTGAATTGTTTGAACATTATCTTCCGTTCTCAAAATATTTTCAAAAGATGCTATTTCCTTTTAGTTAAATATAGTCGTGTTCAATAGTGTTTGAATCGTGCACTTCATTGGATGCTGGGGGCAATCTCAGCCACCCTTCTCTGCTTCCTCTCCATAGCACTCTTCACTGTCAGATACACGATACAACTGACTATTTATTACACTGAATGTCCATCTGCTCCACGAGAAGGCAAGTGCCACGTGGTGGGGGTTTCTCTTCTCTGTTTGCTCCGCTATCCCAGTGCCAAGAAAAGTGTCTGGTGTCTAGCAGGCTCTCAAATTATATTTGTTGAATTGGGCAAAAATAAGACACAATGTCTGTCTTTGAAGAGATTTCATCTAGTTGGGACAGCAGAAATCTAAACTGTGACAGCAGATGCAGACATGGCCAGTGGAGGGTTCTCCATTCAAACTGGAACAGGAGAGGTCAAGAGACAATCTTAGCTGTTTTCTACATAAATCAATGGGAGTAAGATTGTAGATCTGGGTGCCTCATGTTGAAAGTTATGTTTTCCTAATAACCGCACTGTCTTTGAAAAGTAAATTGTAAACTAGATTTTGTGATTTAACAGAAAGCTGTCTTTCATTATGAACTTAGAAGAAAATAATAGAAAAACGGCCAAATGGGATACTTAAAAAACTCAATCTGCATTGAACAAAAACTGCAAGGATTAATAATTAAAATGCCTTTTGCTCTGAGGAAGTCTTAGCCTTTTCCCCTCTGCAAGTACAGGAATTTAGGTCAGGCAGCTGAAGGTAATCGAGAAGGCCTCCCCCTTTGAAAGAATACTGAGATTGGGCCCCCACGCTCGGGTCTGATAAGACAGACAGTTAGAATAACTTAGTAGGAACCTTCTCTAAAAGCTGCATCATCTGGTGGGCCATAGAGAGGCTGAGAGCAGGGCTGTTTTCCAACAACCACCAGAAGATGCTAGGGGAGCCAAATGAGGAATCTTAATCAGGTAAATATTAAGACTAAACTGAAAAATTGGAGGGCAAGAAGTTTACCTTACGCCCCATGACCAGCACTTGGAAAGTGGTCAAGGATGCTTTTCCCTTGAGTTGAGGTCGCCTGCCAGCATCTACAGGTGTCCTGGCTGCTCAGTTTCTATGAACAAGTCTTATCTTTAAAAGTGTATCTTGGGATCAGTCTTTCTCACCAAGAGAGTTACTAAATTCATATTGTTTGACATCATTCTGCCCGCGTAGGAAAGAACATGGGGAAACTGCAAACTAGATGGTGAGTTTGAAGATCTCAGGTATCTGTTGCTAGGAAAGTTACCATCACTTCCACTTAGTAGAAAACACCAAATTACTCACCAAATGTAATTCATAGAATCTCAAATGAAATAACCAATATTTAATAGTGGTTATCAAATGTGAATGTGCCAAAAGAATACAAAACAACATTTTAAAAATGCATGTTTTCAAGAATTGTTCTAAACATGCACAAATTAACATACATGCACACATGTACACACGTTAATTTACACTCACGCACACACATACACGTACATGCAAATACATACAAATGTACGCACACAGATATATACATGCATACATCTATAATTTGTTTTACTAGGTTTAAAGTGGAAAGATTTACATTTTTATGAACATCCCGAGGCATCCACAAGTGGACAGTCTTAGCAGGCCTGCGCCATGAGAAATCCTGCTGTGGGAGGTGGCCCCTGCCAATTCATTTGATTTCTGTGACTGCAAACACAGAAGAATGTAGCAAAATTATTGAATGCCTAGAGCAAGCCTGTGGCCACCTTGCTACAGGTCTGTTTCTACTACCCCCAACCTAGTTTCCTCATTGTGGTGGGAGAAGGGAACTAGCAATGATATGTCAGATGCAGAGAAAGTGATTTTCGTGCACAGTCTCATGTAATTCACACAGTGACATTGACACTGGTCACATCATCTTTGTTGTACAGCCAGGAGAATGAAAGTTCAGAGTGATTAATAATATGCTGGAGGCCACACAGCCTGTTGGCGGTTGAGCCTGAGGCTCTGAGCACTTGTCTGTTGACTGCCCCACACTGTGTGCAGGGTCTGATCTCAGGAATTGATTCTGAGACCTGGTGCCATCTGAAGACTAGTGGGGTTTTGGGAGGTTTGTACTCTAAGCCTGGTGGTCATTGGACAAGGACATGTGTTTATTTATCAAGCTGTGAATTTGAGATTTGTGTGTACTTTGCTGCATGTATGTATAGCTCAATTAACAGAACAACAAACATTTGTCCTTGGAATTAGACACAGGGGTTAGAACAAACCTGTTCATGCGTGACAACAAGGTTCCTGGACTTCAGCCCAGTTTTAGAGCAGTGGTGGCTGTGCAAGTGCTGTAGAAATGAATGCAGCCTGGAAAGACTTGATGACTTCACACTTTTGAAATGTTTAGAACATGTAAGCATAATATATCTTTATAAAAACTACATCAAAGTGATAACTTTGCCAGTTTATGGAGAAGACCATTGCTGGTGATGAATTAAAAATGAGATAAATTGAGGAACAGGTGTTATTGAACCAAGTGAGCTCGCCTCCTGGTGAGTTAAATAAGACTCGACACGAGTAGAAGTTGTCTCACAAAGTAAAGTGTATTTGCAGCAAATAGGAGGCCACGAGGAATCATTTCTGAAGTCATGGCATCCCTGAACAAAGGGAAGCAGCAACTTTTATTTCGTTGGGGAATGAATATTCAAAAGGGAGAGGTGGGTATTCACTTGTAGAGGCTCAGTTGGAGAACATGCGTCCACATAATGAGGCCTAAGCTCCCCCTGGAGAGATCTTTGCTTTAAAAATAAGGCAAAGGTCGTGGGCACAGCTCCTGTGATGAGGCTTGGTCAGTTTCAGGATGGCTGGTGGTTACATCTCCCTTGAGTGCCTCATTTGGTCAGTTTCAGGATGGCTGGTGGTTACATCTCCCTTGAGTGCCTCATTTGGTCAGTTTCAGGATGGCTGGTGGTTACATCTCCCTTGAGTGCCTCATTTGGTCAGTTTCAGGATGGCTGGTGGTTACATCTCCTTAACATACAAAAGGAAAAGAAACAACTTGGAAAAACAGTTCATTGTTTCCAAACCCACCCTTGAGTTTCTGAGGAACCTAGTCAGTGACACGGGCACACAGTACAAAATGAATTTTCAAAGAAAACTGAAAAGAAATGAGAATTGATGGGGAAATGAAATTGGTGGGTTCTTTTAAAAGCACATAAAACATAGAGTCAAAAACTGCTGTTCAAAACGTTTTTGAACCAAAACCTCACCCTATGTAATTCTGTGGTGATTACATAATCAGGGAATCCCATAGAATTGCGAGTTCATATTGTCTGAAGGGTGGATACAAGACAAGTTCTTAAGGGAGATGACATCGTGTTTTTTCCAAGTAGGATCGTCTGGATATACCAAAGTTTATTTATCCACTTACCTGCTGAAGGACATCTTGGTTGCTTCCACGTTTTGGCATTTGTGAATAAAGCTGATATAAACATCTGAATGCAGGTTTTTATGTGTACCTAAGTTTTCAACTCTTTTGGGTCCATAGCAAAGAGTGCAATTGCCAGATCGTTTGTTAATAGTATGTTTAGTTTTGTAAGAAACCTCCAAACTATAGTCCAAAGTGTCTGTACCATTTTGTATACCCACCAGCAATATATGAGATTCCCTGTAGCTCCACATCCTTGCCAGGGTTTGGTCAATATTCCACATTTTGGGCATCCTGATAGGTATGTAGTGGTATCTTAATGTTGTTTTAATTTGCATTTCTCTGATGCCATGACTTGGAGCATCCTTTGGCACATGCTTATTTGTCATCTGTGTATCTTCTTTTGTTAGGTGTCTGTTAAGATCTTTGGCCCATTTTATAATTGGGTTGATTGTTTTCTTATTGAGTTTTAAAAGTTCTTTGTATATTTTGGATAACAGTGCTTTATCAGATGTATCTTTTGTGTAAATATTTTCTTCCAATCTGTGACTTGTCTTCTCATTCTCTTGACGTTGTCTTTTACAGAGCAGAAGTTTTTAATTTTATTGAAGTTCAGCTTATCAATTATTTCTTTCATGAATTGTCTCTTTGGTGTTGTATCTAAAAAGGCATCATCAAACCCAGGGTCATCTAGGTTGTTTCCTATGTTATCTTTTAGCAGTTTTGTAGTTTTGCTTTTAGATTTAGGTCTATGGTCCATTTTGAGTTAATTTTTAAAGGGTATAAGGTCTTTCTCTAGATTCATTTTTTTGTATGTGGATGTCCAGTTGTTCCAGCACCATTTATTGCAGAGATTGTCTTTACTCCATTGTATTGCCTTTGCTCTTTTGTCAAAGATCCGTTGACTATATTTATGGGGGTCTATTTCTGGGCTCTCTATTCTCTTCCATTGATTTGTCTGTCTGTCCTTTTGCCAATACCACACTGTCTTGATTAGCATAGCTTTATAGTAGTTGTTGAAGTTGGGTAGTGTGAGTCCTCCAACTTTGTTCTTTTTCTTCAATATTGAGTTGGCTATTCGAGTCTTTTGCCTCTCCATAAACACTTTAAAATCAGTTTGTAGATACCTATAAAATAACTCACTGGTATTTTGATTGGGATTGTATTGAATCTACAGATAAAGTTGGGAAGAATTGACATCTTGACAATATTGAGTCTGCCTATCCATGAACATGAAATATCTCTCCATTTATTTAGTTCTTCTTAGAGTTCATTCATCAGAGTTTTGTAGTTTTCCTTATATAGATCTTATATATATTTTGTTAGATTTATACCTAAGTATTTCATTTTGAGGGGTGCTGTTTTTAATTTCAAATTGTTCATTTTGGGTATATAGGAAAGTGAATGACTTTTGTATATTAAACATATATCGTGCAACTTGCTATATTCACTTATTAGTTCCAGTTATTTTGTAGATTTTTTTTGGATTTTCTATAGAGATGATCATGTAATCTGTGAACAAAAATAGTTTTATGTCTTCCTTCCCAATCTGTATACCTTTTATTTCTTTTTCTTGCCTTTTTTGATTACCAAGGACTTCCAGTACCATGTTGAAAAGGAGTGGTGAGGGGGTCATGCTTGCCTTGTACCAACTTAGTGGGAAAGCATTGAATTTCTCACCATAAGTATGATTTTAGCTATAGGTTTTATGTAGATAGTCTTTTTCAAGTTGAGAAAGTTCCCCTCTATTCTTAGTTTACTGAGAGTTTTTATCATGAATAGGTGTTAGATTTTGTCAAATGCTTTTCTGCATCTGTTAATATCATCATGTGATTTTTCTTTTTTTCCTGTTGATCTGATGGATTACGTTAATTGATTTTCTAATGTTGAACTAGCCTTGCATGCCTGGGATCAGTTCCACTTAGTTGTGGTGTGTAATTCTTTTTATACTTTTTCAGATTCCTTCTGCTAATATTTTGTTGAGGATTTTTTTTTTTTTTTTTTTTGCTGAGGAAGATTCACCCTGAGCTAACATCTGTGCCAGTCTTCTTCCATTTTGTATGTGAGTTGCTGCCACAGCATGGCTGACGAGTGGTATAGGTCCACGCCCAGGAGCCAGACCTGTGAACCTGGGCTGCTGAAGCAGAAGGTGCCGAAATTAACCACTATGGCACGGGGCCAGCCCCTGTTGAGCATTTTTGCATCAATGTTCATGAGAGATATTGGTCTGTAGTTTTCTTTTCTTACAATGTCTTTGTCTGGTTTTGATATTAGGGTAATACTGGCCTCGTAGAATGAGTTAAGAAATATTCCTTCTGCTTCTGTCCTCTGAAGGAGATTGTAGGGAATTGATATAATTTCTTCCTTAAATGTTTGTTAGAATTCACCAGTGAACCCATCTGGACCTGGTGTTTTCTGTTTTGGAATTTCGTTAATTATCGATTCAATTTCTTTAATAGATACAGGTTTATTCAGATTGTCTGTTGGTTCTTGTGTGAGTTTTGGCAGATGGTGTCTTTCAAGGAATTGTTCCTTGAAATTGCTCCATTTTATCTAGCCTATCAAATCTGTGGGCATAGAGTTGTTCATTATATTTCTTTATTTACTTTTAATTTCCGTGGGATCTGTAGTGATGTTCTCTCTTTTATTTCTGGTATTAGTAATTTGTGTCCTCTTTTTTTTTTTCCTTAGCCTGGCTAGAGGCTTATAAATTTTATTGATCTTTTCAAAGAACCAGCTTTTGGTTGCGTTGATTTTTCTCTATTGATTTTCTGTTTTCAATTTCATTGATTTCTGCTCTAATTCTTATTTCTTTTCTTCTATTTATTTTGGATTTAATTTGCTCTTCTTTTTGTAGTTGCCCAGGGTGGAAACTTAGATTGTTGATTTTAGATCTCTCTTCTTCTTTTTTTTTTTTGGTGAGGAGATCAGCCCTGTGCTAACATCTGCCAGTCTTCCTCTTTTTTTTTTTGTTGCTCAGGAAGACTGGCCCTGGGCTAACATCCATGCCCATCTTCCTCCACTTTATGTGGGACACCACCACAGCATGGCTTGACAAGTGGTGCGTCGGTGTGTGCCCGGGATCCGAACCGGTGAACCCCGGGCCACCGCAGCGGAGTGCGCGCACTTAACCGCTTGCACCACCGGGCCCACCCCTCTTCTTTTTTAATATATGCATTCAGTGCTATAAATTTCTTGCTATGCACTGCTTTTGCTGTATCTCACAAATTTTGAATAGTTGTATTTTCATTTATCTCAAAATATGTTTTTTTGTGTGTGTGAGGAAGACCAGCCCTGAGCTAACATCCGATGCCAGTCCTCCTCTTTTTTGCTGAGGAAGACTGGCCCTGGGCTAACATGCGTGCCCATCTTCCTCTACTTTATATGGGACGCTGCCACAGCATGGCCTAACAAGCGGTGCGTTGGTGTGCACCCGGGATCCAAACTGGCGAACCCTGGGCCGCTGCAGCAAACCACACGTACTTAACCGCTTGCGCTACTTGGCCAGCCCCTCAAAATATGTTCTAATTTCTCTTGAGGTTTTTTTTGTTTGACCCATGTGTGATTTAAAAGCATGTTGTTTAATCTCCACATATTTTGGGATTTTCCAGTTATCTTTCTTTTATTGATTTCTACTTTAATTCTATTGTGGTCTGAGAGCAGACATTGTATGATTTTTATTCTTTTAAATTTGTTAAGGTATGTTTTATGGCCCAGAATGTGATCTGTCTTGGTGAATGTTTCATGTAAGCTTGAGAATAATGTGTATTCTGCTGTTGCTATGTGAAATCATCTGTAGAAGTCAGTAATATCCAGTTGATTGATGGTGTTGTTGAATTCAACTATGTTCTTACTGATTTCCTGCCTGCTGGATCTGCTTATTTTTGATGGAGGGGAGTTGAAGTCTCCAATCCTGATAGTATATTCATCTATTTCTCTTCCCAATTCTATTGGTTTTTGCCTCACTTAGTTTGATGCTCTGTTGTTAGTTTCATACACGTTAAGGATTGTTATGTCTTCTTGGAGAATTAACTCCTTTATCGTTATGTAATGCCCTTCTTTACCCCGGATAACTTTTCCTTACTTTGAATTCTTCTCTCTCTGAAATTAAATAGCTACTCCAGCTTTCTTTTGATTAGTGTCAGCATGGTGTGTTTTTCTCCATTCATTTACTTGTGATCTATGTATCTTTATATATAAAGTGGGTTTCTTATAGACAACATATAATTAGGCCATGTTTTTTGATAATCTTTATCTTTTACTTGGTACATTTAGACCATTGACATTCAAAGTGATTATTGATACAGGTGGATTACTATCTACTATATTTTTTACTGTTTTCTATTTGTTGCCCTTATTGTTTGTCTATTTTTGTCTTCCATTCTTTTTCTGCCTTTTGTCTTTTTAATTGAGTATTTTATATGATTTCATTTTCCCTTTTTTCTTAGCATATCAGTTACACTTCTTTTTTTTTTTTTTTTGCTTTTTTACTTGTTGCCCTGGAGTTTGCAATATACATTTATAACTAACCTAGTTCACTTTCAAATAACACTATACTGCTTCACATATAGTGTCAATACCTTATAATAACAAAATAACACTAGTTCCTTCTTTCCTTCCCTTTTATCTTTGCTGTTATTCATTTCACGTATATATAAGCATACATAGGGTATATTCATAAACATAATCAATTACATTGTTGCTATTATTATTTTGAACAAACTGTTATATATTAGATCCACTAAGAATAAGAAAAATAGAGCCAGCCCTGATGACCTACAGTTAAAGTTTGGTGTGCTCTACTTTGGCGACCTGAGTTCAGTTCCAGGTGCAGAAACACACCACCTGTCTGTCAGTAGCCATATTATGGCGGCTCATGTAGAACTAGAAGGACTTAACAACCAGAATATACAGCTATGTACTAGGGCTTTAGGGAGAAATAAAAAAGAGAGAGAGGAAGATAGGCAACAGATGTTAGTTCAGAGCAAATCTTTCCCAGCAAAAAAAAATAAGAAAAATAAAATTTTTATCTTACCTTCACTTATTTCTTCTTTGGTGCTCTTCATTTCTTTATGTAGATCTGAGTTTCTGTCTTATATTATTTTCCTTCCCTCTAAAGGACTTTTAGCATTTCTTGCAGGGCACGTCTACTGGCAACAAATTCTGTCAATTTTTATTGGCCTGAGAAAGTGTTTATTTCTCCTTCACTCTTATAGGATAATTTTACAGAGTACAGAATTCTAGGTTGATGTTTTTTTTTTTTTTTATTTTTTTTGTGAGGAGATCAGCCCTGTGCTAACATCCGCCAATCCTCCTCTTTTTTTTTTTTTTTTGCTGAGGAAGACGGCCCTGGGCTAACATCTGTGCCCATCTTCCTCCACTTTATATGGGACGCCGCCACAGCATGGCTTGCCAAGCAGTGCGTCGGTGCGCGCCCGGGATCCGAACCAGTGAACCCCGGGCCGCCGCAGCGGAGCGCGCGCACTTAACTGCTTTCGCCACCGGGCCGGCCCCGGTTGATGGTTTTTTTATCTCAACACTTTAAATATTTTACTCCACTCTCACTTGCATGGCTTCTGAGAAGTTGGAAGTTGGATGTAATTCTTATCTTTGTTCCTTTATAGGTAAGGTGTTTTTTTCCTCTGACTTCTTTCTGGTTTTTTTGTTTATGTTTGATTTTCTGTATTTTGAAAACGATATGCTGAGGTGTAGTTTTTTTGGCATTTATCATATGGTTTGGTGGTTTGGTGTGAGACATTAATTTGGGGAACTTCTCAGACGTCATTGTTTTAAATATTTCTTCTCTTTTCTTCCTTCCTTCCTCCCTCCCTCCCTGCCTCCCTCCCTCCCTTCTTTCCTTCCTTCCTTTCTTCCTCCCTCCCTCTCTCTGTCCCTCCATCTTCCCATTACATATATGTTTCACCTTCTTTAGTTGTCTCACAGTCCTTGAACATTCTGTTCTGTGTTTTTGTCTTCATTCTCTTTGCTTTTTAGTTTTCAAGGATTCTGTTGGCGTATCCTCTAGCTCAGAGATTCTTCAGTCTAGTCTACTAATAAGCCCATCAAAGCCATTTTAAATTTCTGTTACAATTTTTTGTCTCTAGCGTTTCTTTTGGTTCTTCCTTAGGATTTCCCTCTCTCTGATTACACTGGCCATGTGTTCTTACATGATGTCTACTTTACCCAGGAGAGTCCTTATCATATTAATCATAGTTTTTTAAAATTCAGTCTGATAATTCCAACATCCTGCCATGTACTTGCTTTGTTTCTTCAAATTGTGTTTTTTTGTCTTTTGGTATGCCTTGATAGCCAGACATGATGTGCCAACTAAAAGGATCTGCTGTAAGTAGGCCTTTAGTGTTCTGGTGGTGAGGTGTGAGGGGGAGGGAAGCAAAGCACTCTGTAGTCCTATGATTAGGTCTCAGTCTTTTAGTTGCCTTATGCTTCTGGACTGTGGACTTTACAAGTGTTTCTTAGTTTTTTCTCTCCCCTCAGAGAGGACAGAATGGCTATGGTGGGCTTCCTTTTGTGGAAGGCTAGAGCTGGCTGGAGGTGGGTATTCCCCTTCCCCAGGTCAGTTAGGCTCTGATAATAGCCCAGCAGGTCAAGCTCTGCTTGACTGGTTGCCCCACAATGGCAGGCCTTGTTAAGAAAAACTGAGTGCTTTGGTGTCTCTCAAAATGGTTTCTTTTCCCCTCCCCCTGTTGGAAGCCAGAGAGGATTTTTCTCTGATATTTAGTATGGAAATCTAGTTGGACTCTTGGAGGTAAATCTCACAATATTGTGGGAACCCCCTTATGACTGGGTCCTCCTGGAGTTTTTAACTCTCAGTTTTTAACTGAGCAGTTTGTCAGTTACAGTTAAGGTTTTACTACCCCAGTGCTAGTTCCCAAGTTGGTTTCCCCCGTGAGTCTCTGCTCCAGGAAGCCGTGACTGCCTGTATTCACCTGTTGTCTTTCCAGTCATAGAGCAGCAGTTTGCTCTGTGTCCTCTTTTCTCTTATGGATCCAAGAAGAGTTGTGGATTTTTCAGTCTGTTCAGCTTTTTACTTGTTAAGACGGAGTGGAATGGCAGTTTCCAAACTGCTTACTTGCAGAACTGGAATGTAAGTGTTATTTTAGTTTTCCCCACAGGGCTTGTTAGCCAAAAATGCCTTTCTAGCCACCTGTTATACCAATTACACAGCCTGACCAGACTGCCTTACTTGGGCCTAACCCTGTTCCTAAAGTTCTTCTAAGAGGATTAAGAAAGAGGTATATGGACTATCACTTGAGAAGTTTATCGTGAAAGGAAGAAGGTTTGGATGGTTTCAAAGCTTTAAACATGGAGACCTGACAAAGTATAGCATATTTCCTGTATGTGTTATAGAATCTAAATAACTTGAAAGACCCTGGAAGAGGCAAAGACACCAGGTTTTGTGAAAATGGACCAGAGTTTTTATACAGGCAGGTTTTCCTTAGGGTATGTAGACACGGTAGCAAGAGGTTGGGAAAGCTAGGGAGACCCTCACCAATAATCAAAGTAAAAAAAAGTTTACTGTAGGTATGTACTGCTCCACTCTTGGGTAGACAAGTTGTGAGATAGATGCATGTTTTGTGGAAAGCCAGAATTATCTTATGTTCAGTTCTCTTTCTGTGAGGCCCCAACATCCTAGGTCCTTTTTGTCCACTGAAATGTGTGAGCTGTTCTTGGCCCTGAGGGCAAATATCTCTCTGTTGGGATGGAGAATGGAAAAGGCAGGTGTCAAGTGCCCCAGCTGTCTATCATTTGTAAGAGAATCTGGGTAGACTGCTCCCTGCTCAACTCTTGATCAATGTATATGTTGACTCTGGCCGTAGAGACTTTCCAGAGACGCTAGATTACAATGAAGAACCATTTTGAGGGGCTATGGTTTCCTCTGCTCTGATTTCTTTTTTTGTGTGTGTGAGGAAGATTAGCCCTGAGCTAACATCTGTCGCCAATCCTCCTCTTTTGGCTGAGGAAGATTGGGCCTGGGCTAACATCGTGCCTGTCTTCCTCTACTTCACATGGGACGCTGCCACAGCATGGCTTGACAAGCGGTGCGTCGGTGCGCGCCTGGGATCCAAACCCGCAAACCCCGGGCGGCCGCAGCGGAGCGCGCGCACCTAACCACTACGCCACCAGGCCGGCTCCTGCTCTGATTTCTTGATCAATTCCTTCCTACTGCTTTCTGTCTTCCTGTAATTTCTCAAAGTTTCTGGTCTACTGGTGGGACCTTACCTTGGTTTTCAGTGTTATTATTCTGTCATTCTGAAGGTATATACATTATATTAATTATGTGTGTGTAGGGTGGCAGTTGGGAATATATATTGCCACTTGAGAGGGATCTTGAGATGAAGGCTAGGCTCGATGCACATATTCAGTTTGTCTTATTGAACCAAACATGATGACTAAATTAAAAACCCTATAATCAGGACCATAGCCCACTTAAGATATTGCCTTTATTAAAATGACTAAAGTTTTATTAAATAAGAACTGACCGTAATCTTTGCTTTCCGTAGTTACTTCTGAGAGTGTAAACTTCATCAAATATTTGAAATCCTTACACGGAAGCTGTGACTCCTGACCTGTTGGTTGGAGCCTACCTCCAAGTGCAAGCTTTGAGTTTATAAGAATGGGTACCTATAGCTGTCGAAAAGGCAGGAGGAAAATTAGATTCCAGGAGTAATAGACCCAAGACTCCTGGTTTATTCAACATGGGACTGGCTCGTTGCAGAACTGAGAAATACCTTTTTATCTCTCAAGTTTTAGGCTTATTTAACATTTCATATGGCTATTTTAGATTCCAAATATTATTATCTAGTATAAAAGAGTGCTTTATGTTTTTCTTAATTCTTAAGATGCACAGTAGTCATGAACAGTAATAAGTGTATCATTGAAGAATTATCGTTGGAGCATTGATAGGATTTAAATTCTGTATCTGTACGGTATAATATTAGGTTCTCATTTTAAGCTTTATATTTGAAAAGCCGGGTATAGCAGAATATTAATAGTAATGTAATAATCACAAGAGTTTCAACATGGTAAAAAAGTGCTAGTAGGCAAGTATGTATTTGGTTTTCAAACGGTATCTAATTGTTCTTATCAGTATCGAAAGATCCTGTTACTGCATGTGTCCTTATGTTTTATTTCGTTTCTTTTAGGTCTCTTTTATTCAAAACCTTGTATTTTGTGTAGAAAGAGTTTACCGTGTGCCTGATTTTGGTGTCTGGGAAAGAGGAAGCAAATATAATAATGGCAGCACAGAGCTACATTCGAGGTAATTTGTTTATTTCTAAGGGTTTTTTTTTTTTAATTTAAATGTGTGGAATTTGAATATGAATAAAAATCAAAAGTATTAGATGGGAACTGTGGTTTCTATGTTAATTTCATCTCTTTTTTTTTTTTTCTATGTGATGCAGATGAAATTCACTTAAAATTAAACCAGAAGAGTCTGCTCTCAGTGCCGATAAACAGATGCAGGAAAGGAGCAGGGTGTCTTTCCCAGCCTCCCGTGGTGTTGGTACATGCATATCAGCCTCCAGTCCACGGCTTGGCCTTGCTGCTCAGCCAAGTCATTTTCTTTTTCCTCTTTACAATGACACTCTTTGAAAGATCAAGGAAATTAAAATTGCCAAACACCTATGTATATACATTGCATGTAAAATTCCCTTCCATGTTATAGAGCTGATTTTTGTCCTAATCAGAGATACTTATACTCTTCATATAAAACTTAACATTCATTGTTTTCTCTGAGAGGTGTGGTCACCATCTTGAGCTGTGGTTTAGGGGGTTTGAATAAACAAGAATAGTTGATAACTTATGTTAGTAGTTTGTGAATTTCCTTTACTCTTTAGGGTGAGGGAAATAGCTTTAATGACTGATTGCACCTTTCAGATGTTGTAAATTTTTGCCCAGGAGGTCATCTTTTAACTAAAAAGTGTAGCTCAATGAGTCCTATCCATTTCACACTAAAAGATTTAAGAATTTAAAGGTGATTAACTATAGGTCAGTTTACATCATTGAGACTTGAAGTAGAGAAACAGTTTAAGAAACACTGGTTAAGAGGAATCCACAGCTGTATATTTTTTTGGGTAGAAGAACTAATCACACAGAAAACTAAGCCAATATAAGATATAAACTAAGATATAGAAACTGGCTCCAGATCTCTAGCTGTGTATCATCTCCATGCCTCAGTTTCTTCATCTATAAAATGAAGATAATAATAGTTTCTACTTTATAAAGTTGTTATAATGATTGAGTTAATATATATGTAAAGCATTTGAATACCTGGCATAAGTGAGCACTAGAATACAAGTGTACTCACACATTTAAGAATATTTTAATAACAAAGATTGAAACAAAAAGGACTTCAGTTAACTCTGGGTTAACTAAAATACAAACATTTTTCTGTAAGTTTTATGATTCATATGAGGCATTTTTATAGTGCACAGCAGAATAGTAACAATCAGTGAAGAAGTCAGTGAAGTGGAGAAATAATTTGTGGGAAAGTTCAGTTCAGACATTAAACAAATTCTGGCAAATATTAAAAATAGGAAGATAATGTTATATTTCAGCCATAATCCAAATTAAGTTCTCAACATTTTCCAGATTATCAAATTACAAGAAAGAAAGTGGATTTGATTAGAAAAGGTGATTTTTAAAAATTTACCTTTCTAGCATTTATGATTTATCAGACCTTTTATCTGCGTTTTAATAACCGTTTGATACATGCCAATGTTATCCCACTGACATTATTTTCAGTATAAAATATTTGGAGTAGCATTTTTTCTGTTTATAAAAAGTGTAGTAAATTCAGAAA
The DNA here is from genome assembly GCF_020826845.1 of Diceros bicornis minor. NCBI lineage: Eukaryota > Metazoa > Chordata > Mammalia > Perissodactyla > Rhinocerotidae > Diceros > Diceros bicornis. The sequence continues at coordinate 207,427 of NW_026691186.1, read as the reverse complement.
GAACCTTGGGTGAAAGATACCATCCTCGAAAGTGAAGGTGTTGGAAGGTTTCTAGTGAAAAAACAGGCTCCAACTTGTTTTCTTGTAACTAAGGTGCTAATCTTTAATTGAACCATTAAGGATTTTATTTCAAGGCTTGGAAGATCATTATATGATGTTCTTTGCTACCTTTTGCATGCAAAATTAATCTTAATTGTAGCAGGCCAATTCTATTCAAATGGATGGGTAATGAAGTTTGCCATTAGGTTTGGATGATGGGTTTTATACATTTAACATTGATCTTTTAATTTTCTATGGTATAACACTTTACAATTCTCCATAAGAATTCTAAACATTTTTTTCAAATGTGTCTGACCTCAGATCTCCACAAGCCTTCTTGGATGTGTCACCTCTGGTGCCAAAAGGGTCTATTTTGACACTGCAGGCGGACTTGGCACTGACGGACGCAGCGATAGCGGTAGTCGTGGGAGGCCAGTATCTTTCTGTGCTCAGGCCTGGGTAGTGGAATGTGGAGCTGCTGCTTAGCCTGTTGCTGCTGTAAGACATCCCAGAACTGTCTGTGCCTGGTTGGATCTGATCCTTACTGCTTAGTGCAATACCCTGTTATCTCCTTAAGCTGTCCTCCTCATTTCAGACAGCCTGAAGTAGTCTACAGTAACTCTTGCTGTAAGTACCCACACCACCCTTTTTGCCTTCTGGCTTTCTTTGCCGTTCTCCCTCTAGCTGTGTACTATACGGTCCTCCTTAGCAGGAGTCAGAGAAGAGACAGAGCACAATCTGACTGTTGCCTTGGTGCTCACTAGGGCCTTGGCCAAAGCGACTGGCTTGGTGAATGTTCCTTTCTTCCCTTATCACACTGGGCACATCCCTTCTAAGCTGCAACTTGATCAAAGAAGGTTACCACCCCTAGGCCCCCAAAAGGCACACATAGTATTCCGAAGTCAGAGCCTCCCTTTTCAGCATCCATTCTCAGTGGTCCTTTAATAATTGCAATCTGTGGCACTGTCCAGTTACAGAATATATTTTATTTAGGTCGGGCAGGGAACATTATTGCCTTTTATACGGGAAGAAACTAAGGTTTAGAAGGTTTAGCGATCTCCCCCCGACCCTGCCTTTAAATGATACACCCCAGTAAGTAGTAGAATCAGAACTGGATTCCAGGTGATTGGCCTCCAAGTCCAAAGTTGTTTCTGCTCTTTCACGTTGTATTTTCAAGTCTTAAAAAGTTTTTCTAAAGTTTGAAAGAACAGTAGGGTATATGCTCTTGGTGAAACTGTTATAAGTTTCAAGTATATCTTTGTTTAGTAATCAGTACAGCTTGATTCAGCTTAATGCTTTGATCAGACCCTTCCTGATCTGCCCTTTTCAGCCCCAGGTTTGCTGGTATCCCTTTTAGTCCAAGTTTTTGAATTATTTAGTATTTCTTAGATAAACCCTAGAATTTTTTTCTGAAAGGTGATCTCTTTACATTTATCTGAACCGCATTCTAGCAGCTGCCTCACCCTTTTCAGGGCTTTAGGAAAAGGATCCATTGCTCTAGGCTCACTATGATTTTCTTGAAATGTTTCCTAAGCAAGTGTTCCCTGCTTTCCTGGTTTTTCTGTTGACTTGACTTTCCTCAAGTGACATGCTCCTTTCAGTTTCTCCCAGGGTGTCTGGAACTGTGTCAGCTAATTCTCCTCTTTTCTCTTGTTCAGTCTCTAACAAATGCCTATGTATTTTAAAATCCTATATTATTTGATTTAATTACATTTTCCTCCATATATCTTTTTGGTACCTATTTATTGTAGCACTAATTCTTAACCCCCAGAATTACGTATCCAAGTAGTCTTCTCAGCTGCTCCAAGTTGAATTAAAGTATTTTAATCTTTATATTTCCCCTTCCTCATTTATGTGAGGATATTCCTACACCTTGGGACTACCTTTAAACCAAAATTCTTTGTTTTGGAGAAGAGATGAGTCATCTATAAGATGTGAATTGAACCTTCACCAAGACTAACTTTGAATTTTTTGGCTGTTGGGAAGAAAAAGGAAAATTGTACTTAATAACTTAGTAATGTGGATATCTGCCCAAATAGAAAGAAAAGTTTTTGAAACATTAACTCCTAAATAGAACTTTCTATTTAATAGCATAATTTCCTTTTTTACTTTGTTAAATCTAATATTTGCGGTACAAAGAAGACTGTAGAAGCAAAGAGAATTTAGAAATTTAGATCTGATTTTTCAGTTTTTTTTTTTTTTCATGGTTTTATGTTCTATTCGCTTGGCTTTTCCAATAAAGAAAGCCATCACTAAAATATCAGATAAGTAACCATCATATCACCACTTTACTCAGTTTAAGATGTTTTTAGTGACCATTTTATTCCACACAGTGCTTGTTATTTAAAGTAACTACTTAATCTTCTTAAATCATTTTTGATGTTCCAGTCATTGAACTATGATAGAAGCAACTATCCCTCCGTTCTGCTTCATTTTATGTATTTTTGCTGTACTGAACAATTCATCAGCACCCATTAAAACTATAGTCCTGTCAAGTTCTTGCTGTTTCAGGGGATATGATTGGGTGGCTCAGGGAACTAAAGCATAGTGTTAATGAGCAGGAGGATGTGAATTTAGTTCTCATGCTTGTCAATGAATTTTTTGGATTCTGTGGTGGGTTGTCAATCACTGAGTCCAAACCCATCATCTTTTCTAGAAAAGCTTTGAAATATGCAACAAACCACTTTTATTACAAACTATCTCCCAAGCGAACATCACTTCATTTTAGCCCTGTTAAATGAATGTTGAGGTAACACTTTTCAAGACCAGATTGGTGAATGTTCTACTGGTAGTATTCACCTAATATTAATATATTCAATAACTAATTATAGAGTAATTTAATTTTCTGAGAATGTCTTGTGCTAGTAAAATATTTTTAACTCTTACAACAGTATGTATTATATTTGACAGTAAAATGTAAGATCACATTAGGAGTATGTTTGAGTTTCTAAATAGCTTGCTGTAGCCAGAGATTTAAATAACCAGTGGATAATAAAGTAACATATTTGTGAATTTCAGTTAAGTCCAATTATTTAACCAATTGCATTGGGAAAGAAAGTTAAAAGAGAAAGAGTTCCACATTTACTCTAGTCCAGGTACAGTGTTTGTTTTTTTTTGTAATGCTTTATTTAGAAGACAATTTCAAAATTCATCCTTTAGCTGTCTTGTTAAAGACAAAACCTTGAGTTAGCTACATCGTGTATCTCCTCCAGTGCAGTATTTCTTTTGGATATTTGCCTTTTGAATAATTTATTTATTCTCGCTTCTCAAAATACTACAAACAGTCTTCATAACACATGTACGTCACACTGTAAGTGGAGGTTTTCTGGTATTACTCAGTTAAATGCATGTAAATGTTTGTGCGTTGGGGACTATAAGGGAACTCCTAGGACATCAGGAACACATTCTTAAGCAAGAACACCAGTTGACGATGGATGTTTTTGCATGAACTGTCAGAATAGATGACCCCTAGGGGCTCTCCTAACCCTTAGGTTCCAGGAGTCTAGAATTCTTATGCAGGTACTATTTGGTTTCCATTTGGAGCATGCAAGGCTGAGTATGATTGGCCTACTTATTCTGGGTACGTGATAGAATTAGGAACCTGACTTAGGTTCTTTTCTGGTTACCTATTGTTGCCAATAAACTACCCCCAAATTAGAGGCATAAAACAACAACAATATTTTATTAGTATTAACTCTCATAGTTCTGAGGGTTGCTGGGCTAAGCTAGGTGGTTCCTGCTCAGGGTCTTTTATGCATTTTCCGTCAGTTGTGGGTGGGGTTGGAGTCAGCTTGATGGCTTCCTCACTCAGGTATCGGAATGTTGACTGGAACCTTGGCAGGAGCTGTCTGCCACAAGACTTATATGAAGTTTTTTCCATATAGACTTCCTCACAACATGGTGGCTGGGTTCCAAGGTCCAGCGTCACAAAAGAGAGGGCCAGGTGGGGGCTGTATTGCCTTTTATGACCTAGCTTTAGAGGTCATGCAGTATAACTTCCACCACATTCTATTTGTTAGAGTCAGTAAGACCAGGCCATATTCTAGTGAGGGGAATAAGAGTCCACCTCTTGATGGGAAGACTGTCAAAGAATTTGCAGACGTTTTAAACTGGCACATATTTTTCGCTTGGACTTTATTCCTTCAGGTTCTAGGCCTTGTCATTTCTCTGTTTTCTTTTTCCTACCTTCCTGTGGGTTCTTCAGCATTTTTTAGAATTGCGTATTGATTTATCTGTAATGATTTTGAAGGTATCTTTTTGTATAGCTTTTTAGCGATTGCTCTAGGTATTACATTATATATCTAAACTGAGTGTACCGCGGTCATTATTTCACCCACTGGAGGCAAATATAGAAGTCTTACCTCCATTTATGTCTTGTTACGCTCCCCCATTTATATTATAGTTATCATAAATATTTTTCCCACATGCATTTAGAACCCACAGTGTTACAACTGTTGCTGTAATTGTCAAACATAATTTATAAAACTCAAGAGGAGAAGAAAAGCCTATCGTGTGTACCCATATTTTTGCTTACTATATTTTTTCTTCCTTTTTGATTGTTCCAAGGTTGATTGGTTGGTTGGTTGCTTGCAATCATTTTGTTTTGAGAATTTACTTTAGTCATACTTTTAGGGTAGATCTACTGGTGACAGATTTCTTATTTTTCTTTCATCTGGGAATGTCTTGTGTAAATAAATAAACAAATAGGATATATTTACTGGTATAAGATTCTGGGTTGACAGTTCTTCTGTTTCAATGCTTGAAAACACTTGCGCCACATCCTTTTAGCCTTCATGGTTTTTGGTAAGCAATTCATTGTCATTCCGTTGTTTTTCCCCTATAGGTAAAATGTTGTCCATGGCTACTTTAAAGATTTTTTCTTTGTCTTTAGTTTTCAAAAGTTTTGATGTGCCTAGCATGGATATATTTATTTTATTCTGATTGAGTTTCACTCGCTGCTTGAATCTGTAGCTTTTTGTTTCTTGCAAATTGGGAAGTTGTCTGCCATTATTTCAAGTACTTTTTTTTTTAGCTCTGCCCTTTTTCTTCTCTCCTTGAGGGAGTCCAATGACATGAATGTTAGATCTTTTGTTATAGCCCCAAAGGTCCCTGAAGCTCTCTTCGTTTTTTTTTTCTAGTCAATTTTTTTCTCTTTTGTTCTGATTGGATAATTTCTATTGTTTTATCTTCCAATTTGGTTATTGTTTCCCCTTTCTCCCCCATTCTGCCATTGATCCTGTCCACTGAGCTTTTAATTTTTATTATTGTAATTTTTCACTTGTAAAAACTTTGTTTACACTTTTCTGTTTCTTAGCTGAGGCTTTCTATCTTTTCACTTGTTTCAATCATATTTATAATTGCTCATTGAAGAATTTTTATTATGGCTGTTTTAAAATCTTTGTTAGATAATTTTAACATTGCTTTCGTCTCAGTGTTAGCATCTATTGATTGTCCTTTTTCATTCAGTTTGGCTGGGTCTGGTTCTAGACATGATCAGTGATTTTTGATTGAAATGTGGACATTTTGAGTATTATGTTGTAACACCCTGAATCTTATTTTAACTTTCTATTTTAGCTATATTTTTTTGGCACCACTCTGCCAGGGGAAGGGGGCAGGGTCATCACCTCATTACTACTGGGTAGGAATGTAAGTCTAGGTTTTTCTTTGATATCCAAGATGGAGACTCTTCATTGTTGCTGGTCCAGTTGGGATGCCTAGTTCCCCAGTAGGCCTCCACTGATACCTCCTTGGCTAGGAAGGATAGGAGTGCCTCATTACTCATTCCCAGTTGGCCTCTACTTATGGAACAGGGAGAGGATGTGGCCTCTTTGCAGCTGGGCATTAGTGAAAGTACTGACTCTCCATTGGACCTCCTCTGATGCCATCCCAGCAGGAAGGGTAGGTTCACCTCATTACTGGCAAGCAGGTGTGGAAGTCTAGGCTTTCCGTGTGTTCTCCACTGACGCTGAAGTGTGAGGGGGGAGACTTCTTAACACTCATTGGTAATGAATGTCTTGGCTTCCTTCTTGGACTTCTCTGACACCACACGGCAGCTGAGAGGGTTGCAGGTTGGGTGCAGTTCCTTATTATAGACTCAATGTAGAAGTCTAGGTTCCCCACTAGCCTTTACAGGAGTGAGTGGGGGTAGGGCCACAGTTTTCTTTTCTTGAGTGGTTCTTCTCTAAATTTTAAACTGTCTAAATTTTGAGTGGTTGTTGTCTATTGTGTTTTGCTAGGCTATCCTTTTCCTGGTCCTTTAGCTAGAGAGAGCAGGCTTTTGTTGGGGCTTTTTTTAATACACCTACTGGCATTTCCTGGTTTTTGGCTTCTTTAGCTCTAAGTCTGGTATATTGGAGGCAAAAAGGAAACTCAGGGAACTTACCAAGTGTTGTTCCTAGAATCCTAAGGCTCCTAGCCAGTCTGCCTTTCCATCTTTCTGAGGCTTTTTATTTTTGTTATGTGATGTCCAGGGTTTTTTGTTGTACTTAGTGAGAGAAATAGGGAAACTTATGTCTACTCCACTTCCCCATCCATGTATTTTAAAAGGTTTCCCACCTATTTACTATCCTGTATTAAAAGTAATGCCTACTTGAGAACATTTCATGTAAACAACCCATTGAAAATGTAGATAATGATGATTCGAATAGCTTAGAACAGTGGTTCTCAAATTTAAAGTGCATTTAACCCCCTGGGGGGCTTTTTAACACTGATTGTTGGGCCCCACTCCTGGAGAGGAGTGAGAATTGGCATTTCTAACAAGTTCCCAGATAATGCTACTGCTCTGGGGACCACACTTTGATAATCACTCCTTTAGAGAAATGCTGAAATGATGACTGATCATTAATTTTAAATGATATTAATAGCATATGCATTTGCTTTTAATAAAAACAGAAAAAATGCAATAAGTAAAATAAACTGGATATTAGATCTAAAATATTTAAATGTTATTTATAAGATGACAGTCATATTTTTAATGAAATTTGTCTTCCCATTTTCCAGCACTATTGTATGTGGCATTTGAGAGGGCAAAGGAGTACGTATTTTATTATAAACAGAACAATATAGCAAAAAATGAGAGGTATGATGATCAGTTGTTTTGTGAGCATAAAGTAATGCCTATTTTATTGGACTCTAAGCAAAGAGTATTTGAATGGGTATATTAAACCCCACTCCGTGGTAAGTGTATGATGTGCAAGAACTTTTTTTAAGGCTCAGAGTTGATATCAGAAAAGCTCTTTTACATTGATCTGAGCTAATGATGCGCAACCTTGTTATTACTGTGCACATATTATAATATACCTTCCTCTAAAGTTCATCTTTTTTTTTCTTGAGTTAGTGAATATAAATGATACTGGAATTAAAACTACTCCCATCAATAGTATGACCATTTGCCTAGATCAAGGTGAACTTAGAAATATTTTTCCCAGATCACTAACTATAAAAAAGAGAAATTAAAATAGTGAAATGTCAGACTGCGATCTCTTAGACATTATTCTTCCTACAGAAGTTGTTCTAAGTTTTAATAAAGAAACTTACTTGTGAATATTCATCAGATAATGGTTCTTATTTTGTAGCCAGATATATTAGAGTTATAAAGTATTTCCTTTTCTCTTTTAGCTCTGTTGGCTTAGCAAAAGCAGCTCTAGAAGCAATTAATGGATTCAACCTCTTTGGCAACCAGGTAAAAAAAACAGCAATAGTAACAATAAACTGTGATTGTTTATTTGAATTATGTTTTTAATTAATTTGGCCATTCATTAACCAAGTTGTTCCTTATGATCAGAGAATGTCTGAAATTTATGTGGCAGACCATGGTTGAACAGACTTTCCTTTGAATATGATTTGCCGGTTAAATTTTAGTTTTCTAACTAAAAAACATTGCTTAATTAGAAAAAAAAAAAATCTCTTCATAAAGAATTCTCATTGTCTTTGTTCCCTAGCTTTTTCCTCAGGTCTCTTGTTGAGCTTTCACAGTTTTAAATATTCCTAGCCTTATATATCATATATTTTCCATATTAGTTCTCATGTTGGTTTCAACTTAATGTAAATCTTATGTAGAGGGGAATTTGTGTAATATGTGCAGCCAAAGAATTGGAAATTTTAATCCTAGCTTAACCCTCAACTGGCTGTAATTATATGTCTAAATCTCATTTTCTTCGGGATAAAAGAGAAATCCTAAGGGTTGCCTTAAATTTTCTTAAAACAAGATCTTTAACAAGTTTCTGCACCCAATCAAGTGACCGTGGATTGAGTTGTCAATGAAAGGGAATAAAATGTAGGAATACAGGTTATTACTCTGGATCAAGAACTAGGCTAATTGTCTTTAGCAATTTTTGTAAAGATTCTTAAGATGGGAGGGCAAAGGCGGTTTCCAGCTGATATTATAATTAACCTTAAGTTATTAAAATGCTTGGTGGTCTAGTGGTTAAGATTCAGCACTCTCGTTGCTGTGGTCTGAGTTCGTTTCCTGGTCAGGGAACCTCACCACCCATCTGTTGGTTGTTATACTGTGGCAGCCATGTGTTGCTGTGATGCTGAAAGCTATGCCACTGGTATGTCAAATACCAGCAGGGTCACCCGTGGTGGACAGGTTTCAGGGAAGCTTCCAGACCAAGGCAGACTAGGAAGAAGGACATGACCACACATTTCTGAAAAAATTGGCCATGAAAACCCTATGAATAGCATTGGAGCATTATCTGATACAGCACCAGAAGGTGAGAGGATGGAGCAAAAAGACCAGGCGGGGTTCTGCTCTTTGGTACACAGGGTCACTAGGGGTCGGAACGGACTTGATGGCACTAAAAACAACAACCAATTAAAATGCCGAGTCAGTAAAAATACATTTTAGAAAGTTATGCAGATATGCAAAAGGTAACATGGTTTTTGTTATGGCAATTGTAATACTATGTACCCGAAGTCTTGAATTTAAGAAAGTTTTAAGTTGAAGTGTTATAGTACAACTGCCTCTCTTTCACTCCCTACATCCACAAACTCACTTCTGTTCTCACTCTAACTTCCTCTTGGAGGATGGACTCTGCTTACATCCAGGACATGAAGAATGAAGAATGAACATAGACATGAACGGATTGGGAAGAGGGGAGCAGCACCTTATTTTGGGTGCCCAAGACTAAATCGCCCACTTCCCACACTCTTCCTCCTCTCTCAAGACCTCTGGCTGGAGAAATGGAGAGATCAGAGCTCATGGGGGTTTGAGGGGTGTGAGCCTATCGAAATCATGATTATTAATATTATGCCTCTCCTGGAGATTCTTGGTGCCTCTGGCACTGATCTCTTGGCTTATGTCAACATTTCTTTCTCACTGGAAGAGTCAACATACTCATGGAAGTCCCACATGTATCCTTCAGTACTTCTCATTTCCTTTTCACCCTTGCCTCACTCTCAGTACATTCATTTAAATTAGTGTGTACGTGTGTATGTATGAATTTGTGTGTGTATATGTGTGTGTGTATGTCTGTGTTTGTGTTTGTGTATGTATATAGGTATATTAGATAGATAGGTAGGTGGGAAGGAAGGAAGGAGTATGGCATAAAGGTATAAAGGCATAAACATGGCATAAAGGTATGGCATTGTAGCATTATTTACGATGGCCAAGATATGGAAACAACCTAAGTGTCCATCGATGGATGAATGGATAAAGAAAATGTGGTAAATATATATACAATCATGTGGCGCATTGCGATGTTTTGGTCAACAATGGACTGCATATATGATGGTGGTCCCATAAGATTAGTACCATGTAGCATAGGTGTGTAGTAGGCTATACAATCTAGGTTTGTGTAAGTACACTCTGTGATAGTCACACAATGATGAACAGCATACAGTGTGCCTAAAAGCACATTTCTCAGAACATATCCCCATCATCAAGTGATGCATGACTATACAATGGAACATTATTTAGCTATGAAAAAGAATGAAATCTTGACATTTGTGACAACATAGATGAACCTTGAGGGCGTTATGCTAAGTGAAATAAGTCAGACAGAGAAAGACAAATAGCATATGATCTCACTTATATGTGGAATCTAAAACAACAAAACACCAAGCACATATATACAGAGAACAGATTGGTGGATGCCAGAGGTCGGGGGTGGAGGGTGGGTGAAATAGGAGAAGGGGGTCAAAAGGCACAAACTTCCAGTTATAACATAAGTCATGGGGATGTAATGTGTATCATGGTGACTATAGTTAATAATACTGTATTGCATATTCGAAAATTGCTAAGAGTAGATCTTAAAAGTTCTCTTCACAAGAAAGAAAATTTTTGTAACTATGTACGGTGATGGATGTTAACTAGACTTATTGTGGTGATCATATTGCAGTATATACAAATATTGAGTCATTATGTTGTACACCTGAATCTAATATAATGTTATACGTCAATTATACCTCAATTAAAAAAAAAAGAATGGCATTGTATTTGGAGTCAGGAGACTCACTGTATGCTCTGTACTCCCACTAGTGAGTTCTGTGACATTGGCTAGTTGTTTACCTGTCTCGGCTTCCTCAACTAAAAAAATAGAGATAATGATACTAGGACCTAACTCAGAAGGTTTTCATGCAAATAAAAAGCTTAGTATAGTGCTTGGCAAAGATTAAACCCTCAATAAATATTATCTCTTGTTATTGTTAATGAAGTACTGGTAATGTTAAAGAACGGAAATGAAGAGATTGGACTGAAAAGCTTCTAGAGAGTATTTCAAGGAGACTTAGAGGAGTCATGGACTAAATCAATAGTGTTACAGCAGCAGTCTGGAAAGATACAGGTCTTGCTCTTCTGCCTTCCATGGCATACCAAGTAGTGTGCTGAATGGAGTTTTGTGTCTAGGTTGGACATTATAAGGTATTGGTCAGCTCTTTTTTGCAATCGTGCCATCTCCTTTGATGTCCCTGAGTCTTAGTGTATGTTGCTTATGTGTCTGGTATATATACTACATATATGCCTCCACCTACATAGAAGCCCACACGTATACATGCTACCTTTCCTAACTACCCATGTTTCAGGGCTCTGTCTTCAGCCTACTTTTCCCAGGAAGCTTTCATAGATCTCTTAGCCATAACTCTAAAAGCACTGAATTGCTCTACTATACTTTCTGATTCTGAGTTATAAATATACTGCTAGAATTGTTCCTCAGCCATAATGTCTCAGTCTTGGCTGCACAGTGGAATTATTTGCAATACTGATTGCTGGGCTCTACCCCTGGAGATTCTGATTTAATTGGTCTAGGGGGAGACCTTGGCCTTGAGATGTTTCCAACTGCCCAGGAATTGTAATGTTCAGCCAAGGATGAGAACGACTGCTCTAAGCAGAGTTAATATTGACCTTGGTTAGCTCACGTCCATTCCCAGCAGAGCTGTGTGCCAAATGTTTGCCGAGTTGACTATTCGTTGAGTATTTTGGATGGAAATATAGACAAATAATGTCTTATTCCTTTAGCCACATAGATGTCACATGTTGCAAGTGGAGCTCTCCATGTTCCTTTTTTTTGGATAATATCAAACAGTATCCTAGTTTTACCAATTCCCTTTCATTTTTGTTTCTGATGTGGAGAATTACAGAAACCTGACTTTGTTAATGTTAAAATTCCCACCTCTACAGCAAAGTTAAAAATATACCTGCTAAATAGTAGCACATTTAAGAGTGCATATGATCTTTTCAGTGTTTAATCATTTTATCATATTGCTCCATGTCCTTCAATGGGCTGTGGTCTAATTAGAAGTCAGTGGCTGGGAAAAGAACTGATGTAACAAAGAAATGTTTTTATTCAAATGAAAACCTATAGAAACCTCCTCAAGATTTGAGGGATTTCAGATCAGATGAATATTCTCAGCTATTTCCAAAAACTGTTGATGTAGTGTTTTAGAAGACCTGATCATGTGTCTTTAACTAAATTAATTTAGAGCTTTGAAAAAGTACACCTATTGATCGCAACTCAGACAATCTTAGATCTTTGGAGCTGGAAGGGCCCTTCTCTCAAAATGAGTGGTCACAGAGTTGAGGTGGCTTTTCACTGGTCATGCAACAAAGAGGCAGAACAGGAATTAAACCAAAGCCACTTGGTAATGAATCTGGAATATCAACTATTAGTACAGGAAATCTTAAATCTTGAATGCTTTCTACCTTTAGAGGTGAGAACTGTGCATTTGCTTTTGAAAACTTTTAAGCCATTTTCTTCTTTTTTAAAAAATTTAATTTTTTTATTGAGGTGTAATCAACATATTAGTTTCAGGTGTACAACATAGTGATTCAGTATTTGTATATATTATGAAATGATCACCATAATAAGTCTAGTTAACATCCAAACCCACACGTAGTTACAAATTTATTTTTCTTGTGGTGAGAACTTTTAAGATCAACTCTCCTAGCAACTTTCAAATATGCGGTACAGTATTGTTAACTGTAGTCACCATGCTGTATATCACGTCCCCATGAGTTATTTATTTTATAACTGGAAGTTTTTACCTTTTGACCACATTATTTTCTTCTTAATTGTTGAACTTCTGAATGAGACATCCACTTGGCAAACAGCGTGAAAGGCTTGCCTTTTGCCCTTTTTGTGCTTCAGTGTATGAGATAAGATAAATGTTAATTTTTATTTTTATGGAAAATTGTTGGGTGGAATAAGCTTTTAGCTTTGATAATGGTTATTATGTGTTCTTACACTTCCTTTCTTCTTTTTTTTAAAATGTCAGACTTGTCTTATTATTCAAGGAAAAAACCTTATCATTTAAATCTTCCCTGTGAAAGCAAGTTATTTTTCTTTGGCAGAAAATATCTAAGAAGAAAATGTGATAAAATGGCCTAATGTCTTTAGTGATAAGTTTATAATAAAGGCTAATTTGGAGCATTTAGAAACATACTCATCAATATGAGAATCACATATTTCATCATACTTTCAAATATGTTCTCTATAAATATAGTGACATATATAATATTTAAGTGATATTTGACACTATTTAAATAATAATTTTTAAATAAATTATAATTCACACTCAGCAAATGTCATAGACATGCTAAGCAACAGTTTTGTGGTTCCTGGGTCTGAGTCTCAGCTCTCCCCTTTCTGAAACCCTAAGAATTACTACTCAGGTTCACCTCGCTCTGTAGTTGGAAAGTTCTTTTAACGCATGTGAGTAGAATCTTCTGTAGAAAAGAGAAGCATGGCTTGTGAGAGGGGCTGCTGGAAGCTACTGTTGGGCCAGTAAGTAAAAGTTGACTATTTACATGCCCATTGCCACCACAGCCATGATGCAGAGGGGTAATTCCCATCAGTAAATATCCTTTCTGTAAGAATCCTGCTCTCCAGGCTCTGCCACGGAGCTCAAGAACAGCTTAATGCTGAACTAGGGAAGAAAGTCTCCTGATGGTAGTTCTGTGGTATGATTTTGCATTCAGAAGAACAGAAATCATGTGTAGTAGATACACTGAGTGGGTTCATCTTGTTTTATGCTTTGATGCTATGTGGCAGCAAGCCTATTAGCTCAGGTTCAGAGAAGTGATTGATGGGGTAAAGAAAGGCCCAGACAATCCTTCAAATCATTTCCCTTTGAATTGAGACTAAAGAGATCAGCAGTGTCTTATGGTCATAGATGTCACCCTTGGCTTTAGGTACCATCTCAAAAGTGTTTGTTGCAGTCATGGAGTCTGAGGTAGATGGTTCAGTGCAGCTCTTCCCCACCATTGGAACTCAAGTCCCCATGACAGTGGTTAGGTTGAATCATCTTCTAGTGTATTTACTAGAAAGTAGTCATAGAAACTCAGTTTGGGAATACAGTTTGAGCTATCAGTCTTAAAATATGCTCTGTAGATGGAGTCAGGATATGATGGTAGAGTTGTGATAATTTCAGGAAATGGAAGATGAAAATAAAATATACAGTGTTAATCAGATACTTTGGAGTGACATATACATATAAAACATCCTTTCATATTCCTGGTTTTGATTGGAGAAATCACAATACTGACAAATGAGCTGAGGCCAGAATCTAAAAGGTAATGACTAGAGAAATTGCTCATGTTATGCAGAGCATTCAAAGCAATGCAGACATATCAAACTTCCTTTGAAATTTGCAGGCATAAAATTAATGTGTCTGATGATTTAAAGTTGGTGATAATTAATTCCATAAGTAGGGTCTCCTTGATGACTTTCTTAAAAATTTGCTTCTGAAGAGGAATAGGTGCCCATGGTCTTAGGTGAATTTTATGGTGAATTTTATCTTCCTGTGAATCTTGGCCCTATGCCTAAGCATGGTATATTTTTTAAGAGGACAGCCACACAATATAGTTAACTAGCATTTGCTCTCACTGTTAAAATCCAGTAATATTATGAAATTATTTTTCCCTTTGTGCATATTTCTTAGAGGCTGGCAGAGGAAGAAACCTGAACAAATACTTTGATGAATTTAGATAAATAAACCATTTATTCGTGGCCAGAAAATAGAAATTGGCTTGTTTATATTAATCAGATAATGGCAAGAATTGCCAAATTTGCTATTTCACTTCATTATTTATAAATTACACTAGTTAGATTTTATCTTTTAAAAATTCAGTTCAAGGCAGACTGATTTGGCATGCAATTAACTTTATTAATTATGAGCCTAAAGATAAATTATAAGTCCTGTTATTTTGTGTATTCACAGGCTCCCAACATCTCATACCTATTCATTTCTCTGCTGTTTGTTCTAACTACCCTGCCTGCTCCCCTTCCCACAAAAATTCAGATCCTAGCTTTGGTCCTTGCCTTTTCCATGAAGTATCCCAGGTTCCCTATTTTGTTTTTTTTATGTTACCTTTAGAGATTTATTATCATTATTATTCTCTCATCTAAGCCACTCACTTGGTACATAGGCCCATATCTTGGTACATCGTCATGTATTGCCTGCCATGTGCAGTCTTTTTGTTTTGTTTAATATTCATCTGGTTAGGACTGAATATCACCTGGGTCAGCTCCTTGAGAGCAGAGGTCAAGTTCTATCTTGTTTTCCTCAAAGCAGAGAACACATCACTCTGACAGTGGCAGATACCGCATGAAGCTTTGTTGAATTCAATTTTGTCAGTGGATATGAAAACTAGGGAATTTCAAATAATAGAAAGGACAGTTTAGTGTTAATCTGGTTGTAGAATGACAGCCTCACTCATTTCTTCTTCATTTATTAATTTACTCGTCAGAGTTAAAACAGATTTAAGAAATGATATTATGAATGAGAAATCATTCTATTTTTTTTTTTTTGGTGAGGAAGATCAGCCCTGTGCTAACATCTGCCAATCCTCCTCTTTTTTTGCTGAGGAAGACTGGCCCTGGGTTAACATCTGTGCCCGTCTTCCTCCACTTTATATGGGACGCCGCCACAACATGGCTTGCCAAGCGGTGTGTTGGTGCGCGCCCAGGATCCGAACCGACGAACCCCATGCTGCCGCAGCGGAGCGTGCGCGCTTAACCACTTCCACCACCGGGCCGGCCTGAGAAATCATTCTATTTTATGAGCTAATACTCATGTATGTACGTGGGTTAACAGGAAAAATGTACATATAGTGAGTCTGATATTTGGAGGTAGGGCCTAGTACCACTAGACATTGAGTTTCAGTCTAGGTGATTGATTTGAGGTATTTTAGTTTCAGAGTGAATGCGTCTTTGAAGTTGGTGAGAATTAGAATGATAGTTCTCTTCTTCCCTTCCCCATGTGTTTTTCTGAGTATTCTCTTATAATGGAAGCTGTATTTGTATTCCAGTTTCATTCTCTGTGTTTTCAAAATGTTTAGCTCCCCAGTAAAAGAACAAAGCTATGTTTACTTATGGCTATGCTCATAAATACGGAAAGCACTAATGGCTAAATATTAAATTTTTTTTAACTTGGTTAGCAGACCAATTGACATTTTTTGTTACACCTGTCTTTTTGTTCAAGTTTTTTGGCTCTTACTTGAAAGATATTTTTTATTGTGGGAAATTGTATAACTTAGTGGTTAAGGTGTGGGCTTCTGTGTTAGAGACTTGATTTTGAACCCGTGCTCTATTAAACTAAGATTCAGCATCTTTTTCAGTAAAATGGGGATAATAATCCTCTATATATGGGGATTAAATGAGATAATCCATGTGAAGCATAAAGCACAGTGCCTGACACACAGTGAATATTAGCTTTTATTTGCATTTTTATTATTTGAGATTCTCCTGTCTCTATATTTTAATCAAGTAGTTTTTATATCTATAATTCTAGATTGTATCTAAATTTGCTTAGTTTGATCATATAATCAACATTCTTTATTAGGACTGTACAATTCAGATTTTGTGAACTCAAATTGGTTCTTGTTTTATTCCTTGTCAAAAATGTGAGTAAACTATTTGTATTTTTATTAACATGAATATCCTTAATTGATTAGGTATCTTACAATCAATACATTTTGATTTATAAGAAGACTGAGGAGAAATAGGGAAATGTAAAAATAACATTTTTTATGATTATAAAATGAATGTTTATTGCAAGAAATTTGGGAAGTGCTGAAAGTATAAAAAAAGAAAATTAAAATCTTCTGTAATGCCACTCTCAATGCAACCAGTGTTAGTGTTTTTGTGAAATTTCTTACAGTCAAAATGCCCAATGTTCTACAAGTCGTTTTTTCTTAATTTAGGAAATGTTTTTCTCTTTCTTGTTCCAGGGCTGTTCTTGGTCGGTTATATTTGTGGATCTCGATGCTCACAATCGCAATAGGCAAACTTTGTGCTCACTCTTACCCAGAGAATCAAGATCTCATGTGAGATATTTTTATAATAAATTAATAAGAGCTATCGTTTATGATTGTTATGTAATTTTGTTTACTTTTCTAAGAATGTGTTCCAGAATGTTAGAGGTTGCCAGCAGAGAAGAGAAGAGAGAATAGACGTTGCCTCTCACTTGCCTGGTCTGTGGAGGTCTTGTTCAGGAAGTGAGCAGAGCTGTGGACACAGCTGCTTTGTCTTTCGAGTCTTTTGTAGAACAGGAGAAAAGTAGACCTTTTATTTTTTCAGGAGGGAGTAGCAACATTATACCAAAATGAATTTTTTTGTCACAGAATATTAGAAAAATATTTTTCATAATTTATATTCCTTTTGAATAAAATTATTTTTCATGCTTCTTTTCTCTCATTCGAGTCACAATTTTTTTTGGCTGATAAACTTTTATATGCCTATAGTACGCAATTGCGGATTTTTATAGGGGTTATTTATGGCTCTATTCTTAGAAAACACTCAAAATGGAATAATTTAATTATTTAAAAATAACTGTTTTATAGAAGTAATGCAGGATTATGATCAAAGAAAAACAAAACCCACAAATAAGCAAGTAATAATAATATAATATCCACTCGTTATTCCACCACTCAGTTATAATCTTAGGGTGACAACATTTGTGTTTATATGTTTTTATATATTTTTATATACATATATACTTTTCATTTTATAATACTGGGAGAATATTGTTCATAATATTTGATAATCTGGTTCTATGAATGGACATGTTTCCAGATCAATAAATGTTTCTACAATATAAACTTTAATGGCTGCTAATTTACTTATCTAATTGTTGGACATTTAGATTGTTTTGTGTTTTTCACTGATACCAAAAAATTGTTATGAGAAACTAAGTTTTAATGATTAGTTATTGGTGTTAAATTTTTACACACTGCCTTAATTAATATCTTAAAGTTTGAGTCCAGTGTTGAACCTTGAAAATACTCCTTATTGGTGAATAAAGTTTTATCTCCTCTGTAAGCTTCACTAAACCATACCATATAAGCGTCTGTGTGTCCCTTGTAGCACAGCAATCTCACTGTCAGTTAAAGACTTTTATTGACTTATTTATTGACTTATTTCTTATTTACTTACCTTTTATTATCTATTCCTTATTTATTGACTTATTTTTATCGGCTTTTCATCTCCATGATTCTCCTTGGGCTGTGTTGATCATATCACTGCAGGCACTTACAGTCCCTTCTTTTTTTTTATTGCTGCCAGAACACAGATGCTGCCCTGCTCCCCTGCATCACTTATCCTGCATTTGCCCTGGATGATGAAGTTCTGTTTAGCCAGACACTTGATAAAGTGGTTAGAAAATTAAAAGGAAAATATGGATTTGAACGTTTCTTGAGAGATGGATATAGAACATCACTGGAAGATCCCAACATACGCTGCTACAAACCAGCTGAAATGAAGGTATCAAAAACTATTCCATATCAGGGCATAACAGAGTGGTCAAAAGCACCGATTGAGGAGTCAGACTTCTTGGGTTTGACTTCTGGCTCTGCTACTTACTAGCTGTCTGGCCTTGGGCATGTTAATTAACCTCTCTGTGTTAATATTCTTCATTGGTAATATAATAGTACCTACTATTATTGGTCCTATTATTGAGGTTCTTGTGAGGATTAAATGAGTTAGTATATATAAAAATGCTTAGATCGGTGCTTCGCACATCGTAAGCACTTGATAAGTGTTAGCTCTTACCACCAGTGAAGCCCATTTGCTCATATGGAGCCATATTGATTCATCGGGTGAATAATTCTTCTTTCACACTTTCAGAACTCTGCCTGCCTGTTTCATACCATTTGTCTCATGTAATAGAAAATATCTATTTGTGATCCAATTTTCAATCTGTTAAGCAAATGCTCTTTTTTTTTTGTTTCACTTAGACACTTCCCTTTGAAATATAGTCCTCTAAATAATTAGTTTTAAAATATTTTCTATTTCAAATATACATATGTACCACTATATCTAGATTTATACTAGGTGTTTTTAAGCTGTCCAGAAAACTATAACACCCCCCAAAAAGGTAAGCGTGCCTCCACATTGCTGAATACAATTAGTGGGGTAGATTGAAAATTACTTTTGTAAGCATTGTCATAATTTTGACTCATTCACTGAAGATAGGGAAAATCCCATGAATCTGTATATAAAAAATGTCCAGGCAGCATGGTACCTTGTAATTTGTTTGACAATTAAATACTCTTTTAAAATTTAGTATACATTTAGTTTTGCAGAACAGCGAGACACACTATTTATCATTTTATTTAATTTCACAACTGACTATCATTTGGGAGCATTAGGAGCCATTGTATTGTGTACATCTTTGAAACCTTACAGCAGTCTGTTAGATTAAGCCAAAAGATCCGTTTATCTCTTAAACACCTTGAGATGTTTCTTTTCTATTTAATACCTTTCCTGTGCTGATTTACAGCACTTACATTTGAACTGGACCCCCTGTAACTACCACCCTGCATACTTTCAAGTTTGGATCAGTCCAGCAGGCTCTCTCTATTTCCCACCTATTGCTGAGCACCACTGAGAAAGGCCACAGCAGTGTGGATAGATGCCACCCCGGATTTAGGACATCCATCTTGGTTCAGTTCTCATCATTGCTTTCACTGCTTGTTAGTTCTGCTATGTGACCCTGCCAGGGACTCCTCTTATAAGCTTCTCAAAATTTTTTCCATTTGTACTCAAGTTCCCAGACTTGACTTCTCACTTTCTACTTGTTAGCCTTACATTTCTGTTTGGCCTCCTCCACTGCATCTATCCTTCATCCATACTTACCTCCATCTCTCTTGTCTCCCAGAAGTTGCTGTCTGTTCTTCATTCTAAGGCTAACCCTCCATATGTACACCTCATCCTGTTCTCTTTTAGTTCCTAGGATTCTTGGTGTATCATTTGTCTTCTTCCCTGATAGATAGGTGTCTGTTTTTATCTCTTTCTTTTTGTCTCCTCATCTTCCCTACTTCTTCCTTCCCGCTGTTTTGCTTCCCCAACTCAAATCAGCTTCTTTTTCTTCACATAAACACAATGAAGTTCATCATTAAAAAAACAAGCAAAAACTCTCCCTCACCACTCACCCCTGTCTGCCTCCCATCGCCTCTCTCTTTGTGGCTACACTTCTGAAAAGCATGGTCCATTCTAGGTGTAGTACCTCGTTTGCCTCTACTCACTCCTTCACCTTATAACCCTGCTCCTCTTCCCAGTACTTCCGGTAGCTGTGCTGGCTTCAGTCAGTTTAGGTCACTGGGTCATAGTGGATGCTTTTCTGGCCTTATTTCACTTATTTCCTTGGCATTTGGGTGTCTTAACTGAGTTCTCTTACTTGGAACGTTTTCTGTGACCCCATTCTCTTCCTGACTCTGCTTACTTCTCTCACTGTCTTTGTTAGTCTCCTCTGCAGGTTCCTCTTCTTCCACCTCTTAAATATTACTCTTCTCCTGGGTTCCATCCTTACTCTTCTGCTATTCATGCAATCATAGCTATCACTGTTAACTTTAGTGTCTCTGTCCCTAACTCATACTTCTCCCCAGGAGTGCCCTACCATGTATCCACCTGCCTTCTGGACGTCCTCCCTTGGATGCCCTGCAGTCTGCTTATGTGCGTCTCCCGCTCTTCTGCCCAGGTCGCAAACCTGAGAGTCATCCTAGGCACTTCATTCTCACTCACCCCTCGTTGTCACTCACCAAGGCTGACAGATTTAACCTTCCTCTCTATTAACTCCTTGGTTTAGGCTAGTGGTTCATAACAAAGAACAGTTTTGCTCTCCCGGGGGCCTTTGACAATATCTGCAGACATTTTTTCATTGTCACCACTTGGTGGGTGCTACTGGCATCTGGAGGTAGAGGCCAGGGATTCTACCAACATCCTGCAATGCACAGGATAGCCCCTACAACCAAGAATTATTTTGCCCAAAATGTCAATAAATGCTGAAGTGGAAAAACCTTGGTTTAGGCTATCGTCTTTTCTCTTTGGATTATTCCCAGCAGCCTTCCAATTGGTCTCATTTCTTGCCCTAAAACTCTCTTCAACACTGCCTGCTGTCCATCTAGCAAGTAAATCTAATGAATAAATCTGATCCTGCTCAGTATTCAACAGTGGTTCTGTGTCGCCTCCAGATCAAAGTCTTAGTCTCTTAGCATGACCTGCCAGGCTCTTCTTGATCTGGCTGGCCTGGCCCACCTGTTGGGCTTCAGCTTTCACTATTTCTTCCTTGCTTGTTCCAGAAATACTGAATTGGTGGTAGTTTCTTTAAGAAACTTTGTGCTTCCATGCATCTGTAGTTTATACTTTTGTTTCTCTGTGTGGAGTTCCCTTAGCTCATCTCCCTGGAGAAATCCATCAAGCATTAGCTGAAGCATCTCTTTTCCTATACACCCTTCCCTGACCCCCTAGGCAGACTTGGGTCTTTCATTCCCTGTGTTTCTGGTATATCACGTATGTAGATTTCATCGGGTGCTACAGTTGTTCGTTTACGTGCCTGCCTCTCCCCTAGGCTGTGAGCTCTTGAGGGCAGCTTCTCTGTCTTTTTGTCTTCACAGCCCTCTGTCTAGTTGGTGCCAGGCATTGCTGAGTACTTAGCAAATGCTTATTGAATGAATGACTACTGTGTGTGATGGATTAAATGAATGAGCGTTTGAATAATAAGAGTTCTGAGAAAAATTTTTAAAAAAGAACAATGAAACTACTTATAAATCAGTCCAATTTTGTTATTACTATAAATGAATCTTTTATGTACATCCTAACTATAATTATTCTAATTAATATAATTTTCTAATTAATTTAGTGAAATTTTTAATATTTTATTTTTGTTTTAGCTATTTGATGGCATTGAGTGTGAATTTCCCATATTTTTCCTTTACATGATGATTGATGGTAAGTGAGCTTTCCTCCTGAAATTTAAGCTATAGGATATAAGTGGTTTAAAGAAGAGAAAAATGAAATATGACTCCTTTCAGCTAGCAAAATAGACTGCACACAGTGATGTTAACTGCT
Source organism: Diceros bicornis minor (assembly GCF_020826845.1). NCBI lineage: Eukaryota > Metazoa > Chordata > Mammalia > Perissodactyla > Rhinocerotidae > Diceros > Diceros bicornis. Next base: position 185,606 of record NW_026691186.1, on the reverse strand, counting down.
CTGCATTTTTGTACGCTACTCTTCTGCTTTCTGAGTGAATATTAAATCATTTTCTATAAAAGAATTTAAAGAATTAAAGAAATACTTTATTTAAAAAATGATGCAAACATATTTTCATATTTGCAAAGAAGTTTTTTTATGAATAGAAATCACGAATACCATAATTCGTAACATTGTGAATATCTATAATATTTACACATATAAATAGAGATATTTCAATTAAAATTCTGTTTTCGATTCTAAATGCTAACATGACCTTCTAAAATCAATTTCCTGAAAAAATATCACGCACGTTTGCATTACCTTTTTCAATTTTATTTTTATCATTTATGTAGAAATTACCAAAATAATTATAACTGGGCTAATAGATTTTCCTAAGGTAAAATTTCTGTGGTGCTTATTGAGCTCAGATGCTGTTGGATTTTATATTTTACGTTTTAGGAGTTTTTAGAGGCAAAATCCCAACCAAGTAAAGGAATATCAGGACCTTCTGACTCCAGTGCTTCATCAGACCACAGACGGTATAGTTGGCTTGTTTTTCAAGAAATTCTTCCTCCTGATATTTCCTTCACATTCCTTTGAAAAGCGTAAATGATTGCTTTTTAAACAGAACAGTTTATTTAAATTGAAAAAAATGAATGAGATCTTGAATGAATTAGAAAGAATAATTTATTAATTTGCTATAATAAATTTGTTTTTATAAAAGGAGTTCATTAGGCAATACAAGGATGGAGACGAATTTAGGTCGTCATGGCTGTAGTAATTGGAAAATAGTTCACTGGATAGGCCCGGGTTCTTCATCTGTTATCTACTGTGTAACTCCACTCTGTGTAGTGTGGCAATAATATAAAATGACTGATTTGTATTCAGGTCACCAGAAATGGTATGTTCAGGTGACTGCTGCCCCCTCCAGAGGGCCAGCTAAAGGCTCTGTCCTAGCCTAAAGGTACTACCATTGTCAAGAACATTCTGGCCTCCTCTTTGGAGTTGCTTCTAGGGCTTTTAGCATGTTATTTTGAATGTCTGCTGTGATGCTAAAATGTCATCCTTTGAGGATGGGTTTAATATTTTAGAAATGGTCAAAAGGCCCCATCTTATGAGTAGTATGTTGGTTGCAGTTAAACACTGTCAGGGCCCATAAAAGAACATAACTGATTTTTCTGTATGACTAGAAAACTAGTTATCAAAGGAATTCCAAAGGAGAAGTTCCAAATATCTTTGGGGTTTGGAAGTATTAATAAAATGAGAATATGTTCTCATAAGTGAACATCTTTGAAAACATATTTATCTGGAAGTTAAAAATTATGATTTGTTGGGGCTGGCCCAGCGGCGCAAGCGGTTAAGTGTGCGCGCTCCACTGCAGCGGCCGGAGGCTCACCGGTTCGGATCCCAGGCGTGCACCGACACACTGCTTGTCAAGCCATGCTGTGGCAGTGTCCCATATAAAGTGGAGGAAGATGGGCACGGATGGTAGCCCAGGGCCAGTCTTCCTCAGCAAGAAAAAGAGGAGGATTGGCAGATGTTAGCTCAGGGCCGATCTTCCTCACAAAAACAAATATGTATATACGATTTGTTGGTGAAAATGGATGGCTTATGGGCACAATGCATGAACTGGCGGTTACAGCACTGAGCCCTGTTCCTATCTCACATGAAGTTTGTGATATTCTTTAGGGTTTTCCACAAGTACCCTAAATACTTCACAGTATGTACTCACCCTTTAAAATACTTGTAATGTTAAAGTAGTGAAATGTTTATGGATAAACATTGAATTTGAAATAAAAATTAATTAATTTATTTATGTCTTTATGCTCCAAATAATTACTTGTGCAATGTGAGAAATAATGTAATGCGTGTGGTAATGCATATGATATTTAAAATCCCTCGAATGAGATCTTTTAGTACTCAGTGGTAAATCATTGATGCCTTGAGGTGGTGGTTTAGTGTACCACACTTTAGGCTTCATCACATTCAGAGAGTGGTGTTCAAACTATTCCCTGTGAATCATAGACCTTTTTACTAGTTTTAGACACAAACATCGTGATTGATTGATGCATGAAGAAGGAAGCAAATTTTAGGGAAATGAGGGAAATTAAGTTTACTATGGGCTGATATTGCAAAAAGTCTTCTGTAGCACTCTACTGGAATTGGGTTTTTTTCCCCCTTTACATCATCCACAGAGATTCTAGTCTTTAAATAATAATTTTTAGTTTCACCAAGGAATATTTTTAAACAGTTTGCTCACAGGGTATGATGGATTTTTTCTCTTCAGTGATATTGAATGGTAGATAATGGGTTTAATGATTAAAATGAGGATTTCTTCCCTCTAAGCAATGGCTCAGGGTTATAATTCTTCATTTAAGATTATACAGTATCTCATTTGTAAAACTTCCATAGACTAATCCTATTAAAAATAGCTTCTTCAATGGCTCTAAATATTTGCGTACTGTATATTTGTTGGTTCATTTAAAGGTGTTAAAATTAAATGTTGTTAAAGGAGATATGTTAACATTGTTGGCTAAAGCGTAACATATGCTGTCAAATTAGTGTTTTAAAGTCAAGAAGCTTTTTCCGCATTTTGCACTTGCAATTTCTGAAAGGAGCCAAAATATCCAATTTTCTGTAGTCTATCAAATCTGTTACCTCCTCTACAACCTTTCTCTCTCCCTTCTAGTTATTGCAATTTCTTGAAGAGAAAATTTGGGAAGGACACTGATTCGTTATATTTTAAATATTTATTTTTAAACTCCATAGGTTATCCTGTTGTACCAAAGCACTACTATGTGCCAGCTGATTTTGTAGAATCTGAAAAAGAAACCCTGGTAGTCAGAAGCGATTTCCTAGCAACTGTGGCCGTGATGGAAAACTGTTTCTTTGGGGACAAGCCCTTTATATCATCGCAAAACTCCTGGGTAAGTGGAGAAGGTTGGGAACAATGTTATCTCTTGTTATCAAGTCGTTAGAAATAAGTATGTCAGGGGCTGGCCCAGTGTATTAGTGGTTAAGTTCACACACTCCTCTTCGGTGGCCTGGGGTTTGCAGGTTTGGATCCCAGGTGTGGACCTACTCACTGCTCATCAAGCCATGCTGTGACAGGCATCCCACATATAAAGTAGAGGAAGATGGGCATGGATGTTAGCCCAGGGCCAATCTTCCTCAGCAAAATGAGGAGGATTGGCAACAGATGTTAGCTCAGGGCTAATCTTCCTCACCAAAAAAAAAAAAAAAAAGAAGAAGTAGGTCTTTGCAGACATTTTTCTTGTGTTTGCCTGGCGTTTCATGCTGCTAAGAGGTCTTGGGGGAGTTTCTTAGTATGTAAAGGTATATTAATATGTCTGTTTCACTGAATGATGATGGACGGTTTCTGGGAAGAAAGTCAGATAGTGTGGGTACCATTATCATTTAGAGGGCTGCATTCAGCTTAGTGGATAGGTTTCTAACAGAAGCCTATGGGAACTTTGAGTTACTTTTATATAATGTAATAAAATTCTGATTTAATATAGCAATCATGTTTGGTCATAGCTTTAGTAAACCACTTGCCAAAAGGAATTGGTTATCCCAGAGTTTTCTTCTTTCCGGTAAATACACATTGGCAATTTACTCAGTTTGCTAGAGGCTTAACGGGAGCATTATTCATAATTCTTTGAAGAATTATTCTTTAGCTTTTCCTAAAACTTCAGCTGAATAAAAGTACTCTTTGGACACATTGAAATGAAGGCTAATTTAACGAACACAAAGAACTATTATGCCTCTTCCTGTGCGATTCCTTGCTAAAATTTAAAATATTATTAGCATTTCCATCAAAAAGGCTATCTTATTAGAGGCAGAATTCCTTTATGACAAAAAGATTATGAAACAGGCTGATCGTGAATACTGTACCTGTACTAAAAGAACTGCTTGCTATGTGAAATACTGTTGTTGTCTTTGTTGTCCCCAGTACTACTGCATAAATGCTAAATTTGTGCTGTAGGAGTTATTGTCTTTGGTTTCTTTTTTTTCCATTCCATTAGGGAAGAATGTTTCAAAGTCCAGATTTCCAATTCAAGCTTTACACAGATGATATATAAGGGCAAATAGAAGCTAACCAAAGAAGAGAAAATTAACTTAATGCTGTTTCCAGTTTGTTCTTTTCCTAACTGTATTTTCTGGGTCTCCATATAAACTTAATGCTAATTTTAAAACCTGTAGAAAAATTTTCTTCCTTTAAAAGGGCAGCTTTTTAATAAGGAGTTGATATTATTTATACAGGTTTTGCATTTAGATTTTCCAACAGACAAATATATATAGATGAAGTAGTGTTCTTAGAATCAAGCCTAGTTGGTAAGGTTATCTCTGGGTAGAATGTTATTTCCTTCTCACTAACATGAATATGAAGAAGCCTTGTTGATACTCACAGCTAAATAAAACATATTATAGTAGAGGAGTAGCTAACCTACCTAAGGACAAGAATTTTAACATCAGAATCCTAAGTACTATACTTGGAAATTACAAACGAGCATAACGAAGTTTTTCTGTGATTCAGAGGCTGAAAACTGGTGCCTGGGATATGGGATTTGAGATCTAAACCTTCTTCATTCTGCTTCTTGCTGTATATTCAGCCTGAGCTTGATACAGTGAGAAAAAGTGCTATTTGAGCAAAGCCTGTGGATAAAATTGAGAAGCCTAGTGAATTGGGAATGCAGAATTGACTATACTCTACATAAGCAAATTGAGCTTTAAAAAAAAAGAAAAAAATTGAAAACAATATCAATCAGTAAAAAAGCATTGGACCTTCTTTACTCCAAAATTAATGTATTCAGTGTAGACAGATTTTGAGTTTAGATACCATTTTCTTATCTTAAGACCAGAGTGAACAGAAATAGTGTAGGTCATGCCTTGATCTGTTTCACGATCAAAAAGAAGAAAGAGCCTTCAAAGAAAGAGTCAGTTTCTTTTCTTCCCTGCTGAGCTTCTACAAAGGCAGTAGAGAACATGCAGAGGGTGTGTTGCAAACTAAGAAACAACATGCTTGTCTTCCCTGAGAAAGAGATGCTGCATATTCTTTAGCACTCTTACCTAGCTGTGTGTCTTCTGGTTGACAACTCACTCTTAGCTATTGTATACTTGCTCCAAGAACCAACACACTTCTGTGGACGTTAATCAGCATTCTAGACGCCACATTTACCAACAAAGGCTTATTTATTCATTAAAGAAGCCTCAGTTGGATATCTGCTTGGCAACATTTTATGGACAGTTAATTGATTGGAGTTATGTGAAAATAATAGAACAGTAAATCTTTAAAAATATTCTGGAATATATGACTTTTACTAATTCAGGCCAGTTTGTATCCAGTGAAATCCACTAAGAATATTTTGTTCTGTGTGTGCCTTAGTGAATAATTATACAACAAAACTATGTGACTTGTATTCCACTGTTAGAGCAAAAAGACTCAATATGGTGTTTCCTGGCCGAAGGCTTGACCTACCCACTGTGTTCTTAGAAAATAGTTAATTATTACAGTATTTCTTTTATTTTCTTTAGAAAATTTAGACTTTTAGAATATCAGTGTTTGCTATAAAATGGGTGAATAAATTGTAAACATGTTTATTTTAAACCAGAGACATATTTTAAGATACATTTGTCTTGTCTTAGAATAAAGTGATCATTTGTTATACCTACAATTGTTATTTAAATTTGGAAGTTTAGAAACTATCCATGTAAGAGATGATCAGTCTGTAGAAAGCAGTGTACTTTTTGAGTTCTTTGCAAAAATAACTGTAAAAGTATTTATCACATAAAAGTTCTTTGGATTGCATTTCTTTTCTGAGGTTAAGAAAAGTAGGGAAATGTAAGATAACATAAGGTTAATGACAACTTTACTCTAAAACTTTCCCAAAGCCATTACTTAACTTTAATATGTTTTCTTAGTATTTTCTAAAAAGAGAAACTAACATATCAGTTGTTTAGCTTTAAAAAATATCTGACTTCTAGATTTTATCTTGTCTTTTCAATATACATGCAACTGACTTTCCTTTCTCTGTACGTAGGACATTGACAGTGATGACCTTCATGTAGGTCCTACTGTAAGATCCCAAATCGTTAAAGATTAGAGCTTTATATACTGTATAACTTAAGACAGGTGAATAGAAGGATTTTTTTAGAATGGATACTTTGAAAACATTATTAGTAAACATCAGGAGTTAAAGTCAGTCATGTTCTTTGATTAAGCTTGAATTATTGAGTAATTTTAATAAGTACACCTTTCTCTCCAATATACACAAACTCCCAAAATATTCAGGTGAATGAAATTTTTCTTGAGTTTTGTGAAGACTTTTTGTCTTTTTGGCATGAATGTTATTTAATTTCCTGGGAGTTTTATTCAGAGACTTTTAAAGTGATAAAATGGATATAAAAGTACTTTAAAATATCCAAAGTGTTATGTACATATAAAGTTCCCAACTTAATTTCTTGGGTACCTAAAGTTCTTTGGTAAGTCATTGTTTCAAACTCAATTTATTTTCCACTAGACTATATTTTAAATGAGTATTAATACCTAGCAAACTTGTAGCCATGTGATATAGATTATTTCTCTGACATTATCGTCTTTTTCCTCCACTTCCTTCTCCCCTAGTTTCTCTTCCTTTTTTCCTTTTCTTCATGTTTTTCTTTGACTGTAGTGGAAAGATCAAGAGTTTTGGGGTCCTAAACTTAGGAACTAGGCAGTTCATCGTTTGAATATAAGTTCTACTACTTACTATTTATATGACTTGAAGAATTTTCTTACCTTCTGTGATCATCAGTTTCTTTATTTTTATGTCAGAAAGATTAACTGATGAGGAAATATACATAAAGCATTGACTGTGGGACAACTACATACTTCAATGGTTCTTCTACTTCCTGCCCTTCTACCCTCCCTCCCTCTCTCAGCCACCGTTTAGGATATGGTTTTGTGAAAATATGTTGCATAGTTCTTGTTAACCAGGCAACTCAGGATGCTCCTGGGCCCTCCTTGCTAGTACTCTCATTGCCACAAAACATCACAGGAAGAGAATGCTTGCCTAGTTGCTCCATAACCATTCATCTGCTTGATGATTCAGCTACTATTTGTAGAGGCCTGCTCTGTGCTAGTCACTGTGATATCCAGTAGCTCTACAGCAAGAAAGGAATGTGACAATCTAGGAAATATTTCTGTCCTCTGAGGGCAGCCTACTTATTCTGATATACTGCTTCCTAATTCCAGTGTTTGTAACTAAGATAAGTCCATTTGCATTTGATTTCATTCATGATATTTCTTGCCCAATTGACCTCAAATATAAAAGCCACTTATTAAGCCTGGAAATTTAATGCTTTTAAAAGTTAAAGTAAATCAGTGATCACACCCCTAGTGTGCATGAGGTCATACGAAACTGAGGTCTTGATTTTCGTTGGTCCGTTGACTTCAAATGCAGTTGACTTAATTTTATTGCTCAGTATAGCACGTGTTTTGTTACTGATCAGTAAAGGTAAAATGAATAGATAAGAGTACAGATATAGTTATAAATTGTGGTTGCTGAAAGATTTCCCATCTGTTACACTTCAGGAAACTTCAAGCAGAAAGACATCAATTTCTGAGCACTTTTGTTATCCTTTTCATGGTATCCTTGTGATTGATAGTGACCTATAATGGGATTTCTGTGCAGTGGGCATTATAAACATCTTGAGAGCACATGTAATACAGTATTACTTGAAAAGCTTCACGTAGGAAGATTTTCTTCTTTTAGCTTATTGTATAAATGACTAGCTTTCTTGAAACTGAAATTTTTAGTTGAATTGCTACTAGGTCTAGAAAACTTGTATAAAAAATTTATGATTCCACCCTCAAATATCTTAGTGACATTGAATATGAAAGCAGTGATGCCTAGAGTTCGAGAAGACTGCATACATATTGTCAAACTATTTCCCAGAAATGCTAATAATAATACCTGCCTTAAAATGTGTCAGATTCTGTGCTCTACCCTTTACAAATAATGTCCTAAGTAATCCTCCTAACTCCTCTATGAGATGGGTACTCTGTGTCATAACTGAAACTCCGAAGAGCTCAGCACCTCACCCGAGGTCACCCAGCCCGGGACTGACAGAGACTTGATTGATTTATTCAGGAGTCTTCGAGGTGCTTGCGTCACCTGTAACCTTTGTGGCAGTAAATATGCTTATTAAAAATAAAAACTTTGGTAACCTAATAAGAATTAATTTGTATCCTGTTTTCATTTACATGCTGATTGTTAAAAACATATTTCTTAGTCATTTCTGTATCCTCTGTGAATTGTCTGGATATCTGCTTTGCGCATTTAACCTTGGTTTTACGATTTTTCTTATCAGTCTACATAAATGTTTCATATGTTAGGTATACTAAATCTCTCTGACGTTTTCCTAGTTTGTTTGCCTCTAAACTTTGCTTGTTCTGTTTTTCGATGAATGAAATTTAAAGTCTTTATATATTCAGGTGTTTCATTGTTTTTCTATTTAACTTTTTGCCATAGAATTTAACATTTAATCTTTGAAAGTTCATCACTGTTAATCAATTGAGTTAAAAACATATATTATACATTTGAAATTTTTTGGTACAATGTATTCGGTTGAAGATCTACATTTTCTTTTTCTTCATAGCTCATTTCTTAATACATGTGTTGCTAATATGTGTCCCTGCCCCTGAGAATCAACCAGGCTTTGCAGCACAGAATTTTACTCCATGAATTAGCTGCTGAGCCTGTTTTAGTGTGTCCTATGTGATTTTGGTGTCATGATAAAAAATTACTCTGTTAAATTTCCTTTAAATTGTCATTTCATTAAAGAAACAAAAATTCTCCTTAATATTTTCTTTTTACCCTCAATAATTATTGTTAGAGGTGAACCCAGGGTATGTTTTATAAGCCTTTCTATGCATAAAAAAGTGCAAATATTAATGAACCTAATCTGTCTTCTAAGGATTTAAAGACAGCTACTCCTATTTATAGAAATGCTTGATTTTCTGTGAGCTTTGGTACTGTATTGTGAAATGTAGAAAGCCAATTGCTCTTTTCTCCTGTTGTCTCATTTTCCCTTTAGCAATTCTGTAGTTGGTTGGGTGTAAGTTCTTTCAGGCTTCTCACACTTCGCCAGAAAGCTGCTGTCACGGAATTAGCGCAATGAGGAGCTCCGTTTTTGCCTCCTGAGTGATAAAAATCAGTGCAGTGAAAAAAATGTATGTCTGTTAACTTGACCTTTTAAAATACCTGTCGCTTTTACCTCTATGGAAATTAAAGTAATGATTATGGCAATTAATGTTTCCAAATTTGTTAACTCACCAATTTATTATTTTGGTTAATAAGTCTCTTGAGTACCTGCTGTATGCCAGATGCTGTGCTAGGTAGTGGGGTACAGCTATGAGTGAGAAGCATACAGCCCGTGGAGACATAGACAAGCACATGGTATAAGTGGGGGAACATCAGGCTAGATACGCAGGTGCAGTACAAAGAGAGAAATAAGAAGGAAGTACAAAGAAATAAACTTTCAAAAGACTTGGTTAACTATTTGATTCATATCAATTTTGATACGTTAGCATTTATGCTTTCCAAGGATATAAAGATTTCTTAATTTATCTGTCATCATTTATAAATAACAAAATAATAAAGATAGAATTTCATTTCTATAGAATGACAGTGAAACATCAATTATGTAAAATGCTTGTTGGTAGTGGAAATTTTTCCACATCTCAATGATCAGACAAATGAAATAGGGAAACAATTTGCTGCTATTTAGACTATCATGGTCAACCTTGCATCATGAGCTAAAATGATAGTAATAAATTGGAATTATATGTTGATATTTGCCATAATTAAGCCTGTATTGGTTTGTTTTAAATTTTGCAAAAGTATATTTTTTTTCAGAGAGAAGAATGTTCTGTAATATGCTCCCTGATTTGGGTAGGAAAGTATAACATATCAAGGTCTAAATTGTTTGTTTATTGTTTCTTCCTCCTGGTGTCTCTTCCATCTGTATTGTATAGAATGTCAGTGTTCTCAAAGGACAGAATTGTATGTGGTTTAGAACCCCGACTCCAGAGAGAGACTGCCTGTGTTGGAATCTAAGCTCTGTCATTTACCAGCCATGTGCAAGTTGCTTAACCACTCAGTACCTCCATTTCATCATCTGTAAAATGATAAAGTTGTTGTGACGATTAATGAATTAATACATGTGACATACTGCCAGGGATGTAGTCAGTTCTGTGTGAGTGTTGCTAGGGCTGCTGTTGCAGAGGCAGCAGTGGCTTCTGGGGCTGCTCCTCCTTTTTTTGTTATTCTATTTTTAATATCACTTTTATTATTATTAAAAACATCTTCCAAGTGTTACTATAAACACCTTTGGTGATTTTGCCTGTTGGATAACATTGCACATGTGCCCTGAAGTTACCCTCAAATAGAAATATAATGAGAAACATTCCCAAAACTGCAAAGAAATTTATAAGCATTTTTGTGGTTAACTCCCTGTTCTGTTTTTCAGAATTATTCACTGTCTAAAAGCAGTACCTAAAAAGCTATGGAAAATGAGGTGTAATTTTTTTCTTTTTTTTAGTAAATATTATACGTGGGTGAATTTATACAAAACTCAGCGTGGTGTCGTTTTTATGTGATCAATATAGAATTGAAGATCAAGAGTGAAATGAGCACATTTTCATAACTTAAGTGCGGTAAAAATAAAAAAGTGTGCTGACTCACTTTAGAATAGTTGGATTCCTTTTTCGATGTTATTATTTAATTATGTTTCACATGTCTGAGCATAATAAGATAACTTGATAGATGTGCAAATGCTGGGTCAGAGTATGCTTGCTGTAAATTTGGGTAATACTGCCAACTTGTCCTCTGACGAGATTATGCAGAATTATATTTGAGTTGTGGTTTCCCACCACCGACTCTCTCCTCCCCAGCTTAGTTTCTTCCAGGCCCAGGGAGAATCCCTGCCTCAGTGAGTCTCAGGTGCTGATGGGCCTCTCAGGTGTGTTAGAGCAGAAGACAGCAAAGAACCACTGACTTAGTACCTTCTTCTCAACCTCCCCTCCCAAAAATCTAAGTGGCGTTCCTTGTTGTATCCTTGGATTTTATCAAAAGTTGCCACAAGGGACTACCACATGAAAAGAGCTTCCGTGTTTACAGTATAGCAGCAGTTGGAGACATTACCGTCATGCTGGTCAGTGCCCCAGAAAAAACGCCCCATCTCAGAAGACTATTGTAGAATTTAGCATCAGCAGACACTTTGACTCCCCTTAGTGAAATGATTTCCTTCCTTGAGAATGCAAATGCATTATTTTTAGAACAGCTTTATTGAGGTATAATTTACACACCATACATTTCACTTATTTAAAGTTTACAATTCGGTGGTTTTTAGTATATTCACAGAGAATTGTGCAACTGTCACTACAAACAGTTAATTAATTTAATTTTCATCATCCCCCAAAAAACCTCATACCCTTTAGCAGTCACCCCCCACTTCCCCCCAATCACTTCACCCTTCCCCCATTCCCCCCAGCATCCTGGCTATATCAGACAATGTTCTGCTGCTATTCATGGTGTTTTCGTGGCCAGATTTTTTGGAAGTGGGTGGCCGGGTTCTCCTTCCTAGTCTGTCTTAGCCTGGAAGCTCTGCTGAAACCTCTTCACCATGGGCGACCCTGCTGATATTTGAAATACCAATGGCATAACTTTCAGCATCACAGCAACACCCAGTCGCCACAGTGTCACAACTGTGACATGGGTCGTGTGGTTCCTGATCAGGAAACGAACCTGGGCGACCGTGGAAGAGCACCTGATCTTAACCACTAGACCACCAAGGCTGACTCCTCACCCCAGCACTAGACAGTCATTAATCTACTTTCTATTTTCTATAGATTTTCCTGTTCTGGACATTTCATGTACCTTGACTCATAATGTGGGGCCTTTTGTGACTGTCTATTTTCACTTTTTTTCATTGTTTGCAAGGTTCATCCATGTATCAATCAACACCTCATTACTTTTTGTGGTGGAATAACATGCCATTGTATGTATATACCACATCTGATTTATTTATCCATTCCTCAGGAGATAGACATTTGGGTTGTTTCCACGTTTTTGCTGTTATGAGTAATACTGCTATGAACTTTCATGTACAAATTATTGTTTGACATTGTTTCATTCATAAAATGACATGTTTTTAGCTTTCTTGGATATACCTAGGGGTGGAAAACCACTGAATTGTAAACTTTAAATAGGTGAAATGTATGGTCTATACCTAGGGGTGAGTCATATTGTAACTCTGTGTTTAACATTTTGAGCAATTCCAGACTGTTTTCCAAAGTGGCTAAACGATTTTGCATTCCAACCAGCAATGTATGAGGGTTCCAATTTCTCTACATTCTCTCCAACCCTTCTTCTTGTCTGTTTTGATTATAGCCATCCTAATGGATGTGAAGTGGTATTTCATTGTGGTTTTGATAAGCATTTCGCAAATGACTAATGTTGAGCATCTTTTCATGTGCTTATTGGTAATTTGTAAATCTTTGGAGAAATGTCTATTCAGATATGTCTATTCAGGTACTGTGGCCATTTTTAAATTAGGTTGTCTTTTTATTATTGAGTTTTAAGAGTTCTTTACATATTCAAGGTACAAGTTCCTTACAAGATATATGATTTGCGAATACTCTCTTGCATTCTGTGGGCTAACATTCTGCTTTCTTGATGGTGTCCTTTGAGGCACAAAAGGTTATAATTTGGACAAAATCCAATTTATCTCATTTTTTCTGTCATTTATGGTTTGATGTCGTAGTTTTGTCTAATTCAAAGTCACAAAGATTTATGCATATTTTCTTCTAACAGTTTTATAATTTTAGCTCTTACGTTTAACTTTTTGATCTATTTTCCGTTTATTTTTGTAGATGGTGTGAGGAATGAAGGTCCAACTTCATTCTTTTGCATTTGGATGTCCAGTTGTCCCAGCACAATTTGTGGGGGAAAAAAACTTATTCTTTTCCCTCTTGAATTGTTTTGGCACCCTTGTCAAAAATCAATTGACTGTAAATGTAAGGGTTTATTTCTAGACTCTCGATTCTATTCTGTTGATCTGTGTGTCTTATCTTCATGCCAGTACCACATTGTCTTAATTACTGTAACTTCTTTTTTTCAATCTGGATGCCTTTTATTACTTTTTCTTGCCTAATTTCTCTGGCTAGAACCTCCATTACAATGTTGAATAGAAGTGACAAGAGCGGACATCATTGTCTTGTTCCTAATCTTTGGGACATTCACTCTTTGATCATGAGTATGATATTAGCCATCAGTTTTTCATAGATGCCCTTTATCAGGTTGAGGAAGTTCCCTTCTATCCCTAGTTTGTTGAATGCTTTTTATTAAGAAAGGATGTTGAATTTTGTCAAATGTGTTTTCTGTGTCTACTGAGATGATCATGTAGTTTTTTGTCCTTTATTCTATTGAAATGGTGTATTGCAAGTATTGATTTGGGATGTTAAGCTATCCTTGCATTTGTGGGATAAATCTCACTTGGTCATGGTGTGTAATCCTAAAATGTTACTGGCTTTGGTTTGCTAGTATTTTCATTGAGGATTTTTGTGTCTATATTCAGAAGAGATTTGGGTTTGTAATTTTCTTTTCTTGTGGTGTCTTTGGTTTTGGTGTTTGGGTAATACCAGCCTCTTAGAATGAGTTGGAAAGTGTTCTCCCTACTATTTTTTGGAAAAGTTGGTGAAAGGTTCCTTTTAGTTCTTCTTTAACTGTTTGGTAGACTTCAGCAGTGAAGCCATATGTTCTGAGCTTTTTTTTTGGTGGGAAGTTTCAGTCACTTGTTACAAATCTGTTCAGATTTTCTGTTTTTTCTTGAGTCAGTTTTGGTAATATGTGTATTTCTAGGAATTTGTCTATATCGTCTGGGTTATCTAAATTCTGGGTGTACATCTGTTCATAGTATTCTCTTATAATCCTTAAAGGTGGTAGTAATGTTCCTTCTTTCATTCCTGATTTAGTAATTTGTCTTCTTTCTTTTTTTCTTGGTCAGTCTAGCTAAGGGTTTGTCAACTTTTGAGCTTTTCAAGAATCTTCTTTTGGTTTAATTTATATTCTTTATTGTTTTTCTATACTCTATTTCATTAATTTGCACTCTAATCTTTATTATTTCCTTGCTTCTGCTTGATTTTGACTTAGTTTGCTCTTTTTCATCCACTGTCTTAACGTGGAAGAATAGGTTATTGGTTTGAGGCTTTTCTTCTGTTTTAATATAAGCATTTACAGATACAAATTTCCCTCTGAGCATTGCTTTACCTATATCCCATAAGTTATGTTATGTCTTCATTATTTTAATCATCTCATCAGAAAGTACATTAGAAAGTATTTTCTAATTTCCCTTTTGGTTCTTCTTTGACCCATTGGTTATTTAGGATTACGTTGTTTAATTTCTACATATTTGTGAATTTCTAAAACTTCTTCCTGTTATTGATTTCTAATTCATTCTATTGTGGTCAGAGAACATACTTTGTATGATTTTAGTCCTTTTAAATTTATTGAAACTTGTTCTATGGCCTAGCATATGGAAGACGTTCCATTTGCATTGAGAAGGATATATATTCTGCTCTTATTGAATGGAATGTTCTATAGATATATATTAGGTCTGGTTGGATTATGGTGTTGTACAGATGCATTTTTGATAATGTCATTTCCCTTCTTTTTTTTCAGCTGATGAATTAATCAGTCCTAAAGACATTGATCCTGTTCAGCGCTATATCCCACTACAGAATCAACGTAACGTGAGCGTGAAGTTTTCCAATCAGGTAAAGAGAGATTTTATTTCTTGATTTAGACTCATTCAAAGACATTTAAAGCTTAATTGAAGAAGAAATTTTATTCTGAAGGGGTTTTTATTGCTTTTTCCGAGGGCGAAGATTCTCCGTCTCTGGTTAGTTAAAATTTACTTGTGGTAAAGGGCTCTTTTTTAGTGAGGGAGTATGAGCCAGATATGTCTAACAAGATGTTTTCCAGGTACACATTTTCCTCTTCAAAGTGGGTAAGCTTAAGGTGTCAAATGTCTTTGAGAAGATGCAGTACCTATGGGAGGCAGGGAGATAGATGAGACGGCACCATATTGAAGGGAATGGGGTCTGGTGAAAGGCCCTGTGCTTGACGTCTCTCCAGCGCTGTGTCTCTGTGACGGGACAAGTGACTGACAGAGTTCTTCTTAGTACTTGGTGATGTGTCGGGTGAAGGAATAGTTCTCAGTTTTTTACATTTAGTAGCTATGGATTCAGATTGTGTTGTGTCAACAACATAAGTGTTTGCAGGATCAGCAAGATTGATGTAGACTTGAGCAAACTCTCAAGTATTAAATGATACCAGTAATGAGGACTGTTAAAATGAAAATGCTGTGGATTATGGAAACTGCCTGAGGAGAAAGGGAATGAACTTGAGTGTGTGCCTGGGATTCCAAGCAGTTAACATTTATTTAATAAGAACAGCATCAGAACTTATAGAAGACATGTCTACAAAATTGAAATGCTCCTTTTATTTTAAAAAACATACATATACAAACACACACACACAGAAATAAATGTTTGTTTTAATGAGAGAAAGGAGAGCCAACCAGCTCCATTACATTCTATCACGCTATTTCTGAGTCTTTTGCTGGTCTTCAACAAAACATGTTAAGTACTCCTTGTGGTTTATAGATGGGAAGCTATTTGGGAGACTTGTAAATAAATGTTAAGATTTTCTCAAGAACATAAAATCCCTATGTTAATATGTGATAGAAATTTTTCACTGGCCTGTTAGCTCCTACACAAGGTGGGGATTTAGCCTTTATCTTAGTTACCACTGGGGTCAGTGCAGTACAAGTGTACATTCTGTACAGATTTGAGACATGCAGTTTATCATTGAAGAAATGATAAAATAGGGAATACATTTAACTTCATATTACCCAGTGCTGTGACTCGGAGCCATTTTAAGACTAGTGTTTATCATTTACATAGCATTTCACATGTGTGACCCACTTCTCTAGGGCAATGAAATCTCAAATCCTTTTCTTAGAAAATAAAGTAATAGGTCACAGATTTGAGGTGTGGGGGCAGGAGCCAGAGAACATCAAAGCACATGGCTAGCAAAATCAACAATATAAACAATTTTTATGCTTGATACTTATAAGGAAGGCTGTGGGTTATTTTTATTTTTTGACATCCAATATGCTTGCAGCTCTTTCTCTCTCACTCAAGAAAGCACATCAGAGTGAGTGAGAGTGACTTTTATAGAGAATTTGCTTTACGTGTATTTTTTAACATTGAAATCATTTTCTGATGTTGCTATTAAATTATCTGTGGCATGCCTCCCTGGTGGAGCCACATCGCAGCTAAGAGACTTGCTCTAGGGTAAGGACAAAGGCTCGTCTCCTGCAGCCATGTGGTAGATTACGTCTGTGCAGAGTTGTGTATGGTTTCTGAGAGGGAGATGATGGGGAGGATTGGCAGCAGAAAATTGCGGGGAGCTGTCATGCCCCACTCTACTGGCAGCTTTGTTGTGGTAGGATATAAAATGGTGAGGTGCCCTTGTCACTTTCTCAGCCATTTAAGCGGTAGCCAAGACTGGCGTGCCCATGTCCATTGCTGGCTTGGGTGACATGGACTGGCGAAATATAGAGGTCAGATGTAGTCCTCTGCTTGAAATGGTGTCAGTGGCCTCTTGGTCATGATTGACCAGGTCAGACTTTGCAATTAGCTGATGTGTGGGGGTTGACCAGGTGCTTTAAAGTCTGCCAAGTGTTGGAAAAAGTAAATAGAGAGGAGTAAATTTCAGACAATTCCTGAAAACGAGTGAAATCCCAGACTTGGAAGGAAGATGTATCGGGGTCCCCATGACCACCCTTAGCCTCAGAGATTCACTAGAAGGACTCACGGGACTCGGAAGCTGTTGTACTTGCACTTGGGGTGTATTACAGTGAAAGGGTACAGGGTAAAACCAGCAGAGGCACGTGGGGCAAGTCTGGGTAAACCAGGCACAAGCCGCCCAGTGTGCTCTCCCAGTGGAGCCGTGCGAGACGCAGTTACGCAGCAGCCACGTGTGACAGCGTGCAGAGCGTTTCCAAGCAGGGAAGCTTTCTCAAGCTGGAGTGTCCAGGCTTTTCACTGGGGGTCAGTCCTGTGGGCGTACAGCACCCGCATGACTGACCTCGGTCATTCAAGCTCTAGCCCCTTAGAGAAAAAGCAGATGTTCCCCATAAACCACAATGTTAGGGGAAACCCTCTGGACAAACCACAGCAAAAGCTGTGGCCCAAGGCCTCAGGCATGCAAAACACTCTTTCTTATCTGACAGAACATTCCAAGAAGCCGGCCAAGGGCCCATCCTGAAAACATGCCTTTCTTGGGAATGTTCAGGGTTTGAACAACACAGACCTGCCGAATCAACTCATTCCTTCACAGAAGGGTTTATGGCAGAAGGAAGTTTCCAGAATCCAGAAAGCAGGGAGTGTGCTAGCACTGTAGAAAGGTCCATTCCTTCAAGTTTGCATAGGGCTATTGGCACATTGCAAACCCAAAACGTTGAGGACTAAATTGAGAACTGTTGATTTTCTTAACAATACCCGTAGCAAATTCATTTCAGGAAAAGGGAATACTTTTGTACCTGGGGGTAAGACTGAGGTTGGAGAAGTGTGGTATCATCTAGGGTAACCCTTCTCACTACTCACTCTTTAGTCAGAAATTGCTGTTTCCTCTTGATGTTAGTTAGAGAATAAAACAAATCCCATTTTGTAAGTAAAGTTTAGAGAAGTAGAAAGAAAAGCATTGTAAGCAATAGCAGATATACTTGAACGTATTATGAGATTCTGACCAAAAAAGAAAAAAACCTTTTGGAGGTCTTCGAATGTAAACTCCTAGAGATAAGAAACTATGTTTTATTCATTTTTGTAGCTTCAGGACCTGTCCTAGTGGTCCTGAAGTGGACTTCTCATGCAGATATCTCTAAATCTGTTTCTCTAATTGTGATTCTTTCCTAATATTTAAACTTGAATTTCCAACTACCTGGTAATCATCTCTCCACAGATCTAGTATTTAAAACCCGATGTTTCTGGTTGTATACTTATTTCTAACTCATCAAGTTGTATACATTAAATATGCACAGCTTTTTGTATGTGCATATTTCTCAATACAGTGGTTTAAAAAATTTAAAAAGAAGTAAAAGCCAACATTTCTAATGCCAAATTTGTTGTCTTCTCTTTTCAAACCTGCCCCTCTTTCCACAGTCCCTATCTTGGATAAGAAAGGACTGCAGTAGTCTCTTCTCACACCAGTAGCTTCTGTATTCAGTTGATTGTCATATTGGCTTTGCCTTCGCAGTAACATCCACATTTGTCTCTTCATATTCATCCGCACTGCCATGTACCACTCAGACTTTATTACTGCTCAATGGGATGATTACTATAATCTCTTTGTCTCCAGTCTCTCCTCCTGTTTATCATCTGTGCTTGAGAACACATGATCTTATAAAGCGTGGGTGCATTCATGTTATTTTCTGCTTAAAACCTTCCCTGACTCTCTGCTACCTACACGATAGATTCTAAACTCCATATCCCGACATTCGAGGCCCCACACGGTCACCTCAGTTCCTTGTTTTTCACCTATATCCTGCAATTTCTCCAAATTTCTCCCTGCTCTTCCTTCGCAGAATTGTTGATCTAATATCACACCCTGCCCTCAACCACTCCCAGACCTCCACACTTAGTGCAACCTTCATCCTGAAACCCTGGCCTCTTTTTGAGTCAGAATCCTTAAAATCCAAGCCCCATGCAGTGCCTTTTTCTTTGACTACATATAAAAGTTATATAAACGCAGGGGCCGGCCTGGTGGCATAGTACTTAAGTTTGCACGCTCTGCTTTGGTGGCCTGGGTTCACAGGTTCAGCTCCTGGGCACGGACCTACACCACACATCAAGCCATGCTGTGGCAGTGACCCACATACAAAATAGAGGAAGACGGGCACAGATGTTAGCTCAGGGCCATGCTTCCTCAAGCAATAAGAGGAAGATTGGCAAGAGGTGTTAGCTCAGGGCCAATCTTCCTCACCAAAAAAAAAAGTTACATAAATGCATATTGTAAAATGTGAAATAATACAGATAAGATTACAGTGCAATTGCATTACAATCCATTGGGAGTATTAACCATTCCACCATTTCTCCATCTCTAGAAAAGCCTTTTTTAAATCTATATCTGTTTTCACCTCTGTCTCCAAATTTCTGAATAATGTAGATGTAACTCCTGTGCTTGATGTTTTACCTTTACACAGTATCTGTTGTTTCTTTGTTTTGGAAAGATCACTTGTATACCCCAACCTCCCTTCCATCTTAATCTCCCAATATTTAGTAGTTATTTTTAGTTCTTTTATTTATCACCTTTATAACTTTAAACGATGTAATAAAACTACATTTTTTGGGTCATCTCCTTTTGGGAACTTGTCCTTATTTTTGATGTCCTAAAATTTCATGGGAACCTGTTTTTGTATGAATCTTATTTTCATTTATTTTGCTTGGCATTTGGTTGCCCCTTTCATTTTGTGACTTTCTTCAGTTGTGGGAAATTTTCTTAAATTATATCTTTGATAATTTCCTTTTCTTTATTTTCTCTATTCTTTCTATTAGTGCTCTTATTAGTGAGATCTTAGACCTAAAGGAGTGATCCTCTGAATCTCTTCTTTTTTTTCATATGGTTTCTATTTCTTTGTGTTTTCTTTTGCTCTACATTCAGGGAATCTTCCTTAACTTTTTGTTCCAGCTCTTCTGTTGAATTTTTTTTCAGTCACATTTTAATATCTAATAGCTCATTCTTGTTCTCATTTTCATAGCTTTCTAGTTTTTATTTAAAATTATTGTCACAATTACTACAAATTTGGAGAGTCAAAAATTTTTGAGGTATCAATTGAATAAAAACTTTTTTTAACTTTTTATTTTGAAATAAATACAGATCCACAAGAAATTGCAAAGAAATGTCCAGGGAGGGCCTGTGAATCCTTCACTCAGCCTCCACAATGTTAATGCCTTATATTACATAGTACAACAGAAAACCAGAAAATTGACAGTGGTACAGTCTATAAAGCTTATTCAGATTTAACCAGTTATACATACACTCGTGTGTGTGTATGTGTGTGTGTGTAGAGCTCTGACCATTTTAATCACATGTGTAGCTTTCTGTAACCTCCATCATAGTCAAGATACTTAATTGTACCATCACCGTATCATAATAAGGCTTCCTTGTGTTACCCCTTTTTAACCACACCCACTCCCTCACCCCCAGTTTTAACCCCAGACAACCACTAATCTGTTCTCCATTTTATAATTTTGTCATGTCAGGAATGTTATATAAATGGAACTATATGATATATAACCTTTTGGAATTGTTTTTTTTCACTCAGCATAATTCCCATGAGACTGATACAAATTGCTGCGTGTTATGAAGTTTGTTCCTTTTTATTGCTTAGTAGTATTTCATGGTATCACTATACCATCGTTTCACCATTCACCCACTGAAGGATATCTTGTGGCTTATTTGACGTTTCTTAGAATTCCATTATGATTTATTTATAATGTTTTTTAGTGTATTGCTTTCTTAAATTTTCTTAGTAGTTGCTCTAGGAATTACCATATACATACTTAGATTATCAAAACTCTACTGTATCAACATTTTACCACTTTAAGTGAAGTGTAGAAACTTTACTTCCGTTTAGTTTTCTTTCCCTTTTTCACTTTTTAAGCATAATTTTCTTAAGTATTTCCTCTGCATTAATTGAGCAGCACATCAGGTTGTGTGAAAATTTTTGCTTCAACCATAAAATTTGATTAAAGAAACTCATGAGGTAAAGGAGAGTCTGTTCTGCTTATCTCAACTTTTACCATTCCATTATTCTTTCCTTTCTGAATGTCTCAGCTTTCTGGAAAAATGGTTTCATATAATATGTGGTATTTTGTGACTGGCTTTTTTCACTTGCATAATGTTTTCAAAATTCATCAATCTGGTAGCATATATTAGTACTTCATTCCTTTTTACAGCCAAATAACATTCCATTGTATGTATATACCACATTTTATCCTTTTCTTTCTGTTTAGATAGCTTTCTCTTGATATTATTTATAAGTAGGTCTGCTAACGAACTTATTAGTTTTCCATTGTCTGATAGTGTCTTTATTTCCCCTTCATTCCTGAAGGATACTTTTGTTATATACAGGACTCCTGATTGGCAGTTGTTTTCTTTCAGCACTAAGAATTATTGTACCACTTCCTCTGGCCTCTGTAGTTTCAGATGAAAAATCCCTTGTCGATTCAAATTTGTGTTCTTCTATAGGTAATACGCCATTTCTCTCTGGCCTGACACCAGCCTGAGCTGGTGTGGGTGGATCGGCCCACTCACTGGTTCCCAGGTGTGGCACTGGGGCTGGGTAGGCTTGTCACTGCTGTGGAGCTGCTGCTGCTGGTGGATCAGACTGCCTGCTGGTGCCCTGGTTCTGAAGTAGGGGTTGAGCTGGCTCTTGGAACTTTACTGCCGCTCCTGCAGGTGAATTGGACTGCCTACTGAAGCCTGGTTTGCCAAACAGGGATCTGGACAGCTCACTGGGGCTTCTTTGCTGATGCTACAGTTGTATTGGCCCACCAGTGCCCTGGTTGTGAAGCAGAGGTTGGGTGGGCCCATTAGGGCTTTGCAGTTGCTGCTAAAGGCAAATTGGCCAACAAGTACCTCAGTTGAGGAACTAGGGTTGGGGTCCCCACTTGGTCTCTGTTGTGCTTCCTGTTTCCCAGTCCTTTCGCCAGAGAGAACAGACTTTTATTGTTTTTGTGTTTGTTTATTTTTTTGTCTATGCCTGTTGTGTCAGGCTGCAGGATTCCCTGGTGCTCAGCCCAGCATATGTGGGATCTCAGGAATCGCACTGTATTGCCATTCTTCAAGTCCTGAGGTTCTTAGCCAGTCCAGTCTACCTTCTTCTTTCCAGCTTTCAGAGTCCTTTAATTGTTATCCATTGATTATTTCCAGGGTAAAAAATTGTAATTAGAGTAGGAGGGAAAACTGAGTCTACGCATCTTGTTCCCATTTCCCTTTTTTCAATAGATACTTTCTCTCTGTAAGTCTTTCTGTAAGTAAAATTTGGAGTTAAGATTTCTTCTGTTCTTGAAACATCTTTTTTCTCCAGAGTAATTGTATAAAACAATAACAGCTATCATTTATTGAACTTTTTTTTTAATAAAAGCTTTATTGGAATATAATTTACATCCTATACAAGTCACTAATTTAAGGTGTACAATTCAATAATTTTTAGTATATTCATCACAATCAATTTTAGAACATTTTCATCACCCCCAAAAGAAACCCTGTACCCTTTAACAGTCACTCTCCACTTTCCTCAACCTTTCTCTCTCTCCCTACCCTAGCCCGAGGCAACTACTAATCTACTTTGTGTCTGTGTGGGTTTTCCTATTCTGGACATAGCATATAAATGGTTTCATATATGTGATATTTTGTGACTGGCTTTTTTTACTCCCATAATGTTTTCAAAATTCATCAGTGTTGTAGCATGTATCAGTACTTCATTCCTTTTTAGGGCAAAGTAACATTCCATTGTATGTGTACACCATATTTTATTTATCCATTCATCAGGTGATGGACATTTGGGTGGTTTCCACTTTTGGCCATTATGAATATTGCTGCTATGAAATTTTGTGTACAAGTTTTTGTGTGACATGTTTTCATTTTTCTTGGACATTATGGAATTGCTGAGTCATATGCTAACTCTATGTTTAACATTTTGAGGAACTGCCAGTCTGTTTTCCAAAGTGACTGCATTATTTTGTATTCCTACCAGCAAATTATGAGGGTTCCAATTTCTCTACATTCTTGTCCATACTTGTGATTATCTGTCTTTTTGATTATAGCCATTCTAATGGGTGAGAAGTGGTATATCATTGTGGGTTTTTTTTTTTTGCCTTCCCTGGTTACTAATGTTGTTGAGCATCTTTTCATGTGTTTATTGGCAATTTGTATTTATGTTATTTGGAGAAATGTCTGTTAAGATACAGTGTCATTTTTTAATTGGGTTATTTGTCTTTTTATTATTGTATTGTAAGAGTTCTTTATGTATTCTGAATATGAGTTCCTTATATGATCTGCAAATTTTTTATGCCATTTGGTAGACTGTCATTTCACTTTCTTGATGGTGTCATTTGAAGCACAGAAGTTTTCCATTTTGATGAAGTCTAATTTATATGTTTTTTCTTTGGTTGCTTGTGTTTTTGCTGTCATATCTAAGAAACCATTGCCTAATCCAGGGTGATGAAGATTTATGCTGATATTTTCTTCTAAGAATTTTATAGGGTTAGCTCTTATGTTTAGGTCTCTGATCCATTTTGAGTTAATTTATGTATATAGTGTGAGGTAGGGATCCAACTTGGTTCTTTGCATGTGAATATCCAGTTGTCAAAGTGCCATTTGTTAAATCTCCAGAGTAATTTTTTTCTTTTTTTTTATTGTGGCAAAATATACATAACATAATATTTACCATTTTAACCATTCATAAGTGTACAGTTCGTTGGCATTAAATGCATTTACAATGTTGTGTAACCATCACCACTGTCTATACCCAAAACCTTTTCGTCATTCCCAACAAAAACTCTCTACCCCTTAAACAATGACTCCCCCTTCTCCCCACGCTCCAGCTCTTGATAACCTCTATTCTGTCTTCTGTCTCTATGAATTTGCCCATTTTAGGTACCTCATATAAGTGAAATTATACAATATTTACCTTTCTGTGTCTAGCTTATTTCACTAAATGTAATATCCAAGGTAATTTTTGTGTTTCATTAATGTGATGTTTCTCTTTCTTCCTGCTGGTTATTTTGTCACCTACCTGATGATCTTCATTTATCCAGTCATATTAATGTGATGGATGATCTGATTGTATCTTACGTGGTCTCACTTAAGTGTCTCAGTGTCTTAAGTGGTCTGCCCCCACACCACCTCAACAAGAGGTGAGGGAGATGGGATTAGGAGTTTTGTCTCTCAGGGTTCAGACCCTCATCATTCTTGCCAAATGCCAGAATGTGAAGGGGAAACTTTGAGGAGGCTCTTGCCTACACTGGAAGCATTAACTTGCGCCAGTCAGTTTGTTCAGTATATTAAGAGAAAAACTTGGTTTTATTGCTGACTGTGGTTCTCTGTGTGGGGCATGAGGCTGGCCACTGTGGCCTTTCATCAGTTCTGTGTCACACCCCACTTCTCCCATCTGCCCTCCATTGTGCCTGCAAACCAGGTGCCCCTCTGGGGCCCCTCTATTCGGTGGATCAACTCCCACACCTGTGGCAGCATTTTGGTGATACTCTAAGTGGTATAGTTTGGCATATATGGGCTTCCTCTGCTCTGCTTTATGCATTAATGCACTTCCATTTGCCGTCTCTTATACTAGAAATGTGCTGAAATATCTTATTTGATGTTTTCTCTTCATTGCTGTGGCATTAGTTTTTTTTATTTATTATTAACATCTTTATGGTCATTTCTGTGGGGTCTGAGGAGGAATGAGAATTGAGTGCATGTGCTCACTTTGCTCTCTGGAACTAGAAACCTAAGCCTTACCTCCTTTGCTTGAGTCTTATCTCATTGTTTCTGTGAGTGTTTTGTTCTCCAGCTACCCTCTATGCTCCACAGATCTGGGCTGATAAACCTAACACTGGGATTTAAGCAGAGTAAATGTTCATTAAACAGTTGTGATGACCCCAAGTAGATGCAAACCAAGTAAATTAAACGCCAAAATTATTCATATTATCTGATAAAGAAATATTTGAAAGAAAATAATTAACCCCAACCTGTTAATTAGTCTGTCCTTTATTCTTATAAATAGGGTAACAATGTCTGCTCTTCTTGCTCCCACTTTCCTATGTCACATTTGATTTAGAGAAGATAAATTATACAAAAGACCATATTATCCAATCATCCTATAAACAACTCCCTGGAAACAAGTCATGTGGGTTTGGCAGCTGTGCCACTAAGCCTGCTTTCCTATAGCTCTTTACGCACTCCATGTTACAACACTTGTCACACTGTCGTAGTTGTGGCCTGGCAAGGCTCCTCACGGTAGAGAATGTGTCTTATTCTTCTTTGTGTTCTATCAGCCTAGTCTGGTATTTGTCAGGGCAAGAGAAAGGAAATGAGAGAAATAAGAATCGCCACTATTGATTGTGCTCCTACGGTATGGGTATTTTATATGTATTGTATGTATTATATCTGATTTTAACACTTTTCTGAAATATATATTATTATACCCATTTTGCAAATAGCTAACATGAGTCTCAGAAGGGTTAAGTAATTTTTCCAAGGTCACACAGTTGTCAAGTGGCATAACCAATATGAAGGTGTTACCTGAAGAAGGAAAGGGGGAGGGGATGTCAAGCATTTGGAAGCAATGATTTTTGTAATGGTGTGGAGGAATTAACAAAGGAAATAGCTTATTAACTGAACAGGCTGGCTCAATATTACACCACAGAAAAATAGTTGCACCTGTGCCTTAGCACACTGAGAGGGCTGTGGAAATGATCTGAAGAATTAGATGCAGAGATGTCACCTCATGGGGTTGATCATGTTAAAAGGGTCTGTTAGCTTCTTTCTTCTTCCCTATTAGCACTAGGATGAGACCAAGTCCACAGTCTAATAATTAGTAATTTTATTAGGGATTTTCTTCTTCCTTGTCCAAAGGAAAACACTTTCAGGAGGCTAGCAAGCTTCTTTGAGTGTTTACTCTCCCTCTCCTTTCACCCTAACTTGTTGTCGGTAGATGTTCATCGTTTTCTGTTGCCTCAGTAATTCTGGTGCTGACTACCTACTGATTATCTGTCGATGAGACTTTCGTTGTTCGCACTGCAGTGACTCTGCCATGTTAACATCAGATAATGGTTTCTTGAAGGCTGTGTTTGTTTCCAGCCTTTGCTGCTCATTCATATCTGGAAGAGATTTGACTGGTGCAGAAAGTGTAAGCAGCAGACCATGTACATTTCACTGATTCTTTGTATTCTACATTGCAGTTGTCCACTGGGGATAAGGTGACCCTACAGAGGACATCCATTTATAGCAACCAGGGGTAGGTTTCTGGAGTTGTAGAGCAAATGGACTTTCTTTTGAAATGTGTATTATACTAATCAAAATACAGAAGATTAGTGGTTAAATAGGAAAACACACTTCATACCTTTTTAAATGTTTGCAGGATTCTGTCTGAAACTAACATATTTAACAGGCAGTAGCATAAGACCAGCCAGGAATTGGGTTTCTTTTCTTCATTTTTAAACCAACTTGAGAAAATTTGATGTTGTTTCTTGAAATTGATGTTGAATGCAACAGAATTTTTACATAAATAAGCCATTCTAACATCAAAGGACGAGTCACAGAAAAAAAACCACTATGATATGAAAATGCTGTGTTAATATTCAAGAATATAAATAGGAGAGATTCCATATTGCTAGACCTTCTGCCTAGCAAAACAGTGTAGAGCACAGCCTCTGGAGGCACAGTATATGGGTTTGAATCCAAGTTTGGGCAAGTTGGTTAACCTCTGTTATGCCTTAGTTTCCTCGCATGTAAAATCAGAATAATACTCAAGAGTTGTGAGGATTAAATGAATTAATACAGGTAAAGAGCTTAAAACAGCTCCTAGTTTGTAGTTAAGCACTCAACAAATGTTAGCTATTATTAATATTTGCATTTTGATAGTTCCAATGCAGACGTGGTAGTTAATCGAGGTGCCCAGTAGTTAATGAAAAGAAAAGGTACAAGGTTGTGTTGCTATTGAACATGGCTTATGGTAGAATTTGAAACGATGAGCAGAAAGTTCTTGGGAGGCCAGGGTTGAGGCTTAGTTCTTTGCCAGAGTGTGGGTAATGCAGATGATGGAGTAAAGGGATGTTCAAGGAGGGCAGGACAAAGGAGTCTAGTGAGAAGGTAAAACAGTGTCAGTGGATGTGAAAGTGTGGAGAATTTTGACTTTGAGACGGTGATTCAAGAAGGCTTTTGACTACCTTGTTGGGTGGGAGGAACAGCACAGCACTGGCAGAAATTCAGGTGCTGGTCTTCAGACCTCGCACGATTCACCCGCAGTGTAATCTGGGGAAGGTCTCCTAATGTATCTGGAGTGTAGTTCTCTAATCCATAAAATTATTTGGCTGGGTTTGATTCGTAAATCTCTTTCTAGCACTTCTGTTGCTGGCTTCCATGATCCAGGTTGTTGGTGACCTTTGAGTGATTTTAGTGGATAGTGTGCCCAGAAGGCAGATTGTAGGGAGTTAAAGAGCGATTAAATGGTGGAAGACCATCTGCTCAGGAAGTGAGTTTGCTGCAATCCAAGAAAGGGTATAAACCTCTCCTAATTTAGTAGATTTGTTATATAGCAATCCTGCAACATGAACCTATACCGATGTCCCTCTTTTATTCTTGTTTCAAATCTATTCACAGTTCTTAAAGGTTTATTAATCTTTGACCATTTAAGTAAATTTTGCACGTGGCTCAGTTTTATTTGGTTCACTTCGTTCTAATGCTCTCAAATAGTTTAACCCATTTGAGACATAATTTCTACTTAAAGAGTTAAAAGAAAACATCTACTTCATTAGTTTGGCAAAGAAAGAAAGTGTTTTTGAGGAACCAGAAAGCCAAATTTATCTATAGGCATGGGAGTGAATTTGAGCACTGAACAGACATTCTTATGATTATCATAATAAAACAGAATAAAATAGTTAAGGCATCAGAACTGCTTCTGAAAGCCTAGGCTGCATATGCGACAGCTACACAGAGGTTCTTTTCAGGTAATACTGTCTGCAGTCTTTAAGGGAAATGAAAGTCTCCTGTCAACTAGTATTTATACCAGAGCCAATGAAGATTAAATGCCTTGATCAGAAATATCCAGAACTGAGAAAAGTTAAATTGGAAGTAAAAAAAAAATGAGCTTAAAGACATTTAATAGCATCCTTCTAATTAACCCACTGAACTTATTAAAATTAGAAGTTCCAATAATAGGCATGAGATATAATGAAATATTTCACGTACAAGATGAAGACTTCTTATAGTTATGGCTGAAATGTAAAAGAGGAACAACAGATTCAAATAAGAAAGCAAGGTTTATGGTCCAGAATAAAGATGTACAAGGAATATTATGATCTAGTATTGTTTTACCGAATCTACTACAGGTCTCAATTTGTGCCCCTGCTCTGGTCCAACCCACTGAGCCTGCCTATATTCCTGGCATTTTACTCTGAGAAAAAAAATCATATTTATTCATAAATATAAATAAATCTAGAAACTTACCTGGGACTTCCCTATTTCCTTCCCCCTTTTTGTTCTTATTTTGAATCTATTAACAGTTTTTAAAGGTCTGTTGAACTTTGATGAAAAACCTATCCTATTTAGTCCTATTCTAACCCCCTCTTATTTAATGAGCCATATTGTAAAGAGCTGCCCTCTTCTAAACCAGAGGACTGGGCCTTGGGAGCCCCTTCTTCCCTGAGGTGTGACGTTCTCTCATAAGGTTCTTAGAGAGTTCCATGTATTTTTGCCATCATACTGGTGAACACAATATGAGTAATTTTGGTCAGCTACTTGAAGCAGTATTTTACATTTATGGCATAATTATCATGATAGATCAGATCATGTGTGTTGAAGCATCCTTGAAAGAATTGTTTCACATTTGTCGTTTTCAGTGAACCCAAACTTTAAATCTGAGAAGTAGACTAGCACATTTCATATGTCAATTAAAATGGATTGATCTACTTTGACAGTCTTTGGAGAAAAGGCCAATAAGAAAGGAATTCTTTTTAATCATAAGAGCTTATTTTCCAAGCTGCAAAGGTTCTAAATTTAGGATGAATGTCAGTACTTATTTACTAAACCATGTACAGATTTATAGAGATCTGGGCTAAAAACATATATACTTGTTGGTCTCTCATTTTTCAAATTAATGGAGAAAAGGAGATTTCGTACTTTGTTTTGTGAAAATACAGGTCCATGAAATTTTCCACAAATTATTTTCCTGAAGATTAAAGAATACCACATATATATATAATAAATTTTTATTTTTAAGAAGGTGATACACGAAAGTAGCTTTCCATCATATAGGCCTAGCTATAAAACCAATCTCTTCTATTTCTTAACTGTGTGACCTTGGACAATTTAATTAATCTCTTTACACCTCACTTTTTTCGTCTATTATATAGGGATAATAATTCCTAACTCATGGTAGTCATATATGATTAAATGATAATGTGTGTAGAGCTCTTAACAAAATGTCTGACTCATTATAAGAGCTAAATAAATATTGCTATTTTTATTTTATTCCAAATAACTCATTTTATAAATAATATTAATTTCTCGTCAAAGAGAATGTGAAAAATCCTGAAAAGTCTGGAGGAAAACATTATGTTTTCAACATTTTGGCTATTACTGTGCATAGGCTTTCTTATTATGTGGTTACAGCCATTATTGGATATTCAGTTTTGCGTTCACTAACATTTATTTATACTATCATAGTTATTCTTCATATTATTTCTATAAAATATTATTTTAAATGTCTATATAATGTTTCTTCATTAGGCTATATCAAGGTTTCTTTTACCATACACTCTTTAATGTAATAATTTCTATTCTAGAAGTTTATCCTAACAAGAACTGATTAAGATTTGATGTTTACTGCAGCATTGTAGCATTTTAAGACTGTCGATGTGACTAAATTGCTTTTCATTAAAAAGTCTCTACTTACACAATGCTTTTCTGTTTCTCAGTGAAATATTTTATATTCTATAGTGTTCATTAGCTAATGAGAATGCGGCAAGGGATTATAAGATAAAACAGTTTAAGTTTACACTTATATAAAAATCATAAAAATGATAATCATTTTCTTTTTTTTTTTATAATTTTATTTATTTTTTCCCCCAAAGCCCCAGTAGATAGTTGTATGTCATAGTTGCACATCCTTCTAGTTGCTGTACGTGGGACGCGGCCTCAGCATGGCTGGAGAAGTGGTGCGTCGGTGCGCGCCCGGGATCCAAACCCGGGCCGCCAGCAGCGGAGCGCGCGCACTTCATCGCTAAGCCATGGGGCCGGCCCCGATAATCACTTTCTAAAAACTGTCCTTCCCTAAGACATACTCGATCTAAACATATTGTTACAGGCCTTAGCCAAGATTTGGGAATATATTACTTGATTAAGAAAAAATTTTTTTTATTGAGGTAATATTGGTTTATAACATCATATAAATTGCAGGTGTACATCCTTATATTTCAACTTCTGTATAGACTACATTGTGTTCACCACCAAAAGTCTAGATGCTATCCATCACCATACAATTGTGCCCTTTTACCCCTTTCACCCTCCCCCCACCCCTTTCCCCTCTGGTAACCACCAATCTGTTCTCTGTATCTGTGTGTTTATCTTCCACATATGAGTGAAATTGTAAGGTACTTGGCTTTCTCTGTATGACTTATTTCACTTAGCATAATATCCTCAAGGTCCAACCATTTTGTCACAAATGGCAAGATTTCATCATTTGTATGAGTGAGTAGTATTCTGTCGTGTATATATACCACATCTACTTTATCCATTCATTCGTTCATGGGCCCTTATGTTGTTTCCAAGTCTTGGCAATTGTGAGTAATGCTGCAATGAACATAGGGGTGCATATATCTTTTTGAATTAGTGTTTTCATATTCTTTGGACGAATACCCAGAAGTGGAATAGCTGGATCATATGGTAGTTCTATTTTTAATTTTTTGAAGAATCTCCATACTGTTTTCCACAGTAGCTGCACCAATTTACTTTCCCACCAGCAGTGTATGAGTTCCCTTTTCTCCATATCCTCTCCAATACTTGTTGTTTCTTGTCTTTTTTTTTTTTTTTGTGAGGAGAACTAGCCCTGAGCTAACATCCAATGCCAATCCTCTCCTTTTTTCTTGAGGAACACTGGCCCTGGGCTAACATCCATGCCCATCCTCCTCTGCTTTATATGGGACGCCGCCACAGCATGGCTTAGCAAGCTGTGCGTCGGTGTGTGCCCGGGATCTGAACCGGCGAACCCCGGGCCGCCACAGCAGAGCGCGCGCACTTAACCACTGCACCACCGGGCCAGCCCCTCTTGTCTTTTTAACAATAGCCATTCTGATGGGCATGGAGTGATGTCTCATTGTGGTTTTGATTTGCATTTCCTTAGTAATTACTGATATTGAAATCTTTTCATGTACCTGCTGGCCATCTGTATGTCTTCTTTGGAAACATGGATGTTTGGATCCTCTGCCCATTTTTTGATCAGGTGGTTTGTTTTTCTGTTGTTGGGCTGTATGAATTCTTTATATATTTTGGATATCAACTCCTTATTGGATATATGATTTGTAAATATCTTCTCCCAATTGGTGGGTTGTCTTTTCATTTTGCTGATGGTTTCCTTTGCCGTGCAGAAGCTATTTAGTTTCATGTATTTCCATTTGTTTATTTTTCCTTTTGTTTCCTTTGCCTGAGGAGACATGGTATTCAAAAAGATACTCCTAAGACCCATGTCAAAGGGCACACTGCCTGTGTTTTCTTCTAGGAGTTTTATGGTTTCATGTCTTAGATTCGAGGTCTTACATTCAGGTCTTAAATTTAGTCCATTTTGAATTAATTTTTGTATATGGTGTAATATAATGGTCCACTTTCATTCTTTTGCATGTGGCTGTCCAGTTTTCCCAGCACCATTTATTGAACAGACTTTCCTCTCTCCATTGTGTGTTCTTGGCTCCTTTGTCAAAGATTAGCTGTCGATAGATGTGTGGTATTTCTGGGCTCTCAGTTCTGTTTCATAGATCTGTGTGTCTGTTTTCCTGCCAGTACCATGCTGTTTTGATTACTATAGCTTTGTAGTACCTTTTGAAGTCAGGGAGTGTGACACCTCCAACTTTGTTCTTTTTTCTCAGTGCTTGGCTATTCAGGGTCTTTTGTTCCGTATAAATTTTAGGATTATTTGTTCTATTTCTGTGAAGAATGTCATTGGGATTCTGATTGGGATTGCATTGAGTCTCTAGATTGCTTTAGGTAGTATGGACATTTTAACTGCATTTATTCCTACAATTCATGCACATGGCATATCTTTCTATTTCTTTATGTCGTCTTTGATTTCTTCCAATAATGTCTTATAGTTTTTAGTGTTTAGGTCTTTCACCTCCTTGGTTAAATTTATTCCTACTATTTTATTCTTTTTGTTGCGATTGTAAATGGGATTGTATTCTTGATTTCTGTTTCTGTTAGTTCATTGTTAGTGTATAGAAATACAACTGATTTTTGTATGTTGATTTTGTACCCTGCAACTTTACTGTATTTGTTAATTATTTCTAATAGTTTTTTGGTGGATTCTTTAGGGTTTTCTATATATAAAATCATGTCATCCACAAATAGTGACAGTTTTACTTCTTCCTTTCCGATTTGGATCCTTTTTATTTCTTTTTCTTGCCTAATTTCTCTGGCTAGGACTTGTAATACTATGTTAAATAAGAGTGGTGAGAGTGCACATCTTTGTTTGTTCCTGCTCTTAGAGGGATACCTTTCAGTTTTTCACCATTGAGTATCGTGTTGGCTGTGGGTTTGTTGTACATGGCCTTAATTATGTTGAAGTTCTTTCTTTCTATACCCATTTTATTGAGAATTTTTATCATAAGTGGATGGTGCATCTTGTCAGATGCTTTATTTTTATCTATTGAGATGATCATGTGATTTTCATTCTTCATTTGTTAATGTGGTACATCATGTTGATTGATTTGCAGATGTTGAACCATCCCTGCTTCCCTGGAATAAATCCCACTTGATCATGGTGTATGATCCTTTTAATGTATTGTTGTATTTGTTTTCCTAATATTTTGTTGAGGAGTTTTGGATCTGTGTTCATCAATGATATTGGCCTGTAATGTTCCTTTTTGGGGTTGTCCTTGTCTGGTTTTGGTATCAGGGTAATGTTGGCCTTGTAAAATGAATTAGGAAACATCGCTTCCTCTTCAATTTTTTGAAAGAGTTTGAGAAGTATAGGTATTAAATCTTCTTTGAATGTTTGCTAGAATTCACCAGAGAAGCCATCTAGTCCTGGACTTTTGTTTCTTGGGAGTTTTTTGATTACTGTTTTAGTCTCTTCACTAGTGATTTGTCTGTTCAGATTCTCTATTTCTTCTTGATTCATTTTTGGGAAGTTGTATGATTCTAAGAATTTATCCATTTCTTCAAAATTATCCAATTTGTTGACATATAGCTTTTCACAGTATTCTCTTAAAATCTTTTGTATTTCTGAGGTATCTGTTGTAATTTCTGCTGTTTCATTTCTGATTTTATTTATTTGAGCCTTCTTTTTTTCTTAGTGAGTCTGGCTAAGGATTTGTCAATTTTGTTTATCTCTCAAAGAGATAGCTCTTAGCTTCACTAATCCTCTCTGTTGCCTTTTTAGTTTCTATTTTTATTTATTTATGCTCTCATTTTTATTACTTCCTTTCTTCTACTGACTTTGGGCTTCATTTGTTCTTTTTCTTGTTCTTTTTAGTTTAGCAATAGTTTGTCACTTTGAAATTTTTCTTCTTTCTTGAGGTAGGCCTGTATTGCTATATACTTCCCTCTTAGTACCACTTTTGCTGCAACCCATAGATTTTCGTATGTTGTGTTTTCATTTTCATTTGATTGACAGGAACAGCAGGGCTTGTAAACATCTCTCCCATCTGAGACTTAACATATTTTAATATCCATGGTTTCAAAACAAAACCCTCGATTTGGTTTAAACCATGGTGTTTGTATGCCATGAGCAGGAAGTGATGAGACAGAAGCTTTCCTACCTGTGCCCCTGCCCTGGTCCTGGTGAGGCCCCACGTGGAGCTGTAACTCCTGATGGACACTGTGGAGGGGTCAGTGGAGGGGGGAAGCAGAGACTGTAGCCAGGCCCTGGAAGGATCCCGGGGGGAACCTCTCCAAGTCTCTAGCCCACCTCCCAAGATTAGAGAAGAAGCTGGCTGGAGTGGTGTTTTTTGAAACAGGGTGGGTTGTACTCATGCAGAATGGTTCTAACAGCTCAGGACTACCTGGAAGTGCACCTCTTCCGTGAGGGAGGGCACATTTTACATTCACATTACAGTCCATGGTACACCTCCCACCAGCCGTGGGCCCCCATTAAAAAGAATATGACCTCGATGGGGTTATCAAGATATTTCTTGCCGCCTTAGGAGAGAAACGATGCTATCCTGGGGAGTCAAGAATCCTTGAAGGACATCGTAATCATACTGTGGGACTGCTTCCACAGTGATACTGCTCTGAATCAGTATGTTTCTTCCCCCTCCCTTTCACACTCCAGACATCCTTTTGGGTTCTCTTGTTCTCCCTGAGTTCCCCCACTGGCAGGGGATGAGAGAGTCACTTTCTGTCCCTAGATCTATCCCACTGCCAAATACTTTGACTATACCCTCCTCCCATCCAGTTCAGGACTCAAGTCTAATTCTCTGTTCCCTTCTAGCCTTGCAAAACAATGTCTGTAAACACCTTGTTCATCTTGCAGATGAAACTTCAATGGCTCCCTATCATCTGCCTTTTTGAATCAGTCCAGGCTACTCATGGTCTTCAAAACAGCCACAGATGTGGCCCCCTTGCCTGAAGTGTACGTCCCATCCTTCTCTCTTATTCAGCACTTCCATCCTCGTGTCCCCTCCTCCTCCTGTTAGTCTCTGTCTCGGGATGCCCACGGACGCCACATAATTCCATGCAGTTACAGAATATAGGCTATCCACTGATATATTCATTATTTCTTGAGGCCAATGCTTTCTTTAGATGAAGTATAAGCCTGCTGAGGCCCAGCACTCAAGAAAGGCTACATAAATCAGGTGTCTCCACCTACTACCCACCGCAGGCTGAGCATGTAGCAGAAGCTGAACAAATGATTGTTGATTGGCAGAAGAGAAGTGGACAACAAACATTTGACATGAATGGGGATTTTCCCAAAGGGAAATGTAATCGTCTGGTTGTCTGAAAATAGGAAAGGAACTAAGGGCTGTTTTGGTAGTTTTATATATGACTTTGTAGTGAGAGAGAAATTCAGTAAACCTGTATGTGTTTATCTCATCTAGAAAATGAAAGGTAAAAAGATTGTAAGCTCAGTGTTTATGAGAACCGCTCAGGAATGACTGGTCATTTGAAAGCAAAACCTGAGAATTCCAGCTTTGCTTTGTAAAAATGGCTTTCGAGTCATTTTCTGAAGCTGGAAGGTTTTATGCAAATTAATAACACAAGTGATTTTTCAACTTCTGTTGAACAGGGAAGTAAATAACTAGAACTAGCAGAGTCAGCAGTTAGTTAAGTGGTTCTTGCAATGTGTCAGGGGCAGAGCGGTGAATCTTCTCTGTTGTGGAGGTGGAGGATGAGCCCAACACAGTTCCTTCTACTTTTGGCCCAGTGCCCCAAATCCTTGACAGGAGCTTAGTTGGCAACTGTTTGGTTAAAATACATTATGCCAGTGAAATTTTCCTTAGATCCTTTAACTAAGGAGAGGCCCAAGGCAGCAGTGTGCAGTGTTGGCTGGAGCGAACAGTTGCCTTTAGTCACCCTGCGTTACTAGTAACTGGAGGAAACACGTGCTCATCCAGAGGTCTCCCGGCTCCCCTCTCCTCATCAGATGCATGAGGGGAACCCATAGTTACCCACCACATCTCAGAGGGTCATTGTGGAGAAAAACTGGGGCAATAAGTGAGAAAGGTCACTGAAAAGTGTAACAGTTCACTATATAGTATATCATTATTAAGGGTGGCCTGGTGTAAAACGACAGGCCTGCGTGGTAGTTATTCCGTCACGTGATGTATAAAAATGAAGTTTTAACTATATACAGGCCTTGTATCGTTGTACATATGGGAGCCTGACTTTAATATGTCCATGCTGGTGTGACAACAGTGACTGCATGGGCCTTTGGTCCAAAGCTCCCTTACAGGCCAGAGGTCTACGTGAATCTTCACCAGATCCTCCAACATTAGTGACTCATGACGATATTAGTCACCTGTTCAAGCACCTTTCCCAGCATCATCCCGTTTTATCCTGACCACCTGTGAGGCCCTGCTCTGGGGCGGTCCCCTCCTCCTAGAGCGGTGGCCCAATGCTGGCCCAGTCCTTACCCCTGCTGACCACTCTGGAGCTGCGTCCAAGGCCCCTCCATCTGAACTCTGTGACGAGAGATGGGGACAGCCACCTCCCTCACAGGTCAGGCCTGAGGCTCCATGAATTCTCTAGGTCAGAAGGGGCAGGGCGTCAGGCAGCTGCTGCTCTGCTCTGTCGCCACCGTTCCTCTTCATGCCTGTCTTGTTGCCTCTGGGAAAAGAATGTCTTGCGGTGACTCCATCCCTGGAGTGATGTTATACTTCTGACCTCCCTTTTGCTGTTAATTATGTCTCAATTAGCTTGGCCATTTATTATCGTCCTGAGGAGGTGAAGGATGAATGCTGAGAGCAGGAGGGATGGAGAAAGGGTGTTCTGATGTGTGAAGGATAAACAGAGGTCTCAGCTGTGCAAGGAGAAGGGCTTCAGAGAGGAAGGAGAGGTAGGGTTCCTTCTATGAGGCTCCTGTTTCCAGAACATGTTTAATGAGTGCGTGTGCATGTGTGTGTGTGCATGTGTTTGTGTTTGGTGGGGGCAGCAGGCCAGAACAAGAACGCTCATCCCACACCCAGTGCACAGTGAAGAGCACACGACGCCCAGTGAGGCTTTTGGAGAACACGCCCCGGCTCCCAGTGTGGCTCGGGTTCATTCCTGGCTATAACTGAGACCAGGGTTTGCTTCAGGCTCCTCAGGGCAGAAGCAGGTTTCCCTTCCTGCTGAGGCCCACGCTGCAGCTAGGCTGGGATCCCACCCCCTCCCGTCTTCTCAGGTGCCTTACCCATCAGTCATTCCTCTCTTTTCTACTCCTCACTGAACCCTTCCTGTTAGCATTAACATTTGCTTACATCTCCCCCATGTTAAAACAGACTTTCCTCCCTCACCCCCCTGGCCCTTCATCACACTGTCTTTCTCCTCCCATTCCCAGCCAAATTTCTCAAAACGATTCACACACGTTCAATTTTTTGACCTCCCTGTCTGTCACTGAAAGGACTCTTGCTAAGGTCACCAATAATTTTCAAGTCACCAAGTCCAAAGGACATTATTTTAGGCCTCGTGTCTCAGCAGTGTTTAAACAAATAGCCTCTCCCACCTTAAAGCGCCATCTTGCCTTGGTTTCCAGGTCACCACACTGCTGGTTTACCTCCTCACTGGCAGCTCTTCTCAGCCTCTTTCACCAGCTCCTCCTCTTCTACTCACTGTTACAATGTTGGACCTCCCCTTGGCTTCGCCTGAGGCTCCCTCTGTACTTCGTTGTCTCTCCCTGGGTGTCACCTGCTTGCGGGACACCAGTGGTCAACAGCCTGCTGTGCAACAATGACCCCAGCATTTGTGTCTCCACCCCAGATCTCACCTCTGACGCCAGACTCACACCTACTCACACCTACAGCCCAGTCTGTAGACGCTTCACTGTCGTTATCCAGTGTTGAATCTGTAATGATCTCTCAACTCCTAACACCCTAATTTTCTTCCAGTTTTCCTTCCATAGCCCGTACACCCAGCTGCAGAGGCATCCTATTTGGGATTTATCCCTCCCACGGTCAATCAATCACGAAGGTCTTTCAGTTCAGGTCCTAACAAATCTGGAATCAACTCTCTGCTCTCGCTTCTACTGCCAACTCCCCGACTTAGGCCACCGTCACCTCTTAGCTGGACTCCTGTGATGGGCTCCTGTCTTCCTGCTTTCACTCCTGCCTCCCTCCGAGCCATTCTCCAGCCATCAGCAGGAGATACACTTTCAAAATGAAAATCTGAGCGTGAGTGTGAGGAGTGGATGAAGAGAGAGCAGGGAGACTTAAATGTCTTGAAAAATAGAAAACCAATTGTTCTAAGACAAAATTCAAAATTCTTCCTTCAGTTCCTCAGATTCACCACAGAGCCTTTGCTCTCGCTTTGCCTGCCTCCTCCTCGCTCCACTCCTTCTGCCTGACTCTCTCCTCCTCATCCATCAGCTCACAATTCAAATGTCACTTTGCACGGAGCCTTCTTGGAGCCGCAAGACCAGAGAGGTCCTCTTGTTATGTGCTTCATTCTTTCAGAGAGGTAGAAGCAATGCTCACGATTGTAACTCAATAATCGACTGAGTGATTTGCTCCTTAAGGCTTTACACTACTTGTTAGGGTAATGAAAATGTTCTAAAATCGATTGTGGTGATGGTTGAACAATTCCATGAATATATGAAAAGCCATTGAATTGTACACCCGAAATGGGTGAATTGTATGGTATGTGGATTACATCTCAATAAAGTTGTCTTTAAAAAACGACAGGCTTACACTGGAATGAGAGCTGTAGATGAGGCAGAAACTTGTCAGTCGTGTCTATCATTGAGCACCTAGCACACAACAGGGTGCCTTGCACATGACGTGTGCTTAAGCGCTGGTTGACTAGTGGTGAAGAGGGCAAGTAAAGGGCAGGGCTGCCCTTCTGAGTGGGTCTGGCCTTCTAAATGTTTTGTTTTTTCTTAGATTTGGGGAAGAAATGTTGACTTGGATCCATTCCACCCCGATAATTTTAATGCTTTCTATATAAATGCCCCTTGACCTCTGTCACACTGCGAGGGGAAGCAGTGACTCTGAATTTAGAGGTTCCACGACCATCAGACCCTGGAGTTTTCTAGTTTCCCCTCTGAAAGCCTGCCTCTTGCAGCACCAGGCTGCTCTGTGCCTACAGAGATAGCCGAATGATGTCAAGGGTCTCGGTGCTCATGGTGAGGTCTGTGCACAGCTGTCTCCTGGAGTTCTTACCAACAGTTCCTAGGGAAAACAGCTGAGTTATTATTACTGTCATTATCATTATCATTTTACATCTCCTGAATAGTTTCTTTGTTGTTTGGTACGGCTCCACAGAGGTACCACATACATCTGTATCACCACTGAGGAAATTCTGTCACCAACAGAAATCAGTTAGTCTTGGAGGGAGCCACAGGAACAGACAGACCACATGCCCTTCTTTCTACAAAGCATCCACTTTTATTTGTTTTAGAATTACTCTAAAGGGAGCCACACCCAATCCATGAGTTTGGCCCCATTTGGTTCCATCTCTTCCCACTTTTCTTTCTGGATCACTGACACAGGATGGAGCAGCATACGCTCCAGGGAGCGTGCTCACAATCTGCGTCATAACTAGAAAACCCACCTCATTTGTGTTTGCTGGGGTGTGTGGCAGCCTAGGACAACGTCTAATTGGATGTGTAAGAATGATAGTGAGGTAAGGGGACTTCCGAATGAGAGCCCAGTTCCAACCTCTCCTTTTTCTCATGGACTCCTCTCTCCCCAGCAGTGGCCTCACTCTGACTTTGAGATTACTGCTGTGCACAGACTACTTGAGATGTTTTTTTAAAGACTCTCCAAGGGATGCCCCTTGTGGCTTGTTTATGTAGGATATTAATGGGGCTGACTGCAGGATGCATCTCTGGGTAAAAATGCCCGTGAATGAATGTCAGGGGCTCTGGGGAGTGGAAACTAGAACCTCTGGTTTTGCTGTAAAGCAACATCCTACAAGTTATCTCTGTCTTCTGTCCGGTGCCAGCCGGGAGCACAGCGGGGCTAGAGGTGCAGTGACGGCTCTGATGGAGATGTGTGCAGAATTCTCTGTAGAGCATTGCCGGGTTGGCGTATGTACACATGTACTCGCCTGACTGCTGAGGTTTTTAAAGATTTATTTTTAGATTTTTAATAATTGTGAGTCTCCTAACAAATTCATTCATTCATTCAAAAGTATTGATTAAGCACTGTTGTAGGGGATAGGGATTGAGTGGTAAACCAGAGAGGTGAGGTCTCTGTTCTCAAGGAGCTGATATTCTACTGTGGAGAGACAGAAAAATAAACAAGTAAAGAAATATAGCAATGTCAGATATTGATGAGAAAAAGAAACAAAAACAAGATAGTGATTAGAGAGTTATGGAGGGAGGAAGGGATATTTTATATAGTGAACGTCAGAAAGGCTTCCACGAGCAGCTAATGTTTGAACTGAATGGTGGGAAGGAACCAGCAATATGAAGATTTGAGAGAAGAGCAATCCAGGAGGAGGAAACTGCAAGTGCAAAGGCCCTGAGGCAGGAGCAAGTTTGCTGTGTTCATAGAACAGAAAGTCCAGAGTTGCTGGAATGGAAGGAACACAGGGGAATGGGTAGGTGCGAGTTTGGAGGGTGGGGACTCTGCAGGCCTTGGCAAGGGGGGTGGGTTGGCTGCTGGTCTAAGTGCAGCAGGAAGCCATTGGAGGGTTTTGAGCAAGGGGTGATATGAAAGCTTGGAGTGAGGAAGAAGAATTTGGGGGACTCATTGCGGGGTTGGTAACAAAGAGGGACAGCCCCTGGTAAGGCTAAGGCCAATGGGGTTTGTGCACCAGTCACTGGCTCTCACTAAACTGCCTCCCTTGGCATCAGCCACTTGGCCTGAGTCTGAGACTACCTTTAGGAAAAGGCAACCAAAAATCACATGTGCCTTTAGCGGCATATCCAGCCAGTGCCCTCCGTTCTTTCCAGCTTGTTGTGGCAACTTCTATTGGATTTCCAAACTCCGGTGCTGTTTCTTTTCAATGAAGAGGCTCAGGCCTTAATTAAGATGACTTGGCCACATTTGCAGACTTAGCTTTCTACTTTTAAAACTGCTGTCTCCGAATTTCTGTGTGCCCGAAGCCAGCCAGCCACCTCCAGGAGCTGCTTCCCTCCACGCCTCCCTGTCAGGGGACGGGTAGGCACCTACCAGCTTCCGGGGAACCTCTTGTTGAAGTCCCGGCCAAAGCTCTTCTGCAGCATTTGCCACGGTTCTTAGAGGCAGAGAATTGCCACTTATCCATGTCGCCTGCTTTTGGAATCCAGTCCAAACATCATTTCTTCAAAGTGAGCTATAAGAGATCAGAGCATTTCTGATAAGAGATCAGAGCGTTTCGAAAATATACTGCTCTTTTTCAGGGGAGGAATGACAATCTTGACACTCAAAAAAGTAGCAGCGGGCCAGCCTGGTGGCGCAAGTGGTTAAGTGTGCGCGCTCCGCTGCCGTGGCCCGGGGTTCGCCGGTTCGGATCCCGGGCACACACCGATGCACCGCTTGTTAAGCCACACTGTGGCGGCGTCCCATATAAAGTGGAGGAAGACGGGCATGGATGTTAGCCCAGGGCCAGTCTTCCTCAGCAAAAAGAGGAGGATTGGCATTGGATATTAGCTCAGGGCTAGTCCTCCTCACACACATACACAAAAAATAGCAGCAACCAACCATCACAATGTTTTTCCTATGATGTGCAGGAGCAAATCTTTATGTTCTTCACAAATAGAGGTTATTGTCTGGATCATAGTGGAATGTGGGAGGCGAAAATGACTTCATGATGAATTTTGGTTCTACTTTATTCTCTGCCTACTTGTGATTTCAACTCCCACTAGTGTTTTCCAGTAAGCTAATACTGAATTATAGCCTTTTTTTCTGTAGCAAGATCTCTTGACAGCTAGAACTATGGCGATAATTATGGGGGCGGGAGGAGCGAGTGGATCTTTGACCAGCTTTTATGTCTGTGATAGATGGAGAAAGGAGGGCACAGGGTTAGCTCTGAGTGAAGCCCAGGGATGGGGCTGGGTGATAGGACTGACAATTTTAAAATCTATTCTGCACATTAAAAAACTTAATCATCAAAGTGCTTTTATAATAGTCCCTCAGAAGCAGGACATGATTCTGCCTGTTTTTCAGAGACCCAGCAAGGAAGGCTTTGCTGGCTAAACACTGCCGCTGGATCGGAAGGCAGGCACCAGGGGAAAGACTAGGACTCAGACGCTGGAACAGCAGGAACGTCCCTCTCTCCATTTCCCAGGAGACTTTGGTTGACGTGGGTGGAAAAGGTGCTCTCTGGTGATGGGCCTCACCCAGCTAAGGAAAGCCAGAGACACTTTACCAGGGCTGGGGAGCCTCCAGCGCCTCCCTTCCCAGAGAGATTTCCTCACCCAGCTGCCCCTGGGGGACATAGTCCACCTCGAGTAGCCCTTTGGCTGGAAGCCATTATCTCTAGGAGAATCCTGCTAAATGCATGCTCCGACTAACGGGACCATATCATGCAAGCACATCTACACGGGTTAATCACGTGGGCTGTCTGAAGGCTGGGCTGTAAGGAAATTTCTATCCATTGTCCCTTTCCGCTTTCATCACCTGTTCATCACCTCTCGCCTTGACTGCTCCAGGTACCTCTTCCCACCAGCTTTTCAAACCTGAGTTTTGTCCTTCCTGCCCAGCTCCCCTACACGCAGGGAATCCAATCCAGTTCCTCTTCTGCTCAGAAGGTTTTTTTTTGACTCCCCACTGCTTACAGAATAGAGTCCAGACTTCTTAAACTGTGTTTCGGGAAAAGTCCCAAATCTGTACTCTGCAACTGACCAGCTCTCTGCTAGTGGGAGAGTCATGCAGCCCCTTTGGTCCAGAAGCAGAGCAAAGGAGCTGTCAAGACAACGTCCACCGCTGGGCTATGGCGATGTGTGCAGACACCAGAGTATGTTTATTTCCTTTTTCCATGTTACAGTCTTTAGATTTGTTGAAACGTCAGCTTCAAGAAACGCCTGAGTTTCTCTGCGTATTGACCCATTTCCAGCTAAATTCAGGAGAGGTGTAGGAAGAGAATGAGGAACACATTACACCAACTCCTTCTCCGCCACTGTTTGAGGCTCCTCTGTAAGACAAGGAAAGCCGTACTGAGCTCAGTGGCTTGCTGTGAGGTAATGTACACGAAAGTGACACTCTGTCAGATCTGGTCCCAACACAGCAGC
This sequence comes from Diceros bicornis minor, assembly GCF_020826845.1. Classification (NCBI taxonomy): domain Eukaryota; kingdom Metazoa; phylum Chordata; class Mammalia; order Perissodactyla; family Rhinocerotidae; genus Diceros; species Diceros bicornis. Next base: position 142,730 of record NW_026691186.1, on the reverse strand, counting down.
ATTATTCCCCTCCTTGCCCCTTCTGACATCTTAGCAGTACCTAGAGGGGCACCTTGCATATTGGAAACTCTTATTTCTATGCTTGAGGTCAAATGGTGGTGAAATTTGAACCCCAGCTCGTGTTCTCTGAGACCTTGCCCAGCTACCTTACAGGCCCCACTGTGGGGGAGAGCTGAGGGGGCCCTTGCCGCCTTTGGACTGCTTTCTCTGTGCCTCCTGTGGTCTTGCCTTCACACTGACGCCCTCTCATGTCTCTTCATCTACATCAACACAGAATATGGAAGAAACTGCTGAAAATCCCCACCTTTGTAGAGCATGCTCTATCTCTACCCCTGCCCCCTTCTGGTTCTGGGCAGGACTAGAACTAAGATTCCTTTGCTCCTGGTCCAGCTATGCCTTCTGTCCCAGGCAGGCTGTTGGGTCCAGCTGACCATTGCATCTCGACGCTGTGGGTGAATTCTGCTGCTGTTGCATTTTGGTGTTGGTCTCACGCATAAGCCCTTTTCCTTATTTCCAGCTGCTCTTCTCCTAACTCTTTTCAGAGTTTTCCATGCTCCTCTCTCTGGGAAACTTTGAGCTGACAGAGACGTCATCAAATGAACATGATTCTGATTTCTTTTACTCCCTTTGTTATGGGATGTTGTCTTTCCTTGAGGTCCCTCCACGAAGAAACAGAAAATGCGTCTCCCAGTTTCGCCGTCCCGCTTGTTTCTGCTGCGTTAGCGCAGAATGGTCTGCCCGGAAACGGCCACAGCCAGCAGCCTCACCCTTCACTGGGTTTCTTGGGCAGTGGGGAAGTGATGCCACAGCTATTTAATTTCAACTCTGCTCCCCAATCAGATGTGGCAGACGGCTGGCCCAGGGAGCCAGCCGATGAAAGTGGGGTCTCTTGCCGCATGCACTTGTGTGCAAGGTTCGTCTTGTTCGAGGGTGCAGTGCAAAGAACCGAGTCTTAAGCAAAGTGAAAGCCACGGTGAGGAGGGCCCCCCTTCCTCTCAGCTCTACATTCCTCTGCCTCCTGCTCCAGCATCACCAGGAGCACAGCTCTTCCTCTGATAAGGAGAAAACAATAGACCAGATTTCCTACCCGATCCCTCCTGCCTGGTTGAGTTTGGGTGGTAATTCTGATTTAACTACTGCTGTATCGCCATCGTCGCAAATGATCTCCGGTTGCTTCTTACATCCATCTGTTGGAAGTTGCTTTAGCTAAAGCTCTCAAGCTACCCCAGTAAGGATTGAAAGAAGGTTAAACCAAGAAAAATAGTGTAATAAATAATAATAGCCAGCGCCGACTGAATACTTTGAGTGCCAGATAATGTGCTAAGTACTTTGCATGAATTATTACTTCATCTAATCCTCATTGCAACTTTATAAGGCAGAGGGGAGTATCTCCATTTTAGTGATGAAGAAACCAAGGCTCGGGGGGTCAATAGCTTTGTCAAGGTCATAGAGCTATAAAGTGGTAAAATCAGAATTCAAACCCACGTTGGTCTGCTTCCGAGGCGCTACTCCCAACCGTGTCTCATCGGCCTCTGGGAAGAACTGGAACCTGAACCTGTTTTCTCAAATTGTCCAACAGCATTTTCTGATTCTGTACCTTACCTCCTGCCTGTCTGTAAGCAAATTACTGACCCAATCTGAACTTCCAGGTCCCCACGTAGAGCGGTTAAGATGAGATGTGGTCACGTGCACTGAGTGCTTTGTGTTGTGTCAGCCACGGCGCAGGGATTCAGAAAGCCCTAGTTACGTTTCTCCAGGAGTCTCGCCATGGACACCTGGTTCTCATTGGTAAAGAGACATTTGGACGTACATCTTCTGCAGAAGATCTCTTTTGCAGGTCCCTTTATCAAATGTAAAGGATGGTCTAGCTAGTGAATGACGTAGTCAGCGAAGTGAGCTGTTTCCTCTCAAAGATTTGTGTTTCAGTAGCCGGGGTGAGGGCACCCAGCTTGGTCAGCCCAGAGGGAGAGAGACAATGAGAGGCCAGGTGTGACCGCACAATGAGACGTGGGTGAGCAGCTTCACACTAACCTTCTTTGGCTGAGCCGAGTCCCCTGCCTGATGAAGACCACGCAGGAGGTAAAGAATCTTGTTTCCTTTCTACCCCTTATACACCCAGGAGCAAATTGAAGCCCTTGTGGTTAGATCCTGTTGAGATCCTGGGGCTTCCTTCAATTTGATTTTTCCTCCTGGTTTTCTAGGGGCTTGCTTCAAGAGAGGTTTGAGAAATCATGCGGTGTAATTGGATGATGGGTGTACTTTAATTAAGGCCGCGAGATGCAGCATGCAGCACGTTTCAGGTTGATTGTAATAAGGCTAGGCAGTTGTCTGCTGGATGAAGCTCGAAGGAGAGGCTCATGTTAATAACCTGAGAGGTGAAATCGCTGTCTGCAGGCTGGTCTGTGCTGTTACGACTATGGGGTTGGATTTGGATGTAAAAACTAGTGAGGCCTCTGAATGATCACCCCTTAATCTAGCTCCACGTGGGTTGTGTCTGAATGATGATCGGTTCCCTGGTAGTGCAGGAAATGCTCATTGCATGGAATTAAATGATCTCTTGATAAATTTTAAATCAGTCTGGTTTCCTTCCAGACTTCACAGCTATCCTCTCTAATCATGCAGTTTGTGCCTAGTTGAATATTTAACTAATTTTACTGCTAGATTAGTCAGAGCACAATTTGGGAAGTAAGAAGGAAAATATCCTAAAAAACCAATGTATTCCTAGCTCAGATGTAAATTACTTTTAGATTACTTGGCATTTTGGAAAATGCGCTACAACTGTATTGAAAACCAAATGTGCAAAGATGAAGTTTCCCTTAATTTTTAAAAATAAAGGCTCAGAAAACTTGGGAGTATAGATAATTATAAGATATGTGCATGGCTAGGGTGGAAGCAAGTGCGATTTTATCATGGTGATAGTTGGGCATCCAGATGGCATCCCATAGAAGCTTTCTAAGAATTGCTATTCACAGGAACTTATCAAAAGGTGCTTTTGTGTGTGTTCCTGGTTCATGTGTCTGGGCTGCTCTTGTCTCATTGATAACACTGGCAACCATTTCTTTGGGAGCTCACCTGTCCTGGGTGGTGTCTAGCTCAAGATAATGTGAAGATACGACAACAGTGACCTACTACACACCTATCTCTCCTGAGACTCTCAGGAGACAGGGATAATTTGATGAGACAAATACAGCGTGTGTGTGTGTGTGTGTGTGTGTGTGTGTGTGTGTGTGAGAGAGAGAGAGAGAGAGAGAGAGAGACAGATATCCAGGACATACTTCTAAAGGAGTATTTAATAAACAGGATCTTCCACACAAATGGCCAACAGATACATGAAAAGATGCTCAACATTACTAATCATCAGGGAAATGCAAATCAAAACCACAATGAGCTATCACCTCACACCTGTTAAGAAGCCTATTATCCAAAAGGCAAGAGATAACAAGTGTTGGTGAGGATGTGGAGAAAAGGGAACTCTTGTACATTATTGGTGGGAATGTAAATTGGTACAGCCATCACGGAAAACAGTATGAGGTTCTGCAAATGACTTAAAACATGTGATCCAGCAATCTCACTTCTGGGTATATATGCAAAGGAAATGAAATCAGTATCTCAAAGAGATATCTGCCCTCCCATGTTCATTGCAGCATTCTTCACAATAGCCAAGATATGGAAACAACCTAAATGTCTGTCAATAGATAAATGGATAAAGAAAATGTGATATATATATGTATACACCCCCCCTACACACACACAGCAATATTATTCAGCTTTAAAAAAGAAGGAAATCCTGCCATCTTCGACAACATGGATGAACCTGGAGGACATTATGCTAAGTGAAATAAACCAGACACAAAAAGACACAATCTGCATGATTCCACCTATATGTGGAATCTAAAATAGTCAAACTCATAGAAGCTGAGAGTAGAATGGTGGTTGGGGGAGGAGGAAACGGTGGAGCTATTGTTCAAGGGGTACAGAGTTTCAGTTATGCAAGGTGAATAACTTCTGGGGATCTGATGTACAGCATGGTGACTATAGTTAACAATACTGTATTGTACACTTTAAAGTTGCTAAGAGGATAGATCTTAAGAGTTCTCAGCACAAAAAAAGGGAAAAAAATGGTAACTATGCAGGGTGATGGATATGTTAGATTGAGTGTGACAATCATTTCACAATGTTCACAGTATATCAAAACATCAAATTGTACATCTTAAATATATACAATTTTTATTTGTCGATTATGTCTCAATAATGCTGTCAAAAATAAACAAACAGTCCTTGATCTCTCCAGAGGGCTGCTGGATTTCTCCCACAGCCTTCCCCTACTGGCCAGCTCATGGTGACCCTTTTGCTTCTAATCTGGTGACTCTGGCACCATTCTCTATCTGAACCACACCTCCTGGCAGCGTCGATTGGCGCACCATTGTTCTCAGGTATGTCCATCTTGTCTCCGTAGTCAGACTGGTAGCTCCTTGACAGCAGGACTACGTCGGAAATGGTTTCTCTATCCTTCATAATGTCTACGACAAAGATCCATATGTATGTCACATACTTAGTTTGCTGGCCTCACTATTAGGAGTAAAAAGCAATTTCCTTAGTCTTCTATTTACCTGGAGGTGAGACTGCTATAGATCTGGCTTCTCAACGTGGATCTTGTTAATCTTTGGGCCGCTGCTTACCATATGCAGCCACTAACCTTCCTCAAAAGCCATGGATAGCCTATTGTTCCCTTCTTGGCAAACTCAAGTCAGCTACGAAGGCTGGGAGGAATTTGCCGAAATCTCTGTGACAGGGAGCTACGCAAATAATTTTCTTTTTCACAAAGCTACCTACTTTAAAGTGACTGAACACCACTCCTGATTTGTTAGAGGAGGGAGAGGACCGAGTTTGCGGTACATGTGGTATTTTTAAATGCTGACTTTCTTTTTCTATTTTCTTTTGCCATTTGAGCTAAATTTTAAACTGATTTTCAGAACTAGCAAGAATATTGAAAGCAGTTTTTCTGAAACAGTTCAGTTTTCTTAGCAAGGTTGCAGAAAACTTTAGGACATGTAATGCTACTATCTTTTGGAAATCATACTAACTTTACAAGATGGACATACCTGAGAACAATGGTGTGTAGATCAATACCACCAGCAGGTGTGGTTCAGATGGTAATTCTTACTAAGTCATAAGAATTATCTAAGTCTGTATCCATATACTTGGTGTTATTCAGAACATGATCCATTGTTCACATTTAAATTTGGTCTTCAGATTAGGATGCTCAATAATATTGAGAGGGAAATATAAAAGGAGCAATAGTGGTGGCAGAATTAGGAAGTAGATGGGAAATCACTGTCAGATGCTGGTCATTAGGGACATCCTCTGAATATGCACCACCTCCAGCCCGCTGGCTTCATTTCTGCTCAGTTCCTTGGCCTAGCAAAGTAACACAGCATTCCCAAGACGGCCCGATGGCAGGAGCAAAGTGGAGAAGAGGGCCTTGTCATTCTTTCCTTAGTCTTTTCTAGTTCAGCTTAACTGTTTTCTAGTTATTTTTTTTTAGACTCTATTTCTTTAGAACTTCAATGTCTAAGGTGAAATTCTCTAGGCTGGGTATGTCAGTTAGTTATTGCTGTGTAACAAATCACTCCAAAACAAATCAAGCGTTTATGTATCTCATGATTCTGTGGGCTGGTTGGGTGATTCCTTGGTCTTGACTGGGCTTGCTCATGCATCTTTGGTCAGCTGTGGGCCAGGTAGGTGACTCTACTGATGCCGGCTGGGTTTTCTCAAATGTTGGGAGTCAGCTGGCTGGCAGCTGGTCTAGCAAGGCCTTGGGTCTTCTCTAAGTTCAGCTAATCCAGCTTGCTCACATTGCAGTAGCAGGGGTCCCAAAGAGAGAGAAGCAGTGAGCAAGGTGTCTTGACGCTTAGGCTCAGAACTGGCACATCACTTCTGCCCATTCTAGAACTGCCCTGGACCTCACTCAGCTGGACCAGATTCAAAGGTAATAGACTCTACCTCTTGAGGGGAGGAGCCACAAAGTCACATTGCAAAGAGCACAGATAAGGGGAGGGTAAAGAATTGTGGGTTTGTTTTTTGTTTGCAGTTTGTCACACTGGAAGAATTTTATACATACACACAGACACAAACAGAAAAGATTGTTTTAGCTGCTGGAATATAGGAATAATGATCAGAGTGCAAGATTAGATGTTGACATTTAAAAGAAGATGGTTTCCTGTACTCTGACTTTGGGGGTCCATTGTCTCAGGGTTCAACTGTGGTGGTTTTGCTATTGTCGCCCTCTCTCCTCCTTTGGCTACATTTTCAAAGGACAGGAATTTTCAGATGTCTGAGATCATTTAGGATGCAGGCTTTGGCTAGTGCTGTGTGTTTGGGGTCTTTGTACTGTGTAATTGAGTATTTGGGACTCTAATAGTTTATTTTTCTAAGATGTTCATACTTAATGTTTCTTTGCAGCATTTAAGAAAGTCCTATCTTCTAATTTAGGACAATAAAATTAAAAATTTTTTTGAAACACTGTTCTGCGCCAAAATAATAAATCTTCTGAAAATATCTGTGGACCTTTGATTTACAACTTCTGTGAGGGTCTTGAGACTCCAGATGGGGGGTCACCAGCTCACAGGCCAAGGTGGATATTGACATTTGCTGCACGTTAAAATCACTTACGGATCTTTAGGCTGCATTCACTAATTAACACAGAATCTCTGGGAGTGGGACCCAGACATCGGTACTTTTTTAAGCTGCTCAGGTAATTTCACTGTGCTGCCCAGTTTGTGAATAAGTGAATGAAGCCAGGACTTCTCAGTCTTTAACGTACAGACAAACGGCCTGGAGACCTTGTTAACAGGCAGATTCTGATACACCAGGTCTGGGGTGGGCCTGAGATTCGGCACTTTTAGTAAGTTCCTGAGTGATGCCAACGCTTCTGGTTTTCAGACCATACTATGAATAGCAAGGATCTACCATAGAGATCTCCAGCAGCCCACAGACTGTTTTGTGGGTTTTTTTTTCTTTTTTTTTGGTTGGTCTATTACATTTTTAAATGCAAATTGAGTCAATATTTCAAAATCAAGAGATTTCTCATAAAAATTCAGATTTCTGATTTCTTTTGGAAAAAAATGAAACATCCTGCGACACCAGCCTTGCATTTCCACATAGACCAGTGCTGAAGAGCGACTGCCCTGAGAAGGGGGGTGCAGGTGACTCACCAAGGGAGGTTCTGAAGTGCTATTCCCCGCACTAGTCTATGAAGAGGATAAATGGATCTTTTTCCCATATGGACTAACCTGTCTACATACAGCACACAAGTGCACGTGAGCATGCTCAGCAAAAACCATGAAGGCAAAAGCCAAGCAATTAAGTGGGAAAAGGCGAAAGGAGAGGAGAATAATAATAATCCTTTAAAACTTAGATATGTTTATTAATAAAGACCCTATTGTTTGCATCAGAAGCCTACTAGAGCTGTTTAAGGGAAAAATAAGTGAGGAGGGTTCATTATAAGGATAAGAGTAGCTCATGGATTTGTCATGCAGCTGGGTTTCAGAAAAGAATGGAACCAAAGACGTGGATGTCACCAAAGAGTATCCCCTCTTTGCCTTCATTTCAACTCCTCTCTGCACGTCTTCCTCACTCCATGTCCTTGCTTCCTCTGTTCTCCAGTTCACCTGGTAGAAGGCACGGCCACCAGCAATAACTGGGTTTACATGCTGGGGATCTTGCTATGCAGTCCCAATCCATATTCCTGAGGAAGGATGATGATTGGCTCAGCCTGGGAGCTGGCGGAGGACCCAAGAGTTTCTGCTACACTAAGAAAACTTTCTCTTGAAGCATGAGGCTGAGCATAAAGTTGAACTCTCTCATGCAGGGAGGGAAAACTAACACTCTGGAACTCTAGAACCAATCCCATCTCTCCCAGAGGCAGGGGGATGGACAAGAAAATCTATGGACTCCTTCACTCATGCGGTATCTTTGCCCTCCAAAGCAGGAGAGTCTGTCCAACTGCAGACTCAAATCTTTCTCAATAATAATAATAATAATAATAATAATACCTGAAGGAGAGGCAAGGGCAGCAGTGACTAGCTTCATTGATTTCTTCCCTCTCCAAAACACAGTGCAAAGCATGAAAATTATAAAGACCTTAACTGCTGACAGCCCACCCCAGGCAAACTCTGTGTTATGAGTGTGACTGTGTGGGTGGCATTAAGTAAATAGCAGAGAAATCATCTCTGGAAGCAAAGTCAGGGGAACACAGCCAAGGGTACACAAGACAGAGATGCTCCAGCTGCATTTCAAAAGGTGAGGTAGCTAGGTGAAATGTGAAAATGGGAAAAGAGAAGAGGAAAATGTTAATAAGCCAGGTTATTGAGGAATCTGGAAAGTGGTTCATTAGAGTATGCATTTACTCCTCTATAATGAGATCTGGGATTATCTGTAAAAACATTTAGCTCTGATTGTTTTAAAGAGAAAAGATAAAATGTTAATATGTGGCACCCTGGAGTGTGCCTTTTTCCCCACATTTTAAATGATAATCCTAATGAGACACCTATAATGTGTGAGAGATCAAGTCACACGGCTTCCCGTCAGAGCGTGCAAGTGAGAACAATGGCGCAGATGTGCGTTCAATGGACGCAGTGAGGGCAGATTTGAGGATAAGAGGAGCTGAAGTGCTTACTATAAGAACATATGAATACTGCCCCCTGGTCCTGGGACTCACCTGTTTGACTTTGGCCGAGATGTTTCATAATACATAGGGCCAAATGCTGAGTCTACCTTATAATCAAAAATATACCCTAGGCTCTTCCTTGAAATCGGAAAAAATGTGATTGTACTAATAATTACAGTGAGTCCTTGGGGCCCAGTCCAGTGGTCCCCGAATGTTGCATTAAAGGGCTGGGACAATGCACATCAGTATGTAGGAAGGAAATATTGAAGTAACTCACCCCCTTGTCCGGGGGTAAAATCTTCAGTTAAGCTTGTCAGGGGTCCTAAAGTTTATCTGTGTGTCTTTCTCTGGCTCTATTAAATCTGTAGGTTCTGGACATTCTTTCTGGAAAACTGCAAGTGGTGCGTTCTCCCACGTAACCTCAGGTCAGGTGGTTCCTACAAGGCCTAGTGAATTCACACGGAGACAGACACGGAAACTTCTCCCTGGCTCCTTTTCTTCGCTCCTCTCCTTTCCCCTTCCTTTATTGTGGAATCAGACCCTTGGAACAACGCATTAAAATAAATCTGAGTGCGAGTGGAAGAAGAATTCATTTTTATTGAGGCATAACTTCTTTCTACGAGGGAGGCTATTTGAAAAACCAAATCTTGCTTGGCGAGGTCTCTGAAATGAGAGCACCTGGGCCAGCCGGCTGGCTCCTTCCCTCAGCCAGTGTGTGGGACTCGGCTTGACTTGTCTTAAGTACTCCCTTTCCAACAGGCCAGGCTGCCCTTTCAGTCATGCTGACTGCACTCACATTTGCACCAAACACTTTCTAGCTGCTTGGCAGGTAAATTCCAGCAACCTCCTATTTCTGCCTTCACCCCTGATGATTTCTAAGAGTCTTTCACGGAAGAGAAAACCTCTACCTCTCCCAGACGGGAAATAGGTCTTCCTATCCTTCTGAAGAAATCAAGGATAGAGAGACAGTTTGAATCATTCTCACTTCCTTGATGATTCTTATATTGTTGATGAACCTCAGAATCCCTGTGACTTCTGAAGTTGTGAACGCCTTAAAAATGGATCTAAAAATATTTCTTTTTATTCAAGTTGGAGTATATCACTCACATGCTTTATTTCAAGAAAAAACTAAGGAAATAACGGACCACAAAAAAAGAGTAGAGAACTGAAGTTGGGGAAAACCAGGAAAACGAGGTGAACAACAGAATATCTATAAATGGAAATGGATAGATTGACATTGTGAAATGAGACAACGAAGGCAAAAATTCTTCAAACAGAGAGGGTATGGTAGGGGGATTCTAGTAAATACTCAGCAAATTTACGAGCTGGGAGGCGAGACGCAGGTGAAACTAGTTCTGGAAGCCACAGAGTGGTGTTGACCATGGAATAGACTGTGCACAGGGAGTGAAGGTGGTGAGTGAAGGTCTGTCACAGACCCCACCGGACCTGGTCATGTGGAAACCATGTGCACCACGGGCCCGCGAACATAGCCCTGTTAAAATTACAGTGGGATTCAAGGGCAAAAGCGCCTACCAAGATAAAAAGGAATTGTGTGATGACAAATCAAATATGCGTGCACCAAAAGCAATAGTGATTAAATACATAAAGTAAGGGAGAATTGATAAAAATTTTATTAAAGTGGGCGCCTTAATCAACTCTCTCAGAATTGTGAAGATGGTTTTTAAAATATGCTATAATTTTAGGATAGTTTTAGATAAAAGAAAAATTGTGAAGACAGTACAGAGAGTTTATATATACCCCATATGCAGTTTCTCCTATTATTAACATACAGTAGTATGGTACATTTGTCACAATTAATTCGCCAATATTGACGTATTATTATTAATCAAATACAATAGTTCCCCTTTATCCACAGTTTTGCTTTCCAGGGTTTCAGTTACTTGCAGTCAACAGTGGTCTGAAAATATTAAATGAAAAATTCCAGAAACAAACAATTTATAAATTTTAAAATGCGCACCGTTCTGAGTAGTGTGATGAAATCTCATGCCATCCCGCTGCATCTCGCTGGGGATGTGAATCTTCCCTTTGTCCAGAGTATCCACACCGTAAACGCTACCCACCCGTTAGTCGGTAGTCTGGGTTATCAGAGGAACTGTCGTCGTATCTGCAGTGCTTGTATTTCCACTAACTCTTATTTTACTCAGAAACGGCCCCAGAGCACAAGGGTAGTGACACTGGCGATTCGGGTGTGCCAAAGAGAAGCTGTCAAGTGCTTCCTTTAAGTGAAAATGTGAAAGTGCTCAACTTTTAATAAAGAAAAAAAATTGTATGCTGAGGTTGCTGAGATCTACAGTAATTTTTATTACAATTTATTGTTATAATTGTTCTATTTTATTATTAATTATTGTTAATGTCACTGTTTTTGTTAATTTACAATATAATATAATAATAATTTATAATAGAATGTAGTTTATAATGTTAATAATATTGTTGTTAGTCTCTTTATAAATTAAACTTTATCGTGGCTACCTATGTATAGAAAAAATACATGGTATATATAGGGTTCGGTACTATCCGTGGTTTCAGGCACGTATCCCCTGTGGATAAGGGGGGACTACTGTACATAATTTATTCATATTTTCTTAGTTTTTAACCTAATGTCCTTTTTCTGTTCCAGAATCCCATCTAGGATACCACATTATATTTATTCAACTGTGTCCTCGGGCTCCTCTTAAATGTGACAGTTTCTCAGACTTTTCTTGTTTTGGATGACTTGGACAGTTGTTTATATTTTGGGAGGTAGAAGCTTTACTGAGATATAATTCACATCCCACACAATTCACCCATTTGGAGTGTACAATTCAATATTTTTTAGTGTATCCTCAGAGTTGTGAAACCATCACCACAATGAATTTTAAAGCATTTAAATCACCCTTAAAATAAACCCAGTTCCTTTTATTTATCACCCCACAGAGTCCTCATCTCCTCAGCCCTAGGCAACCGCTAGTCTACTTCCTGTCTCTATAGATTTGTCTAATCCGGACATTTCATACGGATGGAATCATATAATATGTGGCTTTTTGTGACTGGCTTTTCTCACTTAGCATATTATTTTCAAGATTCACTCATGTTGTAGCATGTGTCAGTACTTCATTCATTGTTATGCCTGAATAACATTCCGTTGTATGGATATCTCACATTTTCTTCATCCATTCATCAGTTGATGAACATTTGGGTGGTTTCTATTTTTTTGACTATTATAAATACTACTGCTAATTTCTTTCAACAACATTTTACAATTTTCTGTGTACAAGTCTTGCATTTATTTAATTTATTCCTAAGCATTTTATTCTCTTTTATGTTATTGTAAATATAATTGTTTTCTTAATTTCATTTGCAAATTGTTCATTGAAAGTATATAGAAATACCACTGTTTTTGCACATTAATCTTATATTCTGCAACCATAATAAACTCATTTGTTAGCCCTACTAGTTTTTAGTGTGCATGGATTGTTTAGAATTTTCTATAAGGTCATGTCATCTGTGTATAGAAATAGTTTTACTTCTTCCTTTCCTATCTGGATGCCTTTTATTTTATTTTTTGGACCAGTTGCCGTAGCTGGAACCTCCGGCACAATGTTGAATATAAGTGGTAGAGCAGGTATCCATGTCTTGTTCCTGATCTTTGGGAAAACATTCAGTCTTTCGCCATTGAACATTATGTTAGCTGTGTGTTTTTCATAAATGTCCCTTATGGGTTGGGACATTTGTCCCTTATGTCCCTTAAGGTTGAGGGAGGTCCTTTCTATTCCTAATTTATCAAGAAAAAGTGTTGAATTTTGTCAAATGTTTGTCTGCATCTAGTGAGATGATCATTTTTTAAAAAATTATTCTATTGATATGGTGTATTGTATTGATTAATTTTCAGATGTTGAGACACCTTGGATTCCTGGGATAAATTCTACTTGGTTATGAAGTTATCTTGGATGTGATGTATAATCCTTTTTATATGCTGCTGGATTCTGTTTGCTAGTACTTTGTTGAGGATTTTTGCAAATGTTTGAGGATTTTCATGTAGTTTTTTTGTGTGTGTGTGGTGTCTTTGTCTGGCATTGGTATCAAACTAATGAATCTTCTTTTTCTGTTCTATTTTTTGAAAGAGACTGTGGAGGATTGGTGTTAAATCTCCTTTAAATGTTTAGTAGAATTCACCAGTGAAGTCATCTGGTTCTGGGCTTTTCTTTGTGGGAAGTGTTTTGATTACTAACTCAAACACTTTACTTATTGTACATCTATTCAGATTTTATATTTCATCTTGAGTCAGTTTTGGTAGTTTGTCTCTTTCTAGATGTGTCTGCTTCACCTAAATTATATAATTTGTTGGTTTACAGTTGTTCATAGTATTCCCTTGTCATTTTTTTTGTTTCTGTATGGGCAGTAGTAATGTCCTTTCTTTCATTCCTGATTTTAGTAATTTGAGTCTTCTCTTTTTCTTGGTCAATCTAGCTAAAAGTTTTCAATTTTGTTGATGTTTTTTGAAGTTCATTGATTTTCTCTATTTTTCTATTCTTTCATTTATTTTCCCTCTAAACTTTATTATTTCCTTCTTTCTGCTTGCTTTGGGTTTAGTTTGGTCTTTTTTTTTCTAGTTTCTTATTTTACTTATTTATTTATTTATTTTTGTGTGAAGAAGATCAGCCCTGAGCTAACATCCATGCTAATCCTCCTCTTTTTGCTGAGGAAGACCGGCCCTGACCTAACATCTATTGCCAATCCTCCTCCTATTCCTCCCCCTTTTTCTCCCCAAAGCCCCAGTAGATAGTTGTATGTCATAGTTGCACATCCTTCTAGTTGCTGGGACGCTGCCTCAGCATGGCCGGACAAGCGGTGCATCGGTGTGTGCCCGGGATCCAAACCCCGGCCTCCGGTAGCACAGTGCGCGCACTTAACTGCTAAGCCATGGGGCTGGCCCCTTCTTCTAGTTTCTTACGGTGGAAATTTAGGTTGTTGATTTGAGATCGTTCTTTTTTTTTTTTTTTTTGTGAGGAAGATTAGCCTGAGCTAACATGCTTTGCCAATCCTCCTCTTTTTTGCTGAGGAAGATTGGCCCTGGGCTAACATCTGTGCCCATCTTCCTCTACTTTATATGGGATGCCGCCACAGCATGGCTTGACAAGTGGTGCATCAGTGTGCGCCCAGGATCCGAACCTGCGTAGCCCGGGCCGCTGAAGCTATTTAAAATAACTGACTTAAAGTCTGAGTCTAGTAAGTCCAATGTCTAGGCTTCCTGAGGAACAATTTCCATTGGATTCCTGTGTATGGACCATGTCTTCTTTTGTATTGTCTCATAATATTTTTTTCTTGAAAACTAGACATTTCAAATAATATGTCTGACAACTCTGAAAATCAGATTGTCTCCACTACCCAGGGTTTGCTCTTGCTGCTTGTTATAGTTTTTATTGTCTGTTTAGTGACTTTTCTGAAATAATTCTTTAAGTCTGTATCTTTGTCATTTGTGGACACTGAAGTCACTACTTATTTAGCTTAGCGATCAGCTAATGATTAGACAGAAATTGGCTTAAATGTCTAGAACCCTTAAGTCTATGGGTATTTGCCCAGCAGCTCTGTGTGCATGTTGGGGCGTGTCCTTGACACTCAGCCAGGTGATTTACAACTCTGCCTCTGTCTGCACTTGCTGCTTGCACAGAGCCTCGAAGCCAATCAGGGGTGAGGACTTGGGACTTTCCTCAAGTCCCAGGTGTCTCCTGAACACGTGTATAGCCCTATGCATGGCCCCACAGAAGCCCCCAGTTGAGGACACGGTGCCAGGGCCAGGGTGGACTCAGCCTCTGCATTGAAGGAGATTATTTCTGACACCTAGAGAATGGGGGATCCTAATAGACTTTAAGGTCCCAAAGAAAAAAGGCAATGGCATGGTTTGCCACCTGAGCGTGTGCACTGAAATTTGAAACCATTACACTTCTGTGGTGTTCCCAGTGGTATTCTTCTGTTATTTCTGCTGCCTGGACTCCTCCCCAACTTACATCGCCCCATCTCCACTTTCTGTCATTCAAGAGTCAGCTCAGTGGCCCCAACTTCTGGGGTGAGAGTACCCCTCCATGCTCCAATGGCACCTGGGTGCCCACTTCCATCCGACTTACTGTGTTGGGTTGGGATGGCACCCACCTGTCTCCCGGTGTGCATTCTCTTTCTCTCTATGCCCCATCACGAGCCTGAAACCTGGAAGCAGAGCAGCTGAAACACAGTTGACATCTGGCAGTTAGGAAGGAGCCCAAACTCCCGAGTCATATTTGAGCGCCACCATTTCTTGACTGTGTGGCCTCAAGCACATTATTTAACTTCTCTGTGTTTTGTTCTTCATCTGTAAAATGGGGGATACTAAAAGCACTTACCTCATAACACTGTTGTGAGGATTAAATGAAATAATACCTATAAAGCAGTAACAGTACCAGGCATATAGTAAGCGCTCAGTAAATGTTGCTATCATTTTTAAGACATGGTAAATATTGATACATTTTTTATTGAAAGAATAAGTGAGTAAAGGGAAGAATAAAATCTGACATGAAAGGAACCAGAACATGTGTCAGCCTGTTTTTCAATGCCTCTTCTGCCAGGCCAACTTGAGAATATCTCTGGTGAATTGCATAAGTTCTCTGAGCCAATTTTCAGGCCATGCACAAGGAGGAGTGAGGACAGACAAGCAGTGGTTTCCTGGGGGTGCCTGGAACCTGACAGAGCCATCTGGCCAGTCTGATCAACGAGGATCAAAGGAAGGCTGCCTCTCCATGAGAAGGACAGTATTACTCATGACCTCTCCCTGCTCTCTCACTCCTGGTACCTCCCAAATTAAGTATCTATGTACAAGACCTTGTCTCCAGCTCTGCCTTTACTGATAAAGCTGAGACACAGATTGATAAAGGAGAAGTATGTAAATATGATTGTGTTAATCAGCGTTCTCCAGAGAAATAGAACCACTAGGAGACATAGGAGTGCCATGATCTTCCGTCTGCAAGCTGGAGACTCAGGAAGGCTGGCGGTGTAGTTCCAGTCTGAGTCCACAGGCCTGAGAATCAGGAACAACAATGGTATAAGTTCCAGTTCAAGGGCGGGAGAAGACTGATGTCCCAGCTCAAACCTTCAGGCAGAGAGAGAGAGAGAGAGAGACAGAGAATTCAACTTTCCTCGGCATTTTTGTTCTATTCAGGCCCTCAGTGGGTTGGATGAGGCCCACACACAACAGGGAGGGCAATCTGCTTTACTCAGCCCACTAGTTCAACTGCTAATCTCTTCCAGAAACACTTTCACAGACACCCTCAGAAATAACGTTTAGCCAGCGATCTGGGCACCTCATGACCTGGTCAAGTTGACCTATTTAACAGTCTAACTAATGATCACAATTATTAATATAGTTATGGGATATTTACATATTTATGAAATGTGTATACCACTTTCAACTGTTCTTTGATAAGCAGGACTGTCTTCTGATATGAGTTTATGGCCTTTCTGATTTCTTGGTTTTAAATAGCTGTTCTTTTACAAACTGGCAATGATGATAGATAGTAGTCTCTTAAAAAATCTTGACTTGTCAAAATTAAAAAATCCATAACCCTACTTGGGTCTCTTGTATTTCTAAAACATTTAACTTTGAAGGGATATCCAAAAGACAGAACTCTTGGTTTGAGATTTGGGGGCCAAAGGGTATGGTGATGGACCCTGCAATGAGAAGCAGAGCCATGAGGTGGTGATGCTGGCCCGTCAATTTTGTGGCTCTTGTTCGTGGAGAAACAGGCTAAAACAGCTTCAAAGCTGGTTTTGGCCAATGAAGAGGTAGATTTAGAGTGACAACTGGGCTTTTCCGTTTTATTTTCAAGACCTGGTTGGTTTTATATCTTGGCTGTATCCTGGCAAATACTTGCACTTTTGTCCCAAGGTTTGCATGGCAAAGATGGTCCTACAGCCAAATATCAGCTCCCCTAATGTATGAAAAATGTCTGCTCATGTTAGCCAAGCTCAATTGTCCCCCACCTATGCTGACATTTTCCTGTGGACGTTCTGATTTCTTAGTTACTTTGGGGTAGCTGAAATTCTCTAGTAGGAAAGAATGAACTTAATTAGTCTTATGTATTTTAATTTTTCATTATACAAATAATATATGAAGCAGTACCTTTGTAAAACATTAATTAATTAAAAGTTATATATGGATCAAGCTAAAGGCTCCTTTAACCACAGCCCCACATATATCTGTCGCTGTAGAAAAAATATTCTTTTCTTTTTGTTTTGTGTGTTTAAAGAAAATGGTATAATATGCACCTCATTCTGCAGCCTCCTCTTTTCACCCAAAACTGTATGGGAGATACTTCTGTAACAATTTGCTTGGATCTACTCCATTCTTTGTCACTCTGACATGTTACTATGAATAAACTACGTCTTGTTGAACCATTCTTCTTTTGGTGCACGTTTGGGTTGTCCCCATGTTTTGCTATTACAATATTATGAAGAATATTCTTATACATGTTTCTTTTTGCATCTGTGTGAAGGTCTCTCCTGGGCAGATACTAATAAACAGAACTGCTGAGTCATAGAAAATGCTCATTTGAGAAATTCAACAGGTATTTTCAGTTTGTTCTCCAAAAGTTGTGCTTCAGTACTGTATGAGTGGATTCATTTTTCCATGTAACCAACACCTGAAACAAACTTTGTAAATGTTTGTCAATCTGATATCTAAGGCATGTCTCTTTGTTGATTTATTTTGTATTTCTGTCATCTCTGGGAAGGTTGAACACTTCTTGGTTACTGGCATTTCATATTTCCTCCACTGAGAATTGTTTGGCTGTTCGTGTCCTTTGCCACACTTCCACTGGATGGTTTGTCTCTCATTAGTTTACAGGAGTTCTTCATACAGTCTGCAGAGAAACCCTTGATAACATGTTGGAGTGTTTTCTTCTGTTTTTTCACTTAATTTACGGTGCCTTTGGTCTTACAAAGTTGTATTTTGCTGTAGTTAGTTTTATGAATCTTGTCGACTAGAGTTCTGCTTTCTGAGTCTCGTTTAGTAAGACTGTCTATTATCCAAGATATAAAGATGTTCTATAATCTTTTTAAAACAATCTAATACTTTTAATATTCATTCAACTTTTATTGTTTATTATATTCAGATTTGGAGTTGATTTTTAAGGAGTGGTGTGAGACCAAATAGAATATTTATTAATATTTTGTCAAATGAATATCTGATTGTCCCAAAATAATGTATTGGCTATTACCAGACTTTATGAACATACATAGTGAATAGTTATGACAAGTGCTGGTAGATCAAGTAAATCACAGACTGACAAATGACTGTAGGACTTAGCAATGTGGTGGTCACTTGTGACCGTGGAAAAAAGAGTTGTAGTGGGGTGGTGGGGGTTCATTGGAATGGGTTCAAGAGAGAATGAGAGAAATCAGAGATGGTGAGTACACACAGCCATTCCTGAGGTCAATCAGTTGTTCTTTTAAACCAATCAGAAGATGTTTTTGACATTTTTAACAAATGGCTCAAAACCATGACACTCTTCATGTAGATTTTAAAGCAGATGAGAAAGCCTTCCATGTTGAAGTTCTGAAGTATGAGTTTCACACACTCATTGTTTTTGGCAACAGAACAGAGTCAATCCTCCTTATTCAGTAATTTGATATTCGTGAATTCACCTAGTCACTAACATTTACAGGTGAATCCAAACCCAACACACACTGTGTTTTCCCTGGGAATTCCTGGACGGGTGCAGAGTGGCAGAAAGTGGGAGTTGCCTGAGGCGCACGTTCCCAGCTGAGGTAGAACAAGGTGACACTCTTGTTTCAGCTCTCAGGTCAACAAGTGTCCTTTTCCTGGTCTATTAAATGGTACGTTTTTCACCTTTTTTGCTTCTTGCTGCTGTTTTTCCTCTTTGTAATGATCCGCAAACATAGAGCTGAAGTGCTGTGTAGTGTTCCTAAGCACAGGAAGCCTGTGATGGGCCATATGTAGCAAACACTTGTGTTAGATGAGCTTCCTCCAGGCATGGGTTATGGATAGTGATATTGGCTGGGAGTTCAAATAGTGTGTCTACAGTCTATAGTAAATAAGGTCTTTTCAAAAGAGACAAACATAAAACAAGGCTATGCGTTGACAGGTTCCCAAACATGTCACGACCAAAGACTGCAGAAACCTAACCTTGTCCTTCCCCTAGGAGCCCTGGTTCAGTCTGGCTCATGCAGTGTTTGCTAAAAATTAATAGAATGTAACTCTTCCAAATAGGGAGGATCAATGGTAACATGATGGAGATATTTTCAAACCTCTCTTTTAAAAATGATGTCTAAAAAGCAGGTAGTTTCTCAACTAATGGTTGACTTGTCATCTTTACTTTGAAAGGACAGAGTTTTTAACAGCATCTGCTCAGAAGCATATCTTTGATAGACCCATAAAAAAATCTCAGCAAATTGGGGACAACTGTTTTCTGCAAGAGAAAATGTGTATAGAATACATATATTAACTTCAAGACAGTAGTTACCTTTGGGGAGGAAAGAGAGAGGAAGGAGAATGGTGTCTTCCACTGTGTAATAGTTCTTAAAAAACGACATCAATAAGGTGTGCTCTGTTAAATCTCAGCAAAGAGTAAATGGTTTCTGTTATCCTATTCTCCTTCTAAGTATATTTAAAATAAATATGTAACTGGGGGCCTGCCCGGTGGCGCAAGTGGTTGGGTGCGCGCGCTCCGCTGCGGCGGCCCGGGGTTCGCTGGTTTGGATCCCGGGCGTGCACCGACGCACTGCTTTGGCAAGCCATGCTGTGGCGGCGTCCCATATAAAGTGGAGGAGGATGGGCACAGATGTTAGCCCAGGGCCGTCTTCCTCGGCAAAAAAAAGAGGAGGATTGGCAGATGTTAGCACAGGGCTGATCTCCTCACAAAAAAAAAAATAAATAAAATAAATAAATAAATAAATATGTAACTGGAACTGAGATGAAATAACACTAATGTAATAGATGCTATTTGCTGGAGTGCTCCCACCATCTGATGGACAGCTCGTGATGGGTTGGTGATGTTGCTGACACCATCTAAAGGTCAGGACACGTTGTTTACCAGCTGTGGAGCTAGAGAAGGCTCGGTCACCAGCAGCAGAGCCAGAGTTACCTCAACCTGCAAAGTTAGAGCCACATAGAAGCAGATCCTGCTCCAGCTGTGGACTAGTGAGAGCTCTGGCAGCAGCTCCAGAGCTCAGTTGCAGCCAGCTCCAGAACTAGAGCTCCTCCAGCTCCCACACTCGACCAGCTCCAGAGCCGCAGCCATTCCCATCACTAGCTCCCGCACCACATCTGTCAATAAGGCAGAGCTAGAGTCAGTCTCAGGACCGGAGCCAATTCTAGAAGCAGGTCAGGCACCACCGCCTGAGACAGACCCAGCTCTAGCCCCAGCTCAGGTCCAGCTCCTGAGCCAGTGGCACAGCCAGAGCTGGTGGGATCTCCAGCATCAGCCACAGCAGTGGCTCCGGCACTAGGGCAGCTGCAGCACCACCCACATCGCCAGCAACTAAGGCCCGGCCGGCTCCAGCCCCCACCCAGAGATGTCTTTCCCTTTTCTATGTTTTATGATTTCTTATGTTTTATGTGTTCCAATTTAGATTCAATAAAGTTTAATGTTTTCATCACTTAAAGTTGTACAATTCAGGGCCGGCCATTAACTACATCCTCTATGCTGTGTACCGTCACCGTTATCTAGTTCCAGATCATTGCTTCACCCCACCAGAACCCCTGTACCCATGAAGCAGCCATGCCCCCATATCCACTCCCCCACCCCCTGACAAGCACTGATCTGCTTCCTGTCTCTGTGCATTTCCCTGGCCCTGGTGTGGCTGGGCTGAGCACAGCCAACCCTCCTTTGGCCCCTCCCCCCCATGCTGAAGACCCCTGAGGATGCCAATGTGTTCAGTGCCATGAACCCGATGCCTAGTATGACTTTGACCTGAGGAAGCCCGCCGTCACCAAGGGGGTGAGGTCAGGCATGGAGCCAGCTCAACCCTGCTTCACATGAAGAAGAGGGACTCGATATTGCCAAGGGCACCTTCTCCTCAGTCCCTAGTGCTGTTTAGCCACAGGGCCACCCTCCCCAGGGTCTGGCTAGCTGGGGAGATGAGCACGTACAGACTAGAGTGACAAAAACCAGGTGGCCATCTTTTCTGTCCAACCAGCTGGCCCAGGCTACCCAGGAGCAGTTTCACCCTGAACCTCTCGTGCTGCAGGCCTGATGCCTGCCAGTCAGCAGGCTGTCCTGGCCTCCCGTGGACCACTGGGAGCCTTAGGTGCCTTCTGCCCTCTAGGGTCCAAAGGACTAGCTGACCTTTGCCAAGGAGTGCTGCCCATGGGCATGAAGCCCTGCCTGCCACTGAGGCACTGCCCTCTGTGCACCTCCCTCACACCTTCCCAGGTGCGGGTCACTAGCATCTGTGACTTCAGGTGCCCCAGAGTCCCCACTCACCCAGGGGGCGTGACCTCTTCAAATGCAGCCCTTCCATCCAGCCTCCAAGCCAATAGGCCCCAACACAGGCTTCAGGACCAGGCACAGCTCCCACTCCAAGTGCTGGGACACCTCAGGTGGGGCCAGGACCTCAGTGGCAGGGACATTGTCCAATGCTCAGCGAGCACTTGGCTGGTTCCTCCAGCTCCAAGGTGGAGGAGAGCAACATGAGTTTTGACCCAGAGGCCCCTGATGGCAAGGAAAAGAAGGTGGCTGCCCTCCCCATTCTCCCTGACAGCCCACTCCCAGTCCCTTCTTGCCCGGGACCAGTGTTCCCCAGCGACACCTACAAAGGGGCCAAGAAGCCCAGGAGCTGGATGCCGGCCTGGGGTGTCCTGCCGGGTCCAGAGACTCTGCTGACCATGCCACCCCCACAGTTATGGAAATCAACCGCCCCTGGGCCCCGATGGTCTCTGGTTTCATCTTGGCCTCCAGCAGCACTTCCTCCTCCTCAGCCTCCACCACACCCATGGCAGCTTTGGTCACACACAAGCGTCGTGTCTCAGGCTCTTCAACCACAGCTCCTCGCTGGCCCTCTCCATCCACACGGTGGGCGATGCTGCATCATCCCTGTCCACCTGGAGTAAACAACAGCAACGTGGACAGGAGCGTCTTGTTTAGCCCACTGGTGGGACGTGCCCTTGGTCCCATCACTCAGAGCTCTCTGAGCACAGACCTGTCCTGAATGGCTACTTTGACAAGAAGCCCTCTCTGGGCCCTCCAGGCAGCAGGCCCAGCCCAGGCAGGAGGTAGGCGACTGCCACAGTGCCCACTGTACATGGGAGGAAATGGAGGCAGCCTTCTCATCCTGTTGGTTCTTGGGGATCTTGGCTTGAGTGGAGGTGGATAAGGTGTCCACTGAGCTCCCTCCAAATCTAGGATCTAACCGCCTGAGGCTCTGATGAGACTGCTCGTTCAAGTCCAACCAACCTGTAGTGAAGCCCGACTCCTTGCCTGAGTCACGGCCCTGTGTGATCTGGTCCAGACACCGTCCCCAGAGTGCACCCCTCACCACACCCCACCCTCCCTAAAGCCTTCCTCCCCAAGGACCCTGCCAAGCCCCTGCCCCCTTCAGAGCTCCTAGCCTGCAGTGCCCCTCCCCGGAGCCCCCATCCAGGATGGACTCACCTCTGTGCTGGGCTCACAGGCCACCTCCTCAGGCTCCTGTGCTAGCAGAGCCTTTAGGGTCAGATTGACCTGGGGTCAAACCCACAGCTGGGTCACCTCACAGCCCTGTGACAGGCAAGGTCATGTGGTGTCTTCTCGGAGCCTCAGTTTCCTCCATGAAAAATGGGGTCAGTGACTCTGACCTCAGGAGAGTGTGTTGGGATTCAAGCAGGGAGACGAAGCTGCCCAAAGTGCTTGGACTCAGGAGGTCGCCTGGCTGGGGGAGCCCCAATGCAGGACAAGGCCTCGATGGTCAATGCTGGGCTCAATGCTGGTGAAAATCAAGGATTTCTAGTCCCCTGTTCACGTCTGGACTTGGTCACTTAGAGCAGAGTGACCTTGAATGCTGGGACCACTGGTCATCTGTAAAATGGGGTGCAATCACTCAGCACCCAGTGGGCTCCCTAATAACAGTAACTCCCTCCAATAGTTGCCCAGCTGGGCTCCCTTCAGCTCCTCCTACACCCGCCAGGGCTGCAGGCAGGGACTGGCTGGACCTCATGTGGTAGGGAGGGGGTGTAGAGGAGGAGGGAGAAGGGCAGCCTGGCCTTCTCCCTGCCCAGGGTCTGTGTCCACCACTGTCTTCGTGTCCGCAGGACCAGCCATGCATGGAGCTGGACCCTGGGATGGAGTCTGTGAACCAGGACAGTGAGGTCGGTGTATATTCAGTGACCCTCACATCCCCAGATGTCCAACCTACCCAACTGTGCACCGTGTGGCCCACCTGGCTTCTGTGGCGTGTTCCTGCGACGTAGGGGATGTGAGGGTCACCGAGCAGTTGGCTGGGGAGGGGACAGACGAAAGCAGCCACATCAAGGGACCGTTGTGTTACACGTGTGTGCTGCGAGCTGTGTCACCCAGAAGTGCTGTCTGCAGGGCCCCTCTGTGTGCCTGACCATGGACAGGAGGCCTGGTTGCCGCACAGGAGAGAGGCCTGTGAGACAGTGAGGGTATCCCTGCCACACTCATGTGGGCGGAGATCCCGGGCCATGTCCATGCTCATCGGGGCTGATGTTGCTCCGTGTCCAACCCTCACAGGACAGTTGGGAAACTGAGGCCAGGAGAAGCAGGGACAGGCCCTGGGGTCACAAGGTGGGCAGAGTCCAGAGGGGAAGAGAGCATTCCAAGCTCTTAGGCCAGCCTCAGCACTTCCAAGGGGTTTGCTTTGGGAATGAGAGCCCCTAATCCCCTGGGGGACCCCTGCCAACGCCCTCCCATGTAGGGCCCTTTGCTATACGCATCCCCACGTGGACACACTCACACACACAAGCATACACACACACTCTGAATGCCCAGCCCGGTCTCAGAAGGGAAGTGCTCACTGGGGAGGTGACAGGAGGAAGGAAGAAAGAGGTTGGAGGCAGCTCTGCCATGGGGCATGGGCATCCGGTCCCCTAACAACATGCCCAGGCCCATAGCATGAAGGGGAGAGATGCCAGACTGGTGGGCAGGGGGTCCCCAAGGTACACAGGGGGATGCAGGGGTTGGGGCCATCCCTAGAGCAGCCTGTAGAGAACCAGGTCTGGCGTCCTGTGGCCACCACTCTGGGCACCGGGAACTAGGATGTGACCCCCTAGGGGGGAGGGGATACAGCAGAGAAGGCTAGATCTTACGCCTCTGTAAATTGGGGTGCATAGATGGGGTGACTCTAAGGGTCCCACAGGCTTGTAGAAGAGTCTATTGACCTTCGTTCTCCATCCATGACCCACTGTTCTCTGAGTCCTTGTAAAATGCATTCCATTCCCTCGAGGTCTTGCTGAGCAGAAGGCAGCCTGAGAGCTTGGGGACTGGGGCCCCGGGCAGTGCAGAACATGGCAGAGCACTGGTCGACTTGTCTGGGGACCAGGGACAAGGCCATCCTTGTCGGAGCCTCGGGGGCCTCCTTTGGAAGTGAGGTGGAGTCATTGCCCTGGCTGGGGCGAGGAGGCCTTGTGAGTCAACGGGACATGCCAGGGCCAGTGGAGGGAAAGCGGGGAGCAAGAGAGGCTTCTGAGGTCCCTCACGTCCCTCCTGGAGCCCACAGGTCCTGCTCCTTTGCGTCCTGGGCCCTGGTGGAACCACTGCCTTGAGGACCCCAAACAAAGAAAGGTGTGTGTTTTGCTTTCTGCTTTCCTGCCTGGGGCTGCAAGGCTGGGGCTGACCACCAGGGGTGTCCTGTGTCCACTCATGCTCAATGCAGCAAGTGGAGCAGGGAAGGGACGCCCAGGGCTCGTTCTGGGTGTTCCCCTGTCCAAAGCAACAGGCACCTTTGATTACTGGCATCCATGTCCACAATGGGAGCTGCTCAGAGGCGGGAGGGGACCCTGAGATCCTTTCATGATTCTTTCAGCTACTGTGGCCCCAGCACTCACCCTGAGCAGGGCCCATGTTAGTCCTGAGGGCAGTGCTGAAAGCACCCACATGGTCTCTGTCCTCCAGGAGCTCACAGCCTGGAGGTGGAAAGGACAAAATCATGAACAAATCCATGTGAAAAAGAAGAGAAGGTGCTACAGAGCAATGAAGCAGGGTGCTGGAGGAGGGAGGGCCTGGAGCCCCTAGGTGGGTGTAAAGGGCCCCCTGGGGACATTTGTGCCCTGAGCAGAAGGACAAGAGGAGCCAGCCCTGCATCTGTCTGCAAACAGCGTGCTGGGGCGAAGCTCAAAGGCACAGAGACTTGGAGGCAGAAGAGGATTTGACGAGAGAGGAGGTGAGAAAAGAGCCAGTGTGGCTAGAGTGAGCTGGGGGGGAGAGAAGTGAGGGAGAGAGGATGGCAGGGCCAGACCCAGGCCTGGAAGGAGGGACTAGCTGTCTATGCTGGGTGACAGCATTAGCCTCACTTAGCACTTACGAGGCCTATCATTGAGCATCTGACAGTGTCTCTACCAGGGTCCAGGCTCAGGTCAGCTGGGAGGCTCCCCGTCAAGGTCTAGCAGGAGGCTGGGGCTGTGTTCTCAACTGAAGCTCGATAGAGGCAGGAGCCATCTCGGAGATCATTCGCAAGTATCGGGGCAGTGGTAGGATTCAGTTTGGATGGGGGGGTTTCAGGCCTTTTCTGTCTGTGGGCCGGGACCCTCTGCCAGTTCTTTGCACTAGGGGGTGTCATAGGGAAGGAAGCTCATAATATCTGATATGGCTTCTCCTGAATAGTGGATCAGAGAGACAGAAAGAGGGAGAGAAAGAGAGACAGTGACACACAGAGATAGAAAGATGGGGAGGAGAGACAAAGAGAGTAGACACAGACAGAGACAGGGAGACAAAGAGAGAGACAGAGAGACAGGGAGAGACCAAGAGAGATACAGACAGCCAGAGACACAGAGACAGAGAGAGACAAAGACAGAGAGAGAGAGACAGAGACAGAGAGATAGAATGAACACAGGAGAGACAGAACCACACAGAAGTCACAGACTTTTCATTAAGCTGACCGTGGAAGTGACATCCCATCACTCGGCCCTATTCTATTGGTTAGAAGCCAGCCGCAAAGTCCATTCTCATAGAGGAGCGGGGATTACATAGGATGTGTGCCTAGGAAGTGGGAACGCTGGGAGCCGTTGTGGGGGCTGCCCACCACATAGGCTGAGATGACCACCACTCAGGCACTTGGACCTGAGTCTAAACATAACAGGAGGCCCTGGAGGGTTGCGAGCCAGAAGGAGATGATGTCTGAACGTCATTTCATTTCAACTCTCCCTAGGAACACTGGAAACAGGCAAGAGGGGAAGTGCCTCTCCCAGACGCCCAGCAGACCCAAGCCTCTTTGCGTTGTATTCTCTGCCACAGCCAGCCCTTTCTGTAATCCTTGCACTGCCAAGTCTGTGCAGGAGCTACGTGTGGGAGCAGCCCACGGGATTCACAGACTCTGAAGGGATCTCTAGGTCTATACACCTGATGACATCCCTAGGAAGTAGATGCTAGAATGACCCCCACTACAGAGAGGGACATGAACACAGGAGAGACCCTGAGAGGGGAGGCCCTGAGAGGCGCAGGGTTGTCCAGGGTGACATCACTGGCAAGAAGCAGGAGCGGGACTGAATTCAACTCTGTGTCCTCAAAGCTGGGGCCCTGGTTGCGTCCAGACCTCCCCAGAGGCTGTGGGGTGGACTGTGTCAGTGTGACTGTGTCTGGACAGGGTGTGGAGATGGAGAGTGAGCAGTCAGCAGCCCGGGGGGCCCTTAGGAAGGTCTTGTGTGAGGAGGAAGCTTAGGTAAGGAGATCCCAGGAAGTGACCTCACAGAGCCCAATAGAACTTGGAACCCTGGTAACTAGGCACCCACATCCTAAACACAGCCCCCAAGCGAGCTCACTTCTCTAGCAACATGTTTAGTTGCTGCTTCCCAATGACCAGGGGCCGGAGCCCCAGGAAAGCCCCCAAAGACCGATGCAGATGCTGGTGCCCCTCTCGCGGCCGACGGCTCTGGTCGTTTACCCGGAGGGACGGAAAGGTAACACCGGGAGGCCCAGGGAAGGCCATTCCAAACCAGACTACCACTGTGGTCCCATCTGGGCAGCCCTACATCCCCTCCCCATGTGTGCCTGGATGGGCGGGTTCATGTGGGTAGACCACCGTGAGCAGGAGCAGTCGGTGAGGTGTTAGAAGCCTTGGGGGGTCGGTCAGGTTCAAAGCCCAGGTCAAGGCCGGCTGGGTGGGATGTGGAGTGCGGGGTGGTGCCCTTCTGCCTGAGGTTTATCCCAAGCCCCTGAGGTGTAGGTCTTTCCTCAGGGGTGGAATAATGTGCAGACACAGGTGTGTGCCTGATCTGGGAGAATTAGGACCAGAGGGCAGAAGAGCAGCAGGGACAGCTGGGCAGGGCTCTGATGCCTCTGGGACGGAGCCAGTCACTGTCTTTGCAGAGCTCCACGAAGAAGATCAGTGTGGAGCTGGCGGAAGGGGATATTCCATCCATCTCCCCGATGGAGGCGCCGGTGTCCCACAGGCCTGGACCAGCAGCTACCGGGAGACGGTCTGCAGTGACAGTGATAAAACCCTCAGAGCCACCAGAAGACCCAGCTTCAATCCCGGGAAAACCATCATACCCACCATGTCCTGCAGCAGCGCAGGAGGCAGCTGAGGCCACAGCCTCCGTGCAGGGAGCGCCATCCCCTGCAGAGTCTCCTGTAGCATACCAGGAGGCAGAAGAGGCCCAAACCTCTGTGCAGGGAGGGCCATCCCCTGCACAGCCTCCTGCAGGAGACGAGGAGGCAGCTGAGACCCCTGCCTCCGTGCTGGGACAGACATCTCCTGCACAGACTCCCGCAGGACTCCAAGAGGCAGCTGAGGCCTCAGCCTCTGTGCAGGGAGAGCCATCCCCTGCACAGGCTCCTGCAGGAGAACAGGAGGCAGCTGAGGCCCCAGCCTCTGTGCAGGGAGAGCCATCCCCTGCACAGTCTCCTGCAGGAGAACAGGAGGCAGCTGAGGCCCCAGCCTCTGTGCAGGGAGAGCCATCCCCTGCACTCTCTCTGGCAGGAGACCAGGAGGCAGCTGAGGCCCCAGCCTCTGTGCAGGGAGAGCTATACCCTGCACAGTCTCCTGCAGGAGACCAGGAGGCAGCTGAGGCCCCAGCCTCTGTGCAGGGAGAGCCATCCCCTGCACAGCCTCCTGCAGGAGAACAGGAGGCAGCTGAGGCCCCAGCCTCTGTGCAGGGAGAGCCATCCCCTGCACAGGCTCCTGCAGGAGAACAGGAGGCAGCTGAGGGCCCAGCCTCTGTGCAGGGAGAGCCATCCCCTGCACAATCTCCTGCAGGAGACAGGGAGGCAGCTGAGGCCCCAGCCTCTGTGCAGGGAGAGCCATCCCCTGCACAGCCTCCAGCAGGAGAACAGGAGGCAGCTGAGGGCCCAGCCTCTGTGCAGGGAGAACCATCCCCTGCACAGTCTCCTGCAGGAGAACAGGAGGCAGCTGAGGGCCCAGCCTCTGTGCAGGGAGAGCCATCCCCTGCACAGCCTCCAGCAGGAGAACAGGAGGCAGCTGAGGGCCCAGCCTCTGTGCAGGGAGAACCATCCCCTGCACAGTCTCCTGCAGGAGACCAGGAGGCAGCTGAGGGCCCAGCCTCTGTGCAGGGAGAGCCATCCCCTGCACAGTCTCCTGCAGGAGAACAGGAGGCAGCTGAGGGCCCAGCCTCTGTGCAGGGAGAGCTATACCCTGCACAGTCTCCTGCAGGAGAACAGGAGGCAGCTGAGGCCCCAGCCTCTGTGCAGGGAGAGCCATCCCCTGCACAGCCTCCAGCAGGAGAACAGGAGGCAGCTGAGGGCCCAGCCTCTGTGCAGGGAGAGCCATCCCCTGCACAGTCTCCTGCAGGAGAACAGGAGGCAGCTGAGGGCCCAGCCTCTGTGCAGGGAGAGCCATCCCCTGCACAGTCTCCTGCAGGAGACCAGGAGGCAGCTGAGGGCCCAGCCTCTGTGCAGGGAGAGCTATACCCTGCACAGTCTCCTGCAGGAGAACAGGAGGCAGCTGAGGGCCCAGCCTCTGTGCAGGGAGAGCCATCCCCTGCACAGCCTCCTGCAGGAGAACAGGAGGCAGCTGAGGCCCCAGCCTCTGTGCAGGGAGAGCCATCCCCTGCACAGCCTCCAGCAGGAGAACAGGAGGCAGCTGAGGGCCCAGCCTCTGTGCAGGGAGAGCCATCCCCTGCACAGTCTCCAGCAGGAGAACAGGAGGCAGCTGAGGGCCCAGCCTCTGTGCAGGGAGAGCTATACCCTGCACAGTCTCCTGCAGGAGAACAGGAGGCAGCTGAGGGCCCAGCCTCTGTGCAGGGAGAGCCATCCCCTGCACAGTCTCCTGCAGGAGAACAGGAGGCAGCTGAGGGCCCAGCCTCTGTGCAGGGAGAGCCATCCCCTGCACAGCCTCCAGCAGGAGAACAGGAGGCAGCTGAGGGCCCAGCCTCCGTGCTGGGAGAGCCATCCCCTGCACTCTCTCCGGCAGGAGAACAGGAGGCAGCTGAGGGCCCAGCCGCTGTGCAGGGAGAGCCATCCCCTGCACAGTCTCCTGCAGGAGACAGGGAGGCAGCTGAGGCCCCAGCCTCTGTGCAGGGAGAGCCATCCCCTGCACAGTCTCCTGCAGGAGACAGGGAGGCAGCTGAGGCCCCAGCCTCTGTTCAGGGAGAGCCATCCCCTGCACAGCCTCCAGCAGGAGAACAGGAGGCAGCTGAGGGCCCAGCCTCTGTGCAGGGAGAGCCATCCCCTGCACAGCCTCCAGCAGGAGAACAGGAGGCAGCTGAGGGCCCAGCCTCTGTGCAGGGAGAGCCAAGCCCTGCACAGGCTCAGGGAGGAGAACGAGAGGCAGCTGAGGCCCCAGCCTCTGTGCAGGGAGAGCCATCCCTTGCACAGGCGCCTGCAGGACACAGGGAGGCAGCTGAGGCCAATCTCTGCGGCCTGGGAGAGCTGGCTCAGGACCCTCCCTCATTAGCACCTCCAGTCCCACCTGTTCCACCTACTCCCTTACCACCAATTTCCTTCCCCATCCTCCTAATTGTGTTTCTCTATTTCTTGGTTTCTTTCATTGATTTTTTTTTATTGTTTATATCTTGATTATTTAAAATAAATTTCACTTTCATCTTTTAACAGTTTACTGTTTTTCATTTTAAATTGTACACTTCATGAGCATTAAGTACATTCACAATGCTGTGCAGCCATCACCTCTGTATGCGTTTAGAGTATTTCATTCTCCAATAGAACACCCTGTTCTAAAAGCACTCACTCCCACTTTCTCCCTCAGGCCCTGGCAACCCCTAATCTGTTTTCTGTCACTGTTTCCTTTTTTTTTTTAAATCTGTTCAGGATGTTTCCTATAAGTGAAATCATGCCATAGGTGGCCATGTGTTTTCTGCCCATTTATTTTCGCACGGCCTGATAGGTTTTCCTTTTCTGTTTTTATTTGAAATAGAATTTCTCTAATTTGATAGGAAAATCCCAGATGGAGTCTAGATTTGATGTATCAAAGAAAGCCCTTTTGGTAAATATGTGCATAATCTTGGGGTACAGACTGCTGTTCTAAGTGCGACACCAAAGCCAGAAGCCACACACGAAATGCGTTGCTCTTCCTGCAGCCTAAACAAAAACAAGAAAGGGTAGAAAGCTGGAAAGACAAACCAAGAGGCAGCTGAGGCATCAGCCTCCAAGCAGGGAGAGCCATCCCCTGCACTGGCTCCTGCAGGAGAACAGGAGGCAGCTGAGGCCCCAACCTCTGTGCAGGGAGAGCCATGCCCTGCACAGGCTCCTGCAGGAGAACGAGAGCCAGCAGAGGGCCCAGCCTCCGTGCAGGGAGAGCCATCCCTTGCACAGTCTCCTGCAGGAGACAGGGAGGCAGCTGAGGCCCCAGCCTCTGTGCAGGGAGAGCCATCCCCTGCACAGGCTCCTGCAGGAGATCAGGAGGCGGCTGAGGGCCCAGCCTCTGTGTAAGGAGAGTCAAGCTCTGCACAGGCGCCTGCATGAGACAGAGAGGCAGCTGAGGCCAAATTCTGAGGCCTGGGAGAGCTGGCTCGGGAACCTCCCTCATTAGCACCTCCAGTCCCACCTGTTCCACCTGCTCCCTTACCACCAATTTCCTTCCCCATCCTCCTAATTGTGTTTCTCTATTTCATGGTTCCTTTCATTGCTTTTTTTATTGTTTATATCTTGATTATTTAAAATAAATTTCACTTTCATCTTTTAACAGTTTACTGTTTTTCATTTTAAATTGTACACTTCCTGAGCATTAAGTACATTCACAATGCTGTGCAGCCATCACCGCTGTATGCGTTTACAATATTTCATTCTCCAAAAGAACACCCTGTTCTAAAAGCACTCACTCCCACTTTCTCCCTCAGGCCCTGGCAACCCCTAATCTGTTTTCTGTCACTGTTTTGTTTTTTTTTTAATCTGTTCTGCATGTTTCTTATAAGTGAAATCATGCCGTAGGTGGCCATGTGTGTCTGCCCATTTCTTTTCGCACGGCCTGATAGGTTTTCCTTTTCTGTTTTTATTTGAAATAGAATTTCTCTAATTTGATAGGAAAATCCCAGATGGAGTCTAGATTTGATGTATCAAAGAAAGCCCTTCTGGTAAATATGTGCATAATCTTGGGGTACAGACTGCTGTTCTACGTGGGACACCAGAGCCAGAAGCCACACACGAAACGCGTTGCTCTTCCTGCGGCCAAAACAAAAACAAGAAAGGGTAGAAAGCTGGAAAGACAAACCACAAACCGGAATGTATTCCTCATGACACAAGGCCAGGGAAATGTTACGCATCCTTGTGGTCCTAAAAAACACTCGAAAGTCAGAGTTTTAAAAAGAGATAAAGAGCAAACACATTCAACGCCAACGAGAGGTGATACACAGGGGCAGCATGTGTCAGAGATGCGCGAGCTCCCCGAGGAGGAGACGCGCACATGGAGACACTGTGGAGAGGGCACTGGGCCCCATCAGACGGGCTGGGTTCCAGTGTGGTGACGACCAGACCTGGTGACAATGTGAGGAAGCAGAGGCCCCAGTAGACCCCTAGAGACAAGTGTGAAAGGACACTCCTCTCTGGAGACCAACCTGCAGGACCCATCGCAGTCCCCAGGGGCACGCCTGTGCTGGCGGTACTGATCCCAGGACTTCATCCCACAGAAATTCCTGCCCAACTTTTCAAAGATGTATTTTCCAGACTATTCATCACAGCACTGGTTGCAATAGCAAGCAATTGGAAGGAACGCTACTGTCCATGGCGAGGCGATGGGATCCATCTGTCCCATCTGTAAGACCACTAATATGTGATATCAGCCAGAAGACATGCATCTAGGAACATGAATCTGTGTGTGAGAGAGCGACAGAGACAGACAGAGAAAGAGAGAGACAGAGCCAGAGAGATACGCACCAAATCATCCATGGGGCTCACCTCTGGGGATGGGAATTGCCACTCGCTTCTCTTCTCCTTTAGAGGCCTGCGTGATGTTTCAACTTGATAGAATGTGCCTCTATTCCTCTTATAATTCTAACAAGATTAAAATCACATGTTAATGTTATCCATTTATCACTCATCTTTGGACTGAAGTACATTATTTCGTTTTTCTTTGTAAAGGTTTTTATTACAAAGACAATGTACGTTAATTACAGGAAAAGAATGAATTCTAAGGGAATTAAGAATTAAGTGGAAACTGAGGAGTGCCCTTAACAGGCAGTGTTCACCGTTTCAGTCCTTTGCCTTTGTATGCACGTGTGTGTGCACGTGTGTGCATGTGCCCATTCAGCTGTGTGCATCTGTATGCACATGGGTATGTCTATGTGCAAGTGTGTGTGGGTGTGCACTTGCGGCTATCGTGTGGGAAGGACTGCAGGGAGTGTGCTCTTCTGGAACCTGATTTCCCCAGGGCTGGACCCTGGCCAGTCAATCCTCTTCCTCCTCTGCGTCGGCCTCAGAATTGCCTAAGAGCCTCTGCTGGGCAACACGGATCATTTCTGATTTTTCACTCCCGTCATCGTGCTGAAAGGAACACCTGCATCCATAAATCTCTACTTCTTTAGGACCGATCCCTAGAGGCGGAGATTCTGGCTCATACTGTAAACGTGATGTTAAGGTGTTGGTCACAGTCTCTGACACCCAAGGTCTCCTTCTACCCTGTGATCTTGTTTGGGAACAGGGAGTCCAGAGACCCTGAAACAGAGACCTGAGGGAGGGAGGGAGAAGGAGGAGCAGCTAGGATGCAGGGGATGAAGGTACCTGGGGTGACCTGCCCAGCTGGAAGGCCTCGCTCCTGTTGCTTCTGTCCCTCCCACTCCCCTCACCCCTGGCCCCGCCCCTAACACACCTGACCCCGCTTTGGCCTTGCCCATGCCCCTCCTGCTCCCTAACTCACCTGAGCTGAGCAGCCTGGCCTGCCATCCAGGACAGATGATGATGAGGGTCTGGACACTCCTGCCTGCTCCCTCTCCCTCCAAGCAGAGAGCCCCATCCTCAGTCAGGAAAGTACATCTAGGTCAGTGCAGTGAGTCACAGGGACCTCCTTGAACATGCTCCCTCCAGGGGGAGTTCTCAGTTGCAACAGCAGGACCCACTTGAGCTTGTGTGAGCAGAAGTGACTTTTACAAGACAGAGTGGAGGTGTCATAGAAGGTGCCAGAAGGTCAGAGCACGGGGCTAGAGGCTTTGGAGAAGGTCATCGTGCCCAAAGCACACCTCAGGGTTTTCCAGGAGTGATGGCTGCCTCAGGCACTGTGCCAGCCCCAGCCCACATATCCAGCACATTCAGCCTCTGCGATGGAGGGGCCCTGCTCAGTGGGGATGAGGGAGAGAGCCCTGGTGACCTCGGAGAGGCACTGCCATTGGAGCCTCGGTTTCCTCCCCTGTGAAGTGGGGTGACAGCCGACCTTTCATGGTGGTGTCAGACAAGTTCGCTGAGGCTGCACCTGGAGCGCCCTGCACCTTCTCAGATCTCAACAGCTGCTAGCTCTAATGAAGAGGAATCAAGAGAGGAGAGATGGGGCTGGGTCCCGGATCCCCACCTGGCTGGCTGACTGCCGTGGGACAAGATGGGGTGGAGAAAGGCATTCCAGAGGAACAGCGGAGTCAGAGCGAGTAGGGCATGCCTGGTGGGAGATCAGAGTGGGCAGAGGCAAAGGGCCCCAGGGGGCTCTGAGTGGGGTGACATCAGCAGGAACAGCTCGCGGTGATGAGCACTTACCGGGGCCTCTGTTCTCCTCTTGAGCTATCTCCTTGAATCCTCCCCACAACTCCTTGGGGGAGGAGCAATTATTGTCTTCATTTCACTGATGAGGAAACTGAGGCTCAAAGAGACTTGCCCCCTCTGTGCCCTGCAGAGTGGCAGAGCCGGGATTTGAACCCAGTGCCTCTTAGACCCCTTGGGCCTGCCTGAGAAGGGCTCCCCCATGCTGAGAGAGGGACCTCTTTTCCCTAAAGTTCTGAGAACTTTTGGTCCTGATGCCCAGAGAGACCTCACTCTGCGGGGGGATAGGCTGGTCCTTGCTACTGGGAGAGCCCACAGCGCCCACAGCTGGCCATTCCTCGGCCACCATACCCAGCCCCAGGCAGACGGAGTGGCCCTGTCCCTTTAGTTCAGTGATGGCTGGAGGCCAGAAGGGTGCAGGCCCCAGGGAGGCCAGGACCCCTGAGCCCGAGGAGGCCACAGTGCAGGACAGTGGTTTGGAATGATCCAAAGTCAGAGAAACAGGGGTCCTAGTCCCTGCTCAGCCTCTTTCTAGCTGGTGATGCAGGTGAGGCTCTCAGCCTCAGTTTCCCCATCTGTACAATGAGGAAATAACTTGGCCTCCTGATGGGCTGTTGGGAGACTTCCCTGAGGAATTGCTTGAGCATCTCTAGCCTGGTGCCCGGAGCGTGTTAAGAGCCCCCTGCCAGGCAGTCACAGTGGTCCTCCAGGGCGCAGGGTCTGGGAAGTCCCTCCTCAGGTTCCCTTCCTGCTGCTCTGCTCCCGGGAACATTCAGCATTGTTTGAAGAGGAGCTGAAGAAGATCCAGGACCACACTGTGTTGCAGGTGACGGAGGCTCAGCGCTGGGAGGACAGCTGGACATGCTCCATGCCACCGTCCAGGGCTTGTGCTGTGACCCCCTGTGAGCCCCCCACAGATAAAGGCTCCTCCTGTGTGGATCCAGCTTCTGTGGTTTACTCACTTATTGCTTCATTCACCCAGTCATTCCTTCACTCATTCCTTCACTCACTCACTCCTGCACTCATGTACTCATTCATGCATTCGTTCATTGTTTCACTCACTCATTCAGCCAATACGTTCTGGTCCCTGCCGTGGGCCGAGCACTGTAACTTCACCAGTGAGTATGACCCCACGTGGTCCCTGCCCACCTGGAGCTCACATCCACTGTGTGACCTGAAAGAGGGCTGTCCCTCGGGTTAGCAGGGGTGATGAGCACCAGGAATCCACTTCTGAAAATAGAGGCCACCCATGCAAAGAAAAGAACGGAGAAAACCCATGCTTGGCACTTCATCGACCAAAAAAAATAATTAAAAGTTAAGAAAAATAAAGATATCCTACATTTAACAAAATGTGGGTTCTAATCACAAGTGTGCACTCATTCCGACAGCCAATGAGAAGTAATCCAGAGTGGACTGGGTATTGTAACACATTCTTCCGGCCAATAATAGCATTTCAGTAAACATGTTCCAGGGCCTCATGATTTTCCTAAGGCCTCTGTGATCCTCCAACACTTAAATCTTTCTCCTTGGAAGCGTCTGTCCTGTCCCCCTCCTTGTCGAATGGCTCTTCCACTGTCCGGGGGCCTACCCTGCACGGCCACACTCGTCAGCGACTCTCCACGTTGTGTGGACAGGCTGCCCGCGTTCCTCCCGCAGCCTCGCGAGCTCCTGTTGCTTTGGCAAGGTTGGGGTTTTCCCTGGGTGATCAGCGGGCGTCCTTCTTTGCAGCGGTGTGCGTCTCCCCACGCTGCGTCTCCTCTGACGACTCCGGGAGGCAGGCCTGTGGCCCCATCTCACAGGTGAGGAAGCTCAAGTCCAGAAGGCTGGACGGCCTGCTCCACGTCACAGCTAGCGTGCAGCCTCCGCAGAGTCTGGGCCCAGAGCAGACCAGGACGTAGGGCGAGTGGTTTGTCTGCAGGTGAGGGAGGAGGCCCGAGGGAGGCCATGGGGAAGGGAGCCTGGAGGAGGAGCGCCAGGGCGGGGCCTGATGAGGGAGCACTGAGGTGAGCATCCATCCTAGTCCTGTCGGGAGACGAGATCCCACCCGGACTGGCTCTGTGCCCGTGGGTGGAGGGTTTACCCCGGGTCGTGAAGGCTTCTGTGCTACAGGCTGGCACAGGCTCGCAGGAGAGGAAGCTCCCGGTGCAAGAGAGAGCCCTCAGGCAGAGAGTGGATGCAGGTGCTCCAGGGGGACACTGTGGGCCTGCTGGGGACTGGCTCCCAGGGACTGCAGGGACTCAAGTGGGCTGAGGGAACTGAAGGGCAGCAGCAGCAATGTCTGCAGCGGGGGCCTGCACACATGTCCCACACGTATGCCCCCAGAAAGGCTGCTCTGCATCGCATTTCTCCTCCCAGATGCGTAGTTGGCCCAAACCGC
The DNA here is from genome assembly GCF_020826845.1 of Diceros bicornis minor. NCBI lineage: Eukaryota > Metazoa > Chordata > Mammalia > Perissodactyla > Rhinocerotidae > Diceros > Diceros bicornis. Next base: position 106,399 of record NW_026691186.1, on the reverse strand, counting down.
CCCTCCACTCCACACTCCCAACTCCTTTCCACTCGTCTCAGGTTACTAGAAATTCAGAATATTTTAGTTGGTGTTGGAGCCCAGAGACTTTTGTTTGTCCTGCCCATGTTCTAACATTGCTGGCTTTTTAAAGATCTCAGGGCTTTGACTCCAAAACAGCAGGATGATGAGGATCCCAGAGAGCTTTCTGGAAGCAAGACTTTACGCTTTGCAATACTGCCATCCCACCAGCTCTTCTCAAAATCCCTCCAGGACACAGACTCACAATCTTGGGTCCTCAGATTGCTGAAAGGATGCGCCTTCAGAAAGTGATCGGCGTGGGTCGGCAGGACGCACCGAATGGTTGAGTGAGGAGTTCAGCCAATCCTCTTCCCGGAAAGCCATGATCACACCGGACGTGCTGTCAGAAAACAAGCTCTGGGAAGAGACCAAAGACATACAACCAACTGAGGAGCATGTGAAGCTGAGGGAAGAACAGTGAGAGTCGTGGTGTTTTTGCCCAGGGCAGGTCCCGTCCCCACCCCCTCAGTGTGACGGCCCTGTGAGCGGCGCAAGCCTGAATGGGGGTGGCTTCACTGTCAGAGGTTGCCCACTTGATGTCGCCATGCGTGGGCAAAGCCCGGCCCCTAAGCATTTCTGGAAACAGTAGCCATCTCAGTGGCAAGCTGACGTGGAAGGTCAACTTTGCAGCCGCCTGAGGTTGGATCTAGAACAGAGCAGCGAATCAGCCAGGAAGGTGAGACGGACAACCACACGATGAGACAGACACAGCGGCCTTGATGGGCTGCACGTAACCCCAGGGGGTCTGGAAGGTGCTGTGCTTGTGCAGGCCTGTGCTCAATCAGGTGAGACCAGGAAGATGGGCATTGTGGGGATGCTTAGAGACCTGCCACCAGCCTAGGCCCTGCCCCCAGGGGTTGCTGCCTCCCAGGAAGTCCAAGTTGACTGAGGGGACAATGCCCAGCCCTGTCGAAGGTCCCTGTCCACTCTGGGGCTCCCATGGAGAGAGGCCTTCCCACCTGGAAACTTCTCCCCAGGTCTTCTTCAGAGGCTGAAACGAGGTGCTCTCAGAGCAGAGAAGATGGTGAGCAGTGAGGAGAGGCTCCTGAGGAGTCGGCCCTCCTGGGGAAGGAAGCAAATGAGCTGGGAGGGTGGAGTGGTCCCTGCCTGCTCTGGCCTCAGCCCCCTCAGTGTACATCTCCCTCCTGGAGGGGACAGGAGCCCAGGGAACCCGGGAGAGCACACCCGGGCCGCGATGAGCAACACTCCCAAGGAGGAGGATCTGAGCTCAACGCAGGATCAGCCCAGGTAGGAAGGGAGCCTTTCGCCACCAGGACACTCGAGTCAAGGTCAGCGTGCCCCTGCAGGGATGATCTCCCTGCCTGTTCTATACGTCCCTGTGGACCACTGACTGCTTAGGGACTGGCTTCTGACCAGCAGACCCAGCACAAGTGACAGGACGACCCTTCCCAGATTCCATCACCGAGGCTGTCATTCTCTCTCACTCGCTCTCTTGTGTTCCCTCTTCCCTCTCCCCTTGTTCCCCTCTCTCAGTCTGTCTAACCCCTGGACCTGGGGACATACATGGACGTCCTGAGCTCCCCTATGCAGAGGCCCACGCAGAAGAAAACCAAGGGAGTGCCCTGGCCAACAGACAGAAAGGAGCCAGGCTCTCAGTGAAGCTGATCCTGACCGAGCCCACAGGAGTAAGCTTGACAGCACATCTCACCCTGGTCCAGCCTCGGTGGAGGCCACAGCCCCAACCTGGAAGTTGTCATGAGCAGAGGCTCCAGCTCAGCTGTGCAGGATTCCTGGTCCACAGAGATGGAGAGAGAGTGAATATTTGCGGTTTACAGATGCAGGGTGGGGAGCAGTGTTGTCAGAGAGGAGGAAACACCTCACACCATCTCCCAGTTCCCAGGTCTGGCCTGCCCTTCTCCCTCCTCTCCCCTCCAGGTTCTCTGCAGCCACAGTGCCCACCTCTCTAACCTCCTCTGGCCAAATTCACTTCTGCCTGGGTGTCTCCACACCAGCAGTGCCTTCTCCCTGGCACGCTGATCACAGGTGAGTGCAGCGCTGGGTCCTCATGTCATTCTGGTCACAGCAAATGTCACCTCAGTCAGGCCTTTCAGACCCTCCTACCCAGTGAGACCCCAGCCCTTCCTGCAGGACACTCTTTATTTTCATTCCAGTTCATGCTCTTCTCTTTCACGTGTCTCTGATTTTGTGCTTTTGTCCATCTGCCTCCAGACTGAGCTCCTGGTGGGCAGGGACCACTGGGTAGATTTCAGCACCACCCTTGGGCCCACCAGGGCTCCCGGCCCAGGGTGATGGCTTGGCACATAGCTGCCGAATGAACAAATAGGGGCATCTTGGATCCCTCCTTCCTGCTTTTGCTCCACTCAGTGGGTGAAGAGGAACACTAGTAATAGGAAGTGCAAGTGGGTCCTGAGGCAGGCGGAGGGTCAGCATGACTTCTGCATGAATCCTCCTCTCCCCAAATTGCTCCAGCAAAGCTCAGTGGGCACCACTGACACAGGAGGCTGCCACCTGATGGCCAACACAGGAACTGCAGCCTCAGGCAGGGACAGCACAGCACCAGGCAGGCATGTATCTCTTGTGGAGAAATGCCTATCCAAACGCATTGCCCATTTTTCATTGTGCTATTTGTATTTTATTGTTGAGAGGGGAGAATGTATTATATATTCTCAATAGTAGACCTTTATCAGATATGTAAAGATCTGTAAACATATTCTCCCCTTCTGTGAGTTGTCTTTTCGCTTTCTTGATCGTGTCTTTCAACGCACTCAAGTTTTACTTTTCATGAAGTTTAATTGATCTGTTTTCCCTTTGGTTGCTTATGTGTTGGGTGCCACAATTACAAAAACATTGCCTAATCCAGGGCCATGTTTTCTTCCAAGAGTTTTATAGTTTTAGGTCTTACATTCACATCTTTGATGGTAAGAAGATGTAACATTTTTGTATATGGTGTGAGGTAGGGGTTCACCTTTATTCTTTCACATGTGGATATCCACCTGTCCCAGCACTACTTGTTGAAAAGATTATTCCATCCTCATTGTCTTGGCATCTCAAATAATTCTAGAATCTGTGGTTGTTGCAGGTGGTGTGACTTACAGTTCCTTAGAATTTTTCTTTACATGAAGGTTGCTTTTCTCTGGCCTTGTGGACTTTCACCCACTGCATATGTAGACAGATCATTAGCGAAATAATCATATCAGGTATTTGGACTAGTTTTTCCTTTGCTTGCGGTGGGTATGTAAGTCCACACCCTGTTACTCCCTGATGGCTGGGTGGACCACATTGCACCATTGTTCTGGCCTGGATTATCGCTGTATCCTTCTAACTGGTTTCTCTGCCTCTATATTTGACCCGCCATCTATCCTCAATGCACCAATTGGAGTGACCCTTTAAAACCAGATGTCACACCCTGACATTGTGAAATCTCTCAAGGGGCTCTCCATTTCTCTCAGGGGGAAAGTTCAAGTCCTTATGATGGACCTCAAGCCCAATACAGTTGGTCCCACACTCTCTCTGACATCATCTTTGGCCAGTCATCCCCTGTACCATTTGCTCCAGTCCCTCTGCCTCCATTATGCTCCTGGTACATGCCAGGCACTCTCCCACCTGTAGACTTGTACTCTATGTTCCTTCCACTTGGAATCCTCTTCCACATGATGATTTCATGCCTCATCTTCTTCACTATCTTTAATTCTGTGTTCAAATGTCATCTTGGTGAGGCTGTATTGACCACGTCATTTAAAATATAAACTATCCTCTTGTCCTGACACTCCCTATCCAACTTGTTCCCCTTTCATTTTTCCCCTTAGCACTAACACCCTATAAAATAATATATAACGATAAGAATCAGTGTTCAATCAGGACACGGAAACCAACCAATAGATTGAGCAGGGACAGTTTATATAATGAACAATTAACCATAAACCTTTAAAGGGAACTATAGAGAATAGCCCAGAATTACAGTAGAGTAGTTAAGAAAGAAACAAATTTGGGAGAGGACCCCCTCGCCAAGGCTGCCTTCAGGCCTTGTTGGAGAAGGAATGATTGCAGCACAGGGATGGTGGAGAAGATTGTCATGTTTCCCAAGGCCAGTACCAGTCCCTGGTCAGGGCAGAGCTCAGCAGGTGGGGAACAGCAGGCTGAGACTGGCAAACAGGAAAGCCCTGTCCCCTCCCAGGGGCAGGTAGGCTGAGGCTGGGATGCCTACTGGATTCACTGGGATTCCACTTGCAGCGGTGCCACTCATTCTCCTTATTAAGCCATCCAAGGGGATCCACTGAATCCACTGTGGATCACCCACTGTGGGTGAGTCCACGTAGACACCCCTGAATTGTGCCACTGCTGGTTGTACTGCAGGAGAAAGAAAAAGAAAAGAATGGAAGCACCCTGGAATTAGGATGGAAGGCCCTTTGTCCTGAACCTTCTCTGACAAAAGCTTAACCCCTGCCAGGTGCAAAAGAGAAATGTCTACTGGGTGCAGCTCCATTATTGCAGAACAGACAACAGAGGGCAACACTCTGATGTTGTTACACAGGGGCAATCCATTGATAACTGGCACCATAATTCCCTTATTATTTTGTTTATGTATTCCATGCTTTTACTTCCAACTTGCCTCTATTGCTTTATTTGAAGTAAGATTTTGAAGACAGCATATGCTTGTATCAAGGTTTCTAAAAAAAGGTATTTTGACCCCCCAAAATGCCATTATTAGATCAAAACAACAGAAGAATTAAAAGTACAAAGTAGCTATACTATCAGTATATGCCTTAAATAAATAGTTTACTGTCAAATTCCTCTTATATAAGAAAGCACCATGCAGTTTCATTTTAATGATGTTAGCCTCAATAATCTAGTATAATAATAAACTCCTTTGTAATGAGTAACTATATAAAATGAAGTTACAATAATTTACAATTTACGTCTGTGACATGACCCAACTACTCTCTACAAGCACCACTGAAATCTTGATTGATGCTTGGCTACCTTGTTCTACTAGAACTAACGGGAATATTTCACTGCCAACAAATTCTGTTTACCTACTGTGTAGTTTATAAGGGTTGAATTCTTCTCTACTTGAAAATCACCATTTTCATATCTCCATATGGATACCTGTTTATTGGTAGATAGCTTTGCAGCCAGTATAGTTTTTTTCAGGAGAGTCTTATATAAGAATTCATGAAATATGAGTATAAATAACTTACACTTAGGCAATTTTTCTTTTTCTTTTTTTTTCCCTGCTTGGAAAGATTTGCCCTGAGCTAACATCTGTTGCCAATCTGCCTCTCTTCTTTCTCCCTTCCCAAAGCCCCAGTACATAGTTCTATATTCTACGTGTAAATCCTTCTAGTTCTTCTACATGAGTCACTGCCACAGCATAGTCAATGAGAGACGAGTGGTGTGGTTCGCGCCTGGGAACTGAACCTGGGACTCCGAAGCGGAGCGTGCCAAACTTTAACCGCTAGGCCATCAGGGGTTGCTCCAGGAAATTTTTCTAGAAAAATATTGGAATCAAGATGTATGATTTATTTCTAAAAATTTCATAACATACTTTAAAACATGAAATGCTCAACATGTTTAAAAGCACTTTACCACTCAGTTTACCTTAACAAAGATATAGCAAACATTTTGAGAAATATACTTTCAACAGGAAAGTCCAATTGTAGCTTTATGCTTTTGTAGACCACTCCCAATAACGTGGCTTAAAAAATATAACTGTAAGATTCTCTCAAGAAAATGTATTTCATTTCTATAAAAATCGTTCTTTACAGTGTCTCAATGTTTGTTTCCTACTAAGCTTCTCAATGTTCTTTAGGCTTAACAATATAGTAGAATCAAGCTCCTATAATCTAGCTTTTAATCCCACAATCCGGAAAGCTCTATCTCAAGGTCATCAACGACCTCTTAAATCACCGAATAATATTATTCCCATTTTATAAGTGCGAATACTAGGTTTGAAAGAAGTCAAGTTCATGCCCAATATTGTTTAGCTAGTAAGAGGCAGAGCCTAGATATGACTGACTCCTGCTGTCTGATTCTAAAATCCATAAGCATAACCTCTAGGTATACAGCCAAACATAACACTCTGTATTCTTGCAACAGAATAAATGCATTTGCTTTTTCTTTAATATCTGTAACACGGTTCTTAACTATTCCAATACATTGGTTTCTCCCTTTCTGTAAATGAGAGTGTTCTTCAAAGTACCTTCCTTCCTCTCTGCTCTTCTCTATACATTCCCTCCACTCCCAGTTCTTGAATTCATTTAACAAGCATTTATTTTATTGAGTCCATACAATTCCAGACCCCATGGAAAAACAATGAAAAAAAAACAGTCCCTGGCCTTGAAGGATTTACAGACTACTAGGGGAGAAAGCCCTATAAGCAAGTCCAATACTATTTTCAAAAAAAAAAAAAACAAGTTTGAGTCTGCACAAACACAGAAGGCTATCTATGCCACACAGCACGGGTTTTCAAGCCTTTTCTGAGGAGGACTACAGTTTTTTAAGAAATAGCGTTTAAAATTTCCAAAAGAGCACGCAAGACCTAGAACTTCCCTGATCCACTGTCCCCTTCCCACTACAAGCCATGTTTTTTCTAAGACTCTTAAGAACATCGTTTGAAAACCACTATATTCTAACATCTTAATAGTTTTGCCTTTCATGCCTAGGTCTTTAATCTACCTGGAATGGATTTTTGTGTACGGAGTAAAGTAGGGTTCCAATTTGAATTTTTTCCATACTGATATCTAATAGTCCCAGGACCACTTAAAGAAACGCCCCTCCTTTGCCCTCTGCTCTGTAAGAGCACTTCTATTAAAAGAAATCAAGTTTCTGGATACACGTGGAACTGGATTTGGGTTCTCTACTGTTTTCCACTGGTCTAACACTGTGCTAATACCAAAGTGCTTTAGTTACTATAGCTTTATATATAATAAATCAGGATATCTCATAGATCAAGTCTTCTCACCTTGACCTGCTGCTTAAAAAATATCTTGGCTATTCTTAGTCCTTTGTATTTCCATATGTATTTTAGAAAAGACACGTAATTTTGAGCTCTGTAATTTCCTGGCAAACTGGTAAAATACCCACAAAACAAATCTAGATCAGTGTTTCTCGACCGGGGCAATTTTAACACCCCCACCTCCCACCCCAGGGACATTCAGCAACGTCTGGAAACATCTTTGGTTGTCACAAAGTGGGGGGTAGGTACTACTGGCCTCTAGTGGGTTGAGGCCTGGGAGATGCTGCTAAGCATCCCACAGTGCACAGGACAGCTGCCACAACAAAGAATTATCCCATTCAAATTTTAATAGTGCCACTTTTGAGAAACCCTGTTCCAAATAAATCAAGGGGCAAATTTGCATGGGCCCATTAAAGGCCAGGCAACGTCTACCAAAAACAATAATTTAGTTTTAGAAAAACTGAACTGCCGTGTGCCAAATGAGATTTACCCCAATTCATTAAAAAAAAAATCATATTATTTGCATAGACCAAAAGGCTATCTTCCTCTTCTCTATAGCAGGGACATTTACAGGAAGCTTATTGGAGGGGTTAAGTCTTTAAAATACAAAGTTATAAAGAAACAAGACGTATCCAGAAGATATTTAAAAAAAAAAAAGAAACTCATAGAAATCAGTAAGAAACAACCCAATAGAAATATGGGCAATCTAAATAGGCAATTCACTAAAAGGAATATTCAAATGACCAATAAACATATAAAAAGATGCTCAACCTCATTAGTCACCAGAGAAATACCAATTCAAACTCACGAGAACACCATCCATGCACCAGAATGGCTAAAATTTTAGAAGACTGGACATAGCAAGTGTTAACAAGAATGCTGAACAACGTAATTCCCATATACTACTGGATGTAGGGAAGGGGTTGCATAAACTGGTTCAACCACTTTGGAAAATGTTGGCAGTCTCTACTATAGCTGAACATATCCATACACTATGACCAGCAATGCCATTCCTAGGTATATATCCAACAGAAAATACTTACCTATTTGCAAAAGAATGAACAAGAATGTTCATAAAAGCATTAAAAGCCTAATGTAGAAACCATCCAAATGTCTAATAACTGCAGAACAGATTAATAAACTGTGATATGTTCATAGAAGTAAATAATATACCACAACAAGAACTACTACTATATGCAACAACACAAATGAATCCCCAAAATACAATGGTAAGCAAAAGTACGCAGACTCAAGAGTACAGATATCACTCCATTTCTATAAAGAGGCAAAACTCATCAATGGTGACAGAAGGGAGGATAGCCAATACCTGTGGAGAGAAAGGATAGTGACTAGAAAAGAGCATAAGAAGGGGCTATAGGGTGTTGGTAATGTCCTATTTTTATCTAGGTGGTAGATACACGAGTGTGTTTACTTTGTGAAAATTCATCAAGCTATACACTTAGGATTTGTATGCTTTTCTGTATTTAGCTTATATCTTACTAAAGAATTTGCTTAAAAATAGAAAGAATCCAACCCTGATTTATCGCATCTGATGCTTCAAGAGACTATTCTAAACAGCCCAAACTCACAATGATGCTAAAATGCAAGTTGCGTATATATTGACAACGGATTTTTTACCAAGGAACAAAGGCAATGCAGTGGATAAAGGATAGCCTTTTCAATAAATGGTGCTGAACAATGAGCTATCCATAGGCAAAATAAATGAACTTGGATCCATACCTCACACCATATACCAAAAATAACTCGAAATGGATTTTAGACCTAACAGTAAAACCTAAAACTATATTTGATAGAAAAACACTTGTATTCAAAATATATAAAGAACTCTCGAAACTTAACAATAAGAAAAAAAAACAGGCAAAAGTTTCAAAAAGACATTTTATCAGAGAAGATATACAGATGGCTCATAAGCACATGAAAAGACGCTCAACATCATAAGTCATCAGGGAAATGCAAATTAAAACCACAATGAGATACCACACTACATGCCTATTAGAATGGCAGACAAGACTGACCATACCAAGTGTAAGCAAAGATGTAGAGAAATGGGAACTCTCCGACACTGCTGGTGGGAATGTAAAATGGTATAATGTATAAACACTTTGGGTAACAGTTTGGAAGTTTCTTAAAGAGTTAAACATAAGTGATCCACTCATTCTACTCTTATGTATTTGCCCATAAAAAGGAAAGCACATGTCCATAACAAAGACTTACATACAAATGTTCATAGCAGCTTTATTTGTAATAGCCCAAAACTAGAAACAACTCACATATACATCAACACGTGACTGGATAAACAATTTGTAGTATATCCATAGAACAGAACCTTACTCAGCAACACAAAGGAACAAACTGTTGACACACACAACATGGATGAATTTCAAAAGAATTATGTTAAGTGACAGAAGCTAGACAAAATTGGTGTACAAATTGTCTGATTCCATTTATATAAACTCTAGAAAATGCAAACTAATCTATAGGGATGGAAAGCAAATCAGTGGTTGTTTGGGGAGAGAAAGTCACAGAGGGGTAGGAAGGAGGGATAACAAAGGTGCATGAGAAAACTTTTGAAGGTAATGGATATGTTCACTATCTTGACGCTGACTGAAAGTTTCATGGAGGTACACCTTATGGTGGAGGCCATAACTTATCAAAGCGTACCATTTATTTTATTTTATATTTTTTCATTTATATATTTTTATTTGGAAATGTTTATATCAGTACAGTGAAACTAAATTTTAGAGACACGGGATGTCATTAGTTTGGATATCATTAGTTTATTATAAAAGAGAGACATGGAAATTATTTACATGATGAAAGATTTCAGTACTTCAGTGGAATGGGCAGCTTCACGTGATGCCATTTCAATAGTAATTCATTTCAGTCTACATACTTTCCAAGAATGTCACCATCTCTAAATAAGAAATAATCCTTGTCGTCTAGAGCTACTTTGGTGCCTCCGAACTCTAGGAGAAGAACTTTATCTCCCACTTTCACACTAACTGGTTGAATCTCTCCACTCTTTCCTTTAGAGCCCGATCCAACAGCTACTACTGTTGCTTGCAATACTTTTCCTTGAGATTTTTCTGGAAGCATAATGCCTCCTTTGGTTACAGTTTCAGCTGCACTCCTTTCAACCAAAACTCGGTCAAAGAGGGCAAGAGACTTTCTACATGCCTGTCCTGCCATGACTCCGGCCGCCGCAGCCCAGCCCACGCTCTGCTCTAGCGCCGCCGTTGCAAGCAGAGACCCGCAGTCCCACCCTCGAGACACGTGAACTTGGGACAAGGCACCCGGCGCGCAGGCGCGCTCGCCCCCGGCCCCTGCCCCTCCCCGCGCGAGGGGGCGGCGAGGCAGCGGGCGCCGCGATTCGCCAGGAGGGCCCTGCGCAGACCCTGACGCGAGGACCCCAAAGCGTACCATTTAAATAAATGCAGTTTGTTTTGTCAAGTATGTTTCAATAAAGCTTTTCTAAAAAAAATACAGGTTGTATATAAATATTATAAACCAGAGTTTCTATAATTTGCTCAAAATCAACTCCATTCATTCACACAACAAATAGTTATCTAGCACCTACTATACGCCAAGCACTCTGCTAGGTTCCAGGGTTACAATGGTAAGCAAACTGACATGGCTCCTGACCTCATGGAGAACACAGTCTGCTAGGGGAAACAGAGATCAACAAAAGATGCACACAGACACATGGATAATAAAAACTTCACAGACAAGTGCTGTGAAGGAGACAAACACAGTGAGATGACACAAAATAACAGGGAAACCAAATCTGATCTAACGGAAAGGTCAGCATGGCTCCCTCAAGGAAGTGAAATTTAAGCGATACCTAATGGAAGAGGAGGATAACAAGTTGAAGATGTAACTTTCCTCAGAAGAGACACTAACACAAGCAAAGGCTCTGAGGCAGAAGAAAGCATGACCCTTTGAAGGAATGGAAAGAAAGTCAAAAGGGTCAAAACACTGTAGACAACACTATTGGTCACCTCTCCAGTAACTATTCCATCTCCTCTTCCTCACTCCTAACACAATCACACTTGGGTTCCAGCAGCCACCCTCCTCCACACATAGTCACGTGCTTTAGAGGAAGATGACTCCATTCTTGATTTTAGGAAGTGGATACGTTGAGACTTAAGTCAGTCATGGCCACCTCTTTTCTCCCTGCCAGTGATTAGTTAAAGAATGGCATGAGTGAAAGCAGGAAAAGAAGTTATTGCATGCTCTAAACAAGAGATGGTAGTTTGGACCAGGGAGTTGTCAATGGAGATAGAGATTTGCACGGAGAAATAAGGTAGAGCAACGTGTACAGGATGTCTCCTAGGTTTCTGGCTTAGGCAAATAACGACCAATCTTTTCCATATAGTCAAAGCCAGAGAAATATTTTTTAAAAATTAAGAGTCTTATGTTATTCTTAATATATTTCACTTAAATAAATCTAATTAGAACTATTCAAGGATCATACCTAAAACATATCTCATCCTCATGCAGGATACTGGCTTCAGAAGTTCATGCAAACTTATCAGGAATGAATGAGGCTAACTAGATTTTGTCTTACAATACAAATCAGTGTTTTCTAAAATTCTAACTTATAATTAACAATCCTGCCTACAAATAACATCAATTTCTGAATATCATTTATTTTGCCTTGCCTGCTTCAAAAAATGATTTAAGCTAGCAAAATGTCCAAATCAATTAAAAGCCAAGCCAAGAATAAAGTAGTCCAAGGATTTCTGACCACTCTTGTGTTATCTAAAAATAATTCCAGAGAAATTAGATGGCGGTACCTAATGAATTATGCTCATCAAATTTATCAAATTAGGTCTCATAACAACAGTAATGAAGGTTCCTATTACACATACCAACAGACCCAGGCAAAAATATAACCTACCTTGACAAGTTGATGAAGCGCCATTTCTTTCAGAAGCTGGTGTACTTGGACTGTTGAAATGACGTGAAGCTCCTCGGTCCTCGCCATCGTTTGTAACACTCTTTGAGCGGCACGTTTTGGTGTGCCACAATCCTTCTCAAAATAATGAAATAGAGAGCCAGCTACCTGTTCAGTGTGCTTGATGGAAAAGGATGAAACCTAGAAAAGGAAAAAAAATGGATCATATCCTAAAACATTATCATCCACATTTTGAGAGAATTTCCTACAACCAAGACCAAATCACTTTTATTTTTATGGCACCATTAAAATTAGCTATAACTTATGTGAGTTTTTTGACATATCATGAGAAAGTTATCTAATTTATTCTTTGAAAAATCAACTTTCCAATATCATCTATTAAATAATCACATTTTCCATTAATTTGAAATATCAAATCTAACATATACCAAACAATGCCTAGTATAAGGCATAGTACTTATATTTGTAAATTTTAATTTTATTCCATTGATCTGTTTCTTCATTATTTTCATATAGTGTTCATAAGTAATTCTGTATGATATGTTTTTCTATTAATTTTTATAAATCCACATAATTATACAGTTTGGTATATTGCAAATGCTTTGTTAATGCTGATAACAAATTAGATTATATATTTTGCTCATCAAATTAAAACAAGGAGATTTTTCTGAGAAAGGATTTTAGATACGCTGTTTCATCTCTATAATGAGTATCACTGATGTTTTCTCTCTCCTTGGCCTATATTACTCCTTAATTTTTATATGCACTGCAATTGATATAACATCAATGAGGCCACAATAAATGTTTTCTTCTTCCTTCTTTCCTGGATACAGCTCTTATGCAGCCCTTCCTGGTAAATTATACTCTTATTTTAAATCTATAGTGTTTATTCGTTTCAGTGCAGGGCCTCTATGACAGCTGTTCTGAAATGCTACCAAGGGAATTCATTCATTTAGATGCAGTTCCTTCTGAATAACTTCAGTTGCCTGAGATTGCCAATGGTCTAAAGTGTAACTCCTACTCACTTGGACTGGCCTGAAACTTGTGCCATTAAACTAAGCTCGAGGGTTTCAGGAAATCATAGCTAGATTGGTCAATTACTGTGCAATAATCCACTTAGGGAGGCAGCTTCCTAGGACCACTAGGGTTAAGGGTAATTTTGTAAGAATTCTCGATTTATAAGGCAGCACCCACTCTTATACCTGTGCCACACTGGACTCATTTGCCTGCTGCCAACATATCCGTGTGAAGAGATGTGAGAACTGCTGTAAAACGAGAACCACAACGATTTCCCAGTGATAGCATGGCTATGTTCTGATTTTAATATATGGAACTAAAAATCCAAGTCACGCTTCTTTCTTCCAAACTCTAGCTCATAATAACTGTCTACTAAACCAAGTGTGCCTGGTAAACTAGCATAATTGACCCAGTCAGCAACAATAACAAAAGAATAGAGGCAGCAGCGCTTAGCACAGTGCTAAACACTTTAGTTGCATTTATTATTCACAAGAACCAAACAAGTAGACTCTGCTAACACCACCCTCCCCATTTTAGAGATGAGGTAATGGAAGTTTAAGAGGTTAAATAATTTGTTATTGTCACACTGCTATTACGTTGTGGGCCTAGCACTGGAATGCTAGTCTATGTGACTCTAAGTACCAAGCACTCTATAAATATTTAACCAAATACTTCAAGATGGTGGCAGTTAAATACCCTGTCTCTGAACTGAATTTGATTTCCACCATCCCAGAAAAATAAGTTTATAACCTTTTCTTAAATGCCCCTTTCTTCCTCAATAGCATCAACTAATGCCTTGCAATTTTAATATTCTTTCCAATAATTAATTTTTTGTTTGTTTTCGGAACTAATTTTAATTGGCTATGAAATTAAGAAAATCATAAACTAAGCTTCTTAATTTTCTTTTTATTGAGGTTACATTGGTTTATAACATGTAAATTTCATGTGTACATCCTTATATTTTGGCTTCTGTATAGATTGCATCATGTTTACTACCAAGAGTCTAGTTTCCATCCATCACCATATATATGTGCCCCTTTACCCCTTTCGCCTTCTCCCCCCCCGGCCCCACTTCCCCTCTGGTAACCTCCAAGCTGTTCTTATCTATGTGTTTGTTTGGTTTTTTGTCTTTCACATACGAGTGAAATCATATGGTATTTGTCTTTCTCTGTCTGACATTTCACTTAGCATAATACCCTCTAGATCCATCCATGTTGTCGCAAATGGCAGAGGCAACTATAACCTAGCCAAGTTGACACATAAAACTAATCATCACACATTCTGAATTGAACAAATGAATGAATGAAAACCCATTCACTTGTTATCCCAGCTTTATAATTGCAGAGGATAAGCCATTATAACTGGGAAGAGAATGGAATTTGGAGAAGCTAAAAATGACCAACTCTATCCCAACACAAGAAATACCAGTTTCTTGTGCAGAGGAATTCCTCTGCTACACCAAAATGAAAAGTTCATTATCTCCCTGACTTAGCCCACATATTGTGCTTTCCAATCTTTGCTCAGTATTACATGTCTATTGGAATACCGTATCCTACCCTGCAGTCCAAGTAACAGCCTTCCTTCAAGGTTCAGCTAAGCACTGCTTACGGAGTGAAGCTTGCTTAGAGGGCAATTTGCTCTGGACTTCCATTGCAGGTAAGGTTTACAGTACTTATTTAGCAATTCCATCCACAGCTTTTATTATTATTCATCATTAGAACTAATCCCCCAGCTAGACCATGGTAATGAGTCCATATGCAATTTTGTGTTCCCTAGATGCATAATAGGTCAAAAACGATTATGACCACTCAGGTCCCTGTCAGACAAAGAGAATGGCTTCGTAAGCTAGTCTACTTTTATTAAAAGACCATCCTGATGGCAAAGTGAGCAGAAATATGTAAAGAGATCACTACATTCTCTGCAGCGCAGTATGTGCCTGTTGGTGTGCAGCCGAATCTGTTTTGGCTGCATCTGCTTTTGTTTTTTCTCCTCTTGCATTTCCTTTTCCCTTTCCTCCCCTTCTCACTGCACATGCCCATGCCTCTAAGAAGCCATACTAATATCTCTTGACAAATGCATGGGCTGCAGGTCTTACCCTGCCTCCTCAGCTCCGCCACACAGACCCTGTGCTTTAGCATGACTCACAATAGCAAGACCCAGCTAGGGTCCCGTCACCTCAGAGTGCTTCCGTGCCTCTGTAGAGACACGCTTAATTCCTGCTGGTGTTGCTGGGAGCTTATTTACAAGTGTGGGATCGAGGAATAATCCCCTAAAGGCATTACAAATGATACTTGCTTTTCAAATCTTTTTGTCTAGTGATTTAATCAAACACTGTGCTCAAGTTAAGTATCACAGATTGTAGGATATGAAAGCAGGAAAATGCCACATTACATCTTCTTCTTTTCCCTGCCATAACATGATGATCCTTGTGGTCTATTTCTTGGAATAATTAAACCCTATCTTACACCTAAGTTGTACTACAAAATTAAACCCTGAGTCATTTGTCTGGAACTTGGAATGTCTTTTCCCATTGAAAGATGTTATTACTATTGGTCAATTTCCTGAAATAGGCTAAAAAATCTCAAGATAGACTTAATTCCGCAAACTAGGCTCAGTATATTATCAATATTTTGGATTTTTTTCCCCAGTAAACTGTATTGAAAATGCAGCCATTATTTATAGCACAAGTTTCACTTTGTGACAGTGGGAGCTTATCTTCCTGCCAGAAAGGCGCTGGATAGAGATGTGGATGGATATTTGTACTTGTAGATTTCATCCACTGGATGTTTATATGAAGCGTGGCCACAACCCATGTATTTTCTGAATGAAAAAATATATTTATGAATAAGCAGATATCCTATCTGCTATGTACCATGACAGAGGAAAAACGTTAAAAATACCTCGTTTGGTATCAAGCAGCAAGAATCACAGGGAATGTTGGATCACATCCTCTCATTGAACAATTCCCTTTTGCTAAAATAAAAAATCTAACCTTTCCTTGACATTGTGTGGATAAACTCACCCCAAAATCAGGCAATTAAAGACAAGGTGTTGGTATGATGGAAGCTGTCTATATTTACATAGTTTGTTCAAATGAAGACTAGCATTAAAGACTCTACCAGGAGAGTTGACCATGTCTGTCCCTCCAAAAATCTCAGATGTCTTTCTGTTCCCTTTTTAGAAGACTTGAATAAAAAATGCAGAGTACTTAAAAACATACGCTCAGCTGGAGAAAGCAGATAGAGAAACAAGAGAAAGCTTCCTTGCCTGGTGCAAAGGGAGGGAAATGCCTGCCTTTTATATATAAAACCCTGAGACTAATTACATTAAAGGCATATTCAGTAATATCATTTAATAATTTTTTCCAGGATACTTACGAGTAATTTTAATATATATCTTTTAACCTATACCTCATGTTCCATTATACATAATTATTCTGCTTGCTTATTATACCCTTTAAATTACAATGATTAATCATACACATTGCATAATTGAATTGTGAAAAATGATTAATCATCATTGTATTATTGTTTAATTATACTACACATTTCATTTTAACTAGAAAATGCAAAGTGCTTTAACTCATGGGCTAACCACATTGTTATATGGCTAATTAGCCAGGATTTTATTACAGGTAAAGAAATTAAGGTCCAGGTTGGGTGACTTATCCAAGGTGAAACAAGAATATTCCTTGCCCTTGGTCTGAATTAAGAATAGGTTAGAATGCAGAACTTTTAGCCATTTTTTCACAAAACCAAACCAAAGAAAAACAAAAAGTTTTTCTCTCTTATATGATAACTCTTAAAGAATATGTACTCTTCTTTCCCAGAATCACCTGGTTCCTATAGGGTTTCAGAGAACATAGTCAATGAGGATATCTGATAACCTCCTATTGACATTAAACCCAGGTAGGCACACTATCCCAGTCCCAGCCTCTGACCCTATACAGTTCCACAGCATCCTGGAACAGCTTCAGGATATCTTACCTCATAACTGGCCTCCAGACAGGTGTTGTCTCCAGAGGGCAGTAGCGGAGAACTGCGATCCTGGACATAAACGCTCCATCTTTTCTTTTCTATTATAACGCCTATCCACAATACAAAATGGACAGAGACAATAAAAAGAACCGATGGGAATTGTTCTAAATCCCAAGGCAGCTTTTTCTGATTCTTAAGGAAGTAGTTAAATTCCCTCTCGAGTAAACTGCATTTGGTTTAGTTAAGTCCATTGATGGATCTTTGGATTATTGTTCAAGTTAAGACTCAAGCCTTAACCAGGAAAAGACAGGAAACAAGTGAATGAACATCAACAATAGCAACAAATTGGTCTCTGTTTTATCTCTTGCATGATGTGATATTCATAATTCCTGAGAGGGAAAGTCTCATTGCTCAATGTTAGATCATAGCACTGCCCCCTACCCCAGTTTAATTATGGGGAAGGGAGGACATTTGATATGAGATACTTGACTGAAGGAGTTTGCAGGAACCCTCTAGCTTCTGTTGACTGTAGGCAGAGCACCTACATTAATGTCACACCCAAACTCCACATAACAAGTGGGAAACATTCCTCAAGGTAGATTGGAAAATTGTTAGAAAGGGAAAATAGACGCTGAGCAGCAAAAGGTAAAAATAAAAATATACGTCCACTACAGAGTCTAATTGACACACTGGGATTTTTAAAATATGCATTGGTATCTGAATAAGGTTAATATTATTTCAAATATTCTACATTTATATTTTTACGTATGTGTGTGTTTATATCAAAATTTACAACTGGGAAGATACAACTCAGTTATTCTTCAAGTACCTCTCTCTTAATAAAGAAACATGGGAAAATCCAGCGAATACATTTTTATTTGAAGAGAAACTCTAAAATCAAGGATCATATATAAGGTATATTAACTTGCTTGTAACAATTTTTCTGGTAAGAGCTTCAAATTGCAAATTCTCTAAAGTGAATATTTTTTAAAAATATGGTAAATATCTTTATTATACACAGTCTTCTTACATGCTCTCATAATTTGTCCCTGTTAGCGTTCTTGACTGGATACAACAGACTCAAGAAATAATCCTCCTATTTGACGTTTTTAGATCTGGCATCTAACTGCAGATACCATGGTTACAATGTCAAGTGTTAGGCATGAAACTGTAGGCTTTAAAACGCAGCAAAATTGATATATTGGCTTTTTAGGACATTCAACCACATCTGGCCCAGATCACATATTTATTTATGAAGAAATGGTTGTCAGTAAGATAAGGTGATGTAGACCATTAATTATAGATGAAGCCAGGAGATAAGGAAAAAGATGATTATTTATACAACCTGGTTCCAGAGTGCTGTACGGTGCAAGAGCTAATAAAACGGCTCTAATAACTTTGAACCCAAGAGGTAATTTACATTTTATTAGGTGGAAGAGATTTGAAATTGTTTGTTGCAGAAGATTAAAAAGAAAGAAAATAAAGAGAAAGAGACTGAAGCCTAAATTAGAAATGAGATTCATGATTTTCCTTTTGATCCACAGAAGAGCAACTGTCTGTAGTTCATTATAACTTCATATAATGTCCCATCAGGTTGTCGGAAAATTGACTCTTTAAAGGTGATGCTGCTGAAAAATGGTGTCTAAAAAAAAAAGATTTCTTTTTTCTTTTTTTTAACATTACTGTCTCCTGCAGCATTTTGCTAATGAGATACACAATAAAATTATATCACTCATGCATTATTTAACATCACACCCCCCAGATTTCCATCTCTTGATTTTAGATGACTCTCATGCCCAAAAACAGAACAGCCCCAGGCATTTTAGATTTTGAATATAAATCACCTATATAGTCTAAGAATGTTATTTTAAATAAAATACTCAATTGTCTGCCCTCTATTACATGTGAAAGAGAATATGTATTTTTTATTAATTATAACTTCATTTACATATTGTAATATTTCTTTTGTTCATTGAACAAATTTTTATTGAATGCCCATTGGTACAGATGTCATGATAGGGATATAGGATATTGTTTAATTTAATTAAAAAATCATTAACTCCTAGCATATTCCACACCTCCCATGCCGGCACTTGAAAGAAATACTTTGATAACTTGCTGGTATAAATTAAAATATTTACAGAGATAAGATATCCATTCTACATTCAAAATGGCCCGGGACTTTAACATTTAAGTTGCAGAGGGAAATATGTTTATGTGGCCAAACCATGTAATTAAGTAGGAAGATTTATACAGTGGTGTGTGTGCTGGAGTCAGCTTATTCTGGCTCAAGGGAACTGTTGTAAGAATCTCTTTCAAATCCACGTTCACTACTGTCAAGTTACTGACTTGAAATTGGCCATAGTAGGTATTTACACCAGAGAAATTGTAAATGCAGCAAACCAGTGGTTTTTGTTTTGTTTTGTTGTTTTCAGAGGGCCAGTTGTTAAACATTTACCAGTGCACTGCTGGATTCATGCAATATTGTTTAGAGAATCACGCACACAAATAAAATGCAATCTTGAAAGAGCAACAATCCTTTTGAAAGATTTCCAATGTTGTAAATGTTGTACCAAAATAACGTTACATTAAAATAATATTGACAAATTATATATTTGGCATTTACCTTAAAATAATCCATCTCACCTAAAAAAATGACTTGGTATGGTGATAGGAAATAGATAAAAGAAACTGGTAAAAAATATTAATATTTTTAAAGTTGGGTGATTAGTATATAAGTTCATTTTCCATTTTTATATTTGTGAAGATTTCCATAAAAACATGTTAAAAATAACTAAGAAAAAAGTCAATATGCGTACACATATATATATATTCACTGATATATACTCATATATGCATGTGTATATATATTTACATTTTTTATTAATAATTATATGTATTCATAGATAAGTAGTATATTCTCAAAAATAAAGACCATATAAATATTCTCAAAAATAAAGACAAAGCATTTGCTGTATAGACATTCCATTATTTTCTTAGTATTTCTCTGTATCAGGAAGTTATAGTTTGTAGTTTAATTATGAAAAGAATATTTTTCATTAATCTCAAATATTTCCTTAACTATGATTCAAATCTCATCTGGGAACAAAAAGAAGGGACCAAATTTTCTTCTTAAGTAAATGTATGACAAATAAAAGCACCAGAGGTTATAGTTTAATATTATCTTAATAGAGGTATTAAGGGCTTGTATATTTCAAAACCCTGTAAGATTGATGAGGTCCTTTGCATACTATTGAGTCCAACTATTTTATTTTGTGAATGAAAAAAAAACAAAACTTAAAAAAGACCAGGGATTTCTTCCAAGTTAGTTAACTAAGTTCTTGCTACTCAAAGTGTGGACCAGCCCCAACGTCTCCTAGGAGCTGGTCCCTACCCCGGAACAACCGGAAGGGAATCTCTAGTTAAACAAGACCCTAGTGATATACATGCGCTTCAAAAACTGAGAAGCACCCAACCAGGCAGTAACAAATTTGGGCTAGAAATCAGGTCCCCTAACTCTTTCTCTGATTCCCCCACCTCATTATACCACACTCCCTAGCGAGTGGATGAACTTCCTTTTGTTAATCATAACAGGAATATAGCCTTTCCTCGTTCTATTTGTATTTTCCTCGTCTAGGTTATGTTTGTGCAGACATATGCAAATACTGGAGAGGCAGCAAGAGACTTCTGCCAGGTTTTGCCTATTTCCTTCAATCTCGGGTTGGTCATTTTATACAAGGACCATGTTGATATTCTGCAACGCGAGAAAAGTTACCATATGCTAAAAGAATCGGCACTAGGGACAGCAGTGATCTGTGATGATGATGATGGTAAAAAAAAAAGTCTGCATTCTGCATGACAGAAAAGGAGTCACATAGATTCATCAAGATTCATACGTTAATGAGTTTGAGAAGAACTGAAAACGCTGTGCTAATGGCCACATACTGCCCTTAAACGGGTGTATAACCTTTCCCCTGACCTCAATAGCACTCTCTTTATTTAAAGAAAAAGCGCATGTGGAAAGCACATGGTGTCGAGAACGCAGAGCTTCTCGGACAGAGAGCCTCTGAGAGAATTCAGACATTCAGACGGGAGGGAGCTGCCACGGGTTAAACCGGTTACCCCACACTAAACTTAATTGACGAATAATTTATAGCAGCCAAGAAATGTTAATTGAACAATGAATCACTTAGACTGAAGGATAAAATGCACCTGGATTGATCACTAGAAAGCAAACAAGATTGAAAAGAGCTTAGGAGGACTTGAGTACCTTGAAACTTAAAGCCGCTAAATAAAGAACGTCATGACAGCAGGACTAGCAAACACTGGAGAGAGAAACTGGCAGAGCTTGTGGGATCCCAGGGCATGGCTTGACGGCAACAGGTGTTTGTGCTTTTGTTCAATTCTTTCGCGGAAGTAGGGCACTGGGCTAGGAGAATTCTACCATATTTTTTTAACCATGTTCTTCAAACACTATTTCTTTTTTCCTTCAGGCATGCTACCCCCAAGAAATTAAGACAACTGTCATTTCAATATTTGGAACACACAGGGTGTGGTGGGCATTAATTAATTTCCTACAAGGCTCAAGAAGCGGTTCAGGTTACAGTTGAGGGGATGGCTGATGAGAGAGAGGAGTCAGGCTTGGTCATCAGGCCAACAGAAATTGGTACAGAATTAAACACAAATCTGAGTGCAATGCCTGGAGGGAATTCTGGTCAAATAGTGTTAGCATAAGCTTGCCAAATTAAGTAACGTGACAGCAACAGGAAAAGGATACTAAACAGCAAAACACTCAGTTGAGTTAGGATCCGCCATCATACCTGTTTGTCACTGAAAATATAATTGTATTTATACAAGAGCAATGTTTATTTTATTTATTTATTTATTTATTTATTTATTTATTTATTTATTTATTTATTTATTGAGGAAGACTAGCCCTGAGCTAACATCCAATGCCAATCCTCCTCTTTTTTCTGAGGAAGATTGTCCCTGGGCTAACATCCATGCCCATCTCCCTCTACTTTGTATGCGGGATCACCTGCCACAGCATGGCTTGACAAGGGGTGCATAGGTCCTCACCCAGGATCTGAACCTGCAAACCCTGGGCCGCCAAAGCAGAGCGTGTGCACTTAACCACTATACCACCCGGCTGGGCCCTTATTATTTTTTTAAGCAAGGATTGTTTAGAAATTTTGATAAAGTTTTGCTTGTTTTTAAGGTAATGTGGTATGACTGGGTCACAATTTGCTAGTTTTCTAACTCTCTCCAAGTTCTGGTGTGGATCCTGGTAAAATAATCTGAGAGACTTACCTCAGTCTTTGACGTTGGAATGACAGATTTGCTGAGCCTTTATTTTCCCTGAGAGACAGCACGGAGCAGCAGGGAGATCTCGGCAGGCAGGCAAAACTCTGGCTCTGCCCTTCTCAGCTACTAGCCACAAGCAATAACCATGTCTAGTTGTCAGCGTCCTCATCTTTGCATCTCAGATCATCCTTCACCAGCTTGCTGTGGAGACTAAATGAGATGATAAAAGTAGATTGTTCTGCACAGTGCCTGGCATACAAAATGAGAAAAAATCTAAAAGCTCTTTTCTCCCTTCCCTCCATCTGTGATGGAAGATTTCTTCAAACACAAATCACCCAGAAGTGGCTAAACGAAGTGATTTATGGGAAAACAATAATTTCCTCCATTTTGAATAATTTACTACTACGAATTATTGAGTGTGTCACTATGACCATCTAGCTAACTATTCCCAAACAAGGGTATATGTGTGCTCACATTAAAAAACAAAAAAAGTCAAAAAAAGGAAATCCAAATAAAACAAAATTTAAAAGAAACAAAAGTCAAAATTACAGAAAATTTAAATAGTTTTCTTAAATGTTCAGAGTTTGGTCTCCTCTTCTCTCCCAGCTATATTTGTCTGTAAGGTTGACCTCAATTTAGTGATCGTTCTTACTCTGGGATGCGATAACCTTACGTTTATGGAAAATTGCTTTGAATTTTCTTAAGGTGATAGCCATTCGAGCATAAACATGCACTGTCATTTGTTTTGGGCTCTGTTTTGCCAGGAGAGGTTGTGCATCTTTCAGAAAGCATGTTTCCCTTTCACTGCTTGTGTTTTCTAAGAGATCAGCCTGGCAGTGTTATTTTATGGGTTACTTTATGCTTTGTGATTTTCCTGTGATTGACTTCTTGCACTTAAGCTAAAGGGACTTACTGATGTTAACTGAGGTTGTTTCATTCCTGTAAAAGAACAGGCTTTAACTAGGCAAATCTCAGATGGATGAAGATGCTTCACATTCTACACTGCATCAGGATATGCATAGGATTTTACAGCAAGGGGTTTGGAGAACAGTTAGGAAAAGTTAAATAGATACACATTTGTTAACATCATTCTTCACTTCGCTGTGTATTTACAGTTTGTTGAGAACATACTTCTTGACCCCCAAGAATGATGATGAAGTGACTAATTTTCTTTGTGTCACAGTTGCCTCATTCTAACATGAAAGATTTAAACTAGATGAGACAATGACTTAATAAATGTGAAAACTTTTGTCAAATCTAAAGTGTCTGTAAATATGTATTAGCCAGCCTCCAAGATGGTTCCAGTAATCTCTGTCTCTTGTATTCATGTGCCTGTGTGGTGCCCTCCCATATTAAATAGGACCGGCCTGTTGAACCTACAGGATATTGTGGAAATGATGGTGTGTGATTTCCAAGGTTAGGTCATAAAAGATATCACAGTTTACACCCTGATCTCTTTCAGATCACTTGGTCTAGGGAAAGCCAGCATCTACGACATGAGCACACACAAGCAGTCCTAAGGAGAGACCCAGACATCACGATCGTAATCTCATGAGAAACTCTGAGCTAAAACTGCCCGGCTAAGCCAATTCCAAATCCGTGACCCACACAAAGTGTCCAAAATAATAAATCTCTATTGTTGACATAAGCCAATAAATTTGGGGGCAATTTGTTATGTGACTATAGTTAACAAATAGGAAATGGTGGTTCATTCATTCATTCATTCAATGTGTGTAGAGCATGTTGTACCAGACACTGTACCGGAAGGTTAGATACAAAGATAAACAAGCACTCAATTCACTGAGAAAGAAAAATGTGAAAAAAAAACTAAAAAATGTTTTACTTGGCACACTGTATTAATAATGACTTTGATTGTAAAAGCACCATTGCTGTAATTCTTTAATCTATGATTAAGTAGCATTTATATAATCCTTGGGCAAACACAAAGTAGAAGGAAAGAAATTTCCCTCAGCAACCTGGATAAATGCACTGTGATTATTACCACTTTCATTTTCTTTCAAAATGTGTCCAGGCTAACTAATTAATTTGATCAAAAGCATGTCTCATGAACCAGAGTCAAATGCCCAATCCTTGGCCAGAGAGTTTTCCATTCCATGGCCAACACCAAAGCTCCTTAACTTGGCTTCCCTCTTCCTCAGAAGACAGGCCAAGAGAAGGTGTCACAATCAGCAGAAATAGGAAAATTAAATGCAAGCAAACCAACACAGTGAGCAAATAAACCCATCATTATATATATGATGTGCGCCTTATGAAATTTTGAAACTATCTATAGCAAGTTAAAATTGTTACATAAACTTACTTGAGTTTCAAGAATTACAAGGAGTTGTGCACAAAGACACCATGTTGATCACTGATCCAAATGATGCATTTTACAGACGTAGCAAAAGTTACAGATAAAGTAGCTTACCATCAGTCACAGAATTAGTTAATTCAAGAAGCAGAAATATAACACAGAAGTCCAATGCAGATGATTTTGCAAACTCCCTAAGTGGCTTCTTTGGCAGTTTAAGAATCACAATAACAGGGGCCGGGGCATAGTGGTTAAGTTCATGCACTCCACTTCAGCGGCCCGGGGTTTGCGGGTTCAGATCCCGGGCGCAGACCTCTGCACTGCTTACCAAGCCATGCTGTGGCGGCGTCCCACATATAAAGTAGAGGAAGACGGGCATGGATGTTAGCCCAGGGCCAATCTTCCTCAGCAAAAAGAGGAGGATTGGCAAGAGATGTTAGCTCAGGGCTAGTCTTCCTCACCAAAAAATAAAATAAAATAAATAAGAAACACAGTAACAGAAATGTGGCTGAACTCACTGCTCTGTAAATTCTAATTTAGGTTGATGACATAAACTTCTCGCTGTTCCCTTAGTGGGAGTGTCAAATGTCTATTTGATACACATTATACCAAAGAGCAAAACAATTTCTTTCTTATGCCACAAGAAGAGATAATCTTGTGGATTTGACAATGTCACGTCAGAAAGCTGTATAATACTCCCTCAAAACTACACTTTAGAGAGCATGAAGAACAGAGATCTTGCCACAGGGCAATCAGACCCTAGAGTACGACTTTTCAAACAGCAGTTGTTCCCACGTTTAGAGTCAAATAAACAAGATCTGTAAGGCTCCTAGAAATGAGGTGCTGGAACTGGGTGTGCTTTGATATTCAAAACTTTTCCAGAGGGAGAAATTGACAGTCTGACAACAGCATACGTCAGAGTTTTTCACGATTTGATATTGCTGGGAAGGTAGAGCTCCGAGCCTGGAGTAGCCAGGTTTCACATTTTTCTTTCGTAATACAACTTTAGGCTATAGCATAGTGTCAAATGAATTCAGTGATCTTCTTGATTGTTTTATTCTTAGAGAGTACTATTTACAGTTCTCAGGTTTAAAATTAATATTCAATATGTCACAGAAACAAATACGGAAATATTACTTTCCTCATAATTTCAGTGTACAAATAGTGTTATTCTATTTATTAATCTAATGAAAAAGACAACAATCTTCACTTTTTCTTTGATTAACTCAAACAAACTAAACCTCCCCTCAGAAAAGTTTTATCTACAACTCAGTTATAATTCACATTTAAAACCACTTCAAAATTTAATAATTCTACTTTATTTTTATAGTCTTCAAATGTATGACTTAACAAGCAACACCTTTCCAAGTGCTCAAAAATAGTTTTTAAGAATGCAGCAAATTAAACTTATGAAAATAGTTACTCAAATTATTTTGATTATCCCAACATAGTTTAGAGTAGTGGCCAAATTCCTTTATATTTTTCCTGCTGAAATCAGAAGTCCAAAATCAATTGTGCATTTTAAATTGTAAATTTTAATCTAATAAAATCTCGATAGTCTATGTCAAATTCTCTTAAATGTGATAAACATTTAAAATGCCAATTACATATACTATTCTTAACCCTAGCGCCCAAGTATGAATTCTTTAGGTTTGGTTTATTTTGCCATTTTATTTTCAGCTCTAACCGTTTGCATACTGGAAAGATACTTATCTAATAAGGAAATATTTTGATCATCTCAGGTCTGTTGGTTGCCAACTCAATAAGCTATGGGGTCACTGATCAGCCAAAAAAAGTGCTCAGGTCTGGGCCGGAGGGGCTGCACATCCAGAGTGATTCCTCCTCCACCAAAGAGGCGTGCACTGAGCCATTTTCCATATTCACTTTGCAAACTGAGGATTCAAAGCCCATACTTTTCAGATAGGATGCTAACTTTCACAAGTTAAGAGTTAAAATTCTATAATTCAATACTTTATTTCACTATATGAATATGTAAATACAGCTAAAATTGCAAATAACTGAAGTCTTTACTGAACTTCTTATTTTTTCTTTCTCTTCATTTTTCATATTCACAATTCTTTACAGTTAGCTTAACGACATTCGATTATATTTTCCATGTGTCTCATAACTTTGGTGATGCAGAACTCTAATGTCACCAAATGAAATGTGGAAGAGAGGTTTATAAAATATCAATACAGCAGGACAAATCTACTGAAAGCCCTACACACACAACTGTAGGACTTTCAGTAGATTTAATACTGTCGTTGAGTCTCTCCTCCTAGAATAGTTGAGCAGAGTTGGCCACCTATGGATGCTTATAAGACACTTTGCCACCGTAGGATCTGTCAGAGTGATGATGCATTGTTTCATCCATTCTTCACACCATTCCTTTTGACTGGATAGTATATATTTCCTTATTTAAATGTTTTATAATTATAATAAACAAAAGTATTAATTAAACTTGTGAATTTAACATTAAAAGGAGTCTTAATGGAGTTGAATACTGTCTCAGAGGCACAAAGAAAAAAATGGGAATTAAATTATATACACTAGAAAGGTTATACTTCTGGTGCCATTTCAGTGACAAAGAACAATTTCTTAAAAGGGATAGTCCTCGTGGAAATGTTGTCCTGAGAAATAGGCCACTTTACTGAGAGAGTGCTCAGCAGAGCTGTGTGCTTCCCTCTCATATTAGTTTGTTAAGGCTGCCATGACGGAGAACCACAGACTGAGTGACAAACAACAGAAATTTATTTTCTAACACTTCTGAAAACTAGAAGTCTGAGATCAAGGTGTCGGCAGGGTCATGCTCCCTCTGAAGGCTCTGGGGAAGGATCTATTCCAGGCCTGTCTCCTAGCTTCTGGTGTTCTTTGGCTGTGGCAACATAACTCCAATCTTCACATGGAATTCTCCCTGTGTGCTTGTTTGTCTCTGTGTCCAAACTCTCCCTTTGTATAAGAACACCAATCATATTGGATTAGAGCCTAGCCAAATGATCTCATCTTCATTAATCACATCTGCAACAAACTTATTCCCAAATAAGGTCACATTCTGAAGTACTGAGAGTTAGGACTTCAACATATGAACTTTAGGGGGACACAATTCAACCCATAACCCCTCTCTAGTGCTGTCTAAGAGCAGAAGGACCTCAGAGTTATTTGAGACTGACGGGAGCAAGCGGCAAGTCATCATCACTCTGGGAGTGGAATGGCTTGAGACCTGAGATTTAAACATCTTTCCTGGAGGTGAAACACCTAATGCAGGGGTACGGGAGATGCTCTTGAGTAACAAGTCACTGACTTGGACATGAGGGGATATTTAAGAAAGCAGTAATGCAAAATATTTTTCCATAAATGAAGAACATGTTTTCATATTTTAGAAAGAGTTTAAGGAGATAGAAAATTTTTCTGAAGATAACCTTACTATTTGCAATTCTTAGCCCTGTTTCAACACAGCTTAGGACCCTTAAAAGAGAGAAATTCATCTATCCATTTAGCTTAGATATTTCTAGAAGTAGGTAAATGTGGTCACACTAAGAAAAAGCACTATAATTACCTACCATTGGATCTAATAAAGCAGATTACTAAATTATAGAAATTAAATTAAGATCCCTCTGATTTCTAGAAGAAGGTGTCTCCAAAGTGTGAACACCATGATTTGGCAAAAGCTGAGTTCTGTCATTATATTTTTACCTTATTTTTATTCTATGATCTATTTTGTCCTGCTAAATCAAGAGAACTGAAAGACATATTGCACTTTGATTCAATGAAGTCAGAACATCTGATTCCACGCTCAGCCTAAGTACCAGAGCCCCCTGCTCTACCCATTGTCCCCCAAATATGTTTTGTACATCCTCATCTTAGCTTAAGTTGACATCTGTGGCCTATTCAGAATCATTGCATGTATTACTATTGAGGTCTCTATCATGTCAATAAACGACCATATATTCTGGGAACTCACGAAGGACACAGAGTAAATTAAAATTGTTGTAACATTATATTCTCCCGTCCAGCAGTAAAATCTCTAGTGTCTCATGTATTGGGAAGGCAAAGTCTTAAATACCAACCTGGGAGTCTATGCTTATCCTGAAGATTTCTCAACCTCTCTCACAATTTTACTGCTAATGCTTTAGTAAAAGCAATCTCCACTCCAAACCTGTACAAGGCAGGCTGGCTTGAGGGACCCTGACACGGTGGACAATGCAATGGCCACGCCCCAATAGGGCAAAGTGGAGCCCAATTTTAGAAGCAGGGATAAGCTCTTCCAATATCACGAGAATCTTCTGCCCCAGAACTGAGAATCTGATCACATTAATTTCAATTTCATTCCTGCCATATTAACTATTTTTATGACCTTACTGTGCAACTGGGTGTGGCTTAGCCGACGCTGGTGTCTGTTTCAGTTGGCTTTCCAGTCTTCGGTTTGGATCTTGGCTTTGTCAAACCTTAGCTTGCAGTTGTGCGAGCACACGCCCCGCAGCTTTAGCTCTTCTCTTCTTTCCTCACCAGTCTGGATCTCCGGGAAAGTCCAAGGGCTTGTCTCACCTTCACTGCAAAACCTGAGGGAGGTGGCGCCCAGATTTTTGGATTTGGGACTGGCGCTCTGCTGCCCCCTACTGGTCCTAAGCCATACTTGACATTGAAGAACAACCTCTTCAAAAGCCAAGCATTTCTAAAGGAGCTATTCTTTCCAGAACTCAATCAAACATCTATAAAGTTGACTAATAAAGAGAAAAAGCCTAATACATATTGAGAACTTAAATTCCCAGCCACCACGCTTGGACTTTTGTGCATATTCATGAGTTAATCTTCTTAACTTCCTTGTGAGATAACTGTTATAACTCACTAGATAAATTGTTTTCAGGGAGAATTGGAGAGATTAGATAATGTGCCTAAGAAATCAAGCATAGGTCATACCTGGGGTTTTGCTTTTTCGGTAACTGTTCATACCTGCTTTTCTCTGACTCAGGGCACAGGTTCACTAACTCTCTTGGCTCAGAGTAAATTCTTAAATGCCCAAAATACCATTTTATCATTCGCAGCAACGGGGTTAAAATTAAGCTATGTACGAATTTGGGCTACAGTTCAAATTGTTTTTTCTACTATTTTCAGGACATAGAGAAATACTACAAAAGAAAATAAACATTGGCTAGGAAGTCAAAAAGCCTGGATATAAATTTCAGGCTGTTGCTTGGGCAAGTCAATACACAGCCTGAGTCACAATTTCCTGAAATGCAAAACAGAGAGCACCCTCTTTCTGCCTCAGCAAGGAGTCGTGTGGATCACACCACAGTGTGGGGAACTTAGTGCACGCTCTGCAGAAGTGCCGGCGCTTCTTGCGTGTCTCATTCTAGATTCCCCAATGTACATACGCATAGTGACTTTAATAAGGATCATAGATTATGCGCGAGAGAAAGAACACCGGTATTTCCTATTAAACAACAGTAGGCTTATATTGAAAAATTCAAACATTAATAATATTATAGCAATCAATATGCAAAGGATGATGTAAACAGTAGAAAGGAAAATAATTCTTGATGCAGGAGCTTACTCAAATGAACAAGCATGAACCTAAATGCTTTTTATTATTTTAATTCAATAAGTTATAAGACGACTACAACTGCCGCTACTATTACTACTACTCTTATTATAAGGTAGAAAAGGGAAGAAATTATGTTACTAATTTTGCCTCTTTATGTATAATAATCACGTAAGATGTTTACAAACTTTCTACAAAAAACATATAGAAATCATTGTAATGGTTATACAATATGCAGTCAACTTTTTTTCTGGGAAATATTATTAGCAACAATGCTGACTTTTCTCTCCCATTTATGTTATTCCCATGAGAATTAGTTCCCCTGTGGTTAGTGTGTTTTGTTTTCACTGAAATTTAAAATGGAAAATAAGTAGATTATTTCAAAAACAGTGGTCCTGTAAATTAATCTTTATGACTGTAGAACAATGTAATCTATATTATCCAGGGCTATGTTCAAGAACCTCATAAGCTGTTTTCTGCCTCCCTTCTTATATCTCTCAACCTATTGCATCAGAAAGACCTATGCAAAATCCAAGCTCACCAATTCACTCATTTTTTAAAAATACTTTTAATTTATATCCATTGCTTGCAAGGTAAAGTCAAATCTCCTTTGAGGGACGTATGATTCTTTTCATGATCAAGTTCCTGCTTCTCTCTTTAGCGCTCTTCTACCACTCCCCACTTGCACTTTATGATTCAGTCATATCAAACCGATGGCATTTCAAGATTATGACGTCACATCCATCTGTCTTTGTCAACTGCTCACCCTTCTTTATTCCTGGGCTTCTCTACAACCCCTTTCATCCTTTAGAGAGTTTTTATTCAGCCTTCAAGAGCCAGAATCTCTGCAAGAGAACTTTCCAGGAAGTCATCCCTAACCTTCCTCACCAATCTAGGCTCCACTAGTCACAATGATAAATTATATTTGGTTAACAATTTAATTCTAGCTCTGGGCTAAGCATGGCACATACATTAATTATGTAATCCAGACAATAACCATGTGAGTAGTTAATATTATTATCCCTTTGTGTATAATGAAATAAAAACACAGAAAAGTTAATCAACTTGGCAAAGACCACACAGCTACTCAGTTGCAAAGCTGAGAATCCAAATTCCGTTAGTTTAGCTCCCGAATCCATCAGCTTTAACATCTCTGCAGACACTATTTTTCACGTACAACACTGTACTGAAATGACCCCTTCAAATAGTCATCTCCCCACCAAGATTTACCAGGAGAAAAAAATCAGGTCATTCATGTTTCTACCTACAGCATATCATATGTTATAGCGTTCGATAAATATTTGTTGAGGCTAACCATGCTCTATTTTTTAAATTATGTTATTTTTCAATTACATAGAGCTTTTCAAGGGGAAAATGTATACTTATTGGAGTAAAGAGTATATAATATAAAATGTTCTTCTGAAAAGAATTTGAGATGTCAATAAAACCCATGTACATAGTAAGGCTATTAAATTTGCAGATAATAAAATAAAATGTGTAGTTTTCTCAACATTTTTATAACCCGATGGAATAATATGATGAAACATTTTATGAACTCAGAGACTCTAATACACCTTCCTATGGGAGGCTTGTCTTTCCCTGACTGTTTAGAATCAATGATGCAGAACAAGCGAATAGATCAACCTCTAAGAGTAATGATTAAACATCAAGTCTAACTCTGAACTTCTCAGCAACAAAAGCAAAGTATGAAATATGATATGCATGTGTCTCCATTATAATGAAGCAAACTTTTAATTCAAATCATAATTTTAATAGTAAATTAAGTAGTAATCATAATCATAGCATTTTAATAGTAGGTATTTATATTGATTTTTAATTATACATTAATATATTTCCAAGTTATTTGGATGAAGCAAAAAATATTAAAAAATATATATCTTCCTCCTTAAACAATATGACTATCTACAAGAAAAGATTATATATAATATCATATGTATATACTTATTTTATGATAAACAGTATATAATTGTATAAATAGGTAGGTCTATACATATATAGATAAATAGAAAGATTTACCTACTTGACAAAGTAGTAGGTTACATATTTCTATCAGATATTTGCTTGTTTCTGTCCCCTTGAAGCAGGTATGTCCAGAATTATTCCTGACATCCAACTGTGAACACTAGATAAACAAGTTCCTTGGATACAGTCTTTGTGTTGACTATTTTTAAGATTTCCAAATTATTTAGAGACAGCAAACAGAATGTTGATGTCTAACAAATAAGACACATATAAGTACCTTAAACTTCCACCATAAATAATGTAGTTTTCTACATTGTTAATATTCTGTGATACAGAATTCTATCAAGATTTTTACTGTTTTTGAGCACTCAGACCCAGGCATGCTCATTTGCTGCAACTCTGAACACCAGGAAATGAATAAAACTTCCTTGAATATAATTCTTATATTGGAATCAGACACTCATCTGTTCATCTCTATAATGGGCCTCAGCAAAAGAATGGTTTCCTCTGGGTTGCAAACATTTGCTATGCAGGGGGAAAAAAGAGAGAGAGAGATCATTTGAGATCATCATGAATATTGTGGGGCAGTCAAGTGGGATATGTCTAATACATTGTGCTCATCATAATCTTTTTTTCTAAAATACATATTTTATAAGACAAGCTAATCTCTGCCTATCTGCCTTCCGTTAATATTTTTCTAAATTGATTCATCTATTTAATTTTCCTAGTCTAATTTGTGTTGCTGATGTTGAGTGGCCTTTTGTATCAATTTACTCAAAGTTTACTCTCCCATCTATTCTCTCATTCTTAGCTGTTCTGATGTTATAAAATTGTTGATATTTCTATAATTTTATTGATGATAAAATTAATATAATTTGGGTTAAAAGGTGACTTAAACTGTTTAAACAATTTCCTTAATTTTGCCTTGGCTCCCAGAAAATTATAGCCGGAAAAGTAGTAAATAGAAATAAATACAAATAAATAAAGCACATACTAGGATAAAGGGTTTTAAGTACTATGTAAAAACAAGCCAAAAACAAAGTAAATCAGGGTAAGATATCGTGAGAGACAGGGAGAGAGAATGATTCACCCATTGTATGTTAAGAACATTTTTGGCAATGGAGCAACTACTGACATGTCCCCCCTTGCCCCATGTGCCCTGTTGAAGAATGCACAGTAGCTCACATTGTAGATGAAGACAATTATTATAAGCTAGGATTCCATAATGTTAATTATTTATTAGTAAAAAGCCTTTGCATTATACACATTAAAAGAGAAGAAATATGTAGTCAAAATGTAGCTAATATTGCCTTTAAGAGAGGAAAAGTCAAAATGTATAACTAATGAGATATGCTATTAAGTCAATACAATTAATTATATACTCTTTTTGATAAAACGAAGACATCTTAGAAATGAATTGAATATGCAGGTGGAAGTTTCCCAAATCATTAAAGAACCAACTTCTAGAAGAAAAATGTCAATTGAATTAAGGACTATTCTACGTTTATTTTGATAAGAATTGAATATTATTAATATTTTCAGGTTTTAAAACATCATACAGACTTTAATTTAGATGACAGGAATAACTTGAGGCTTGTGGTGATTTTTTTCCCCTCTTTTTTCAGACAAACTAAGGGTGATTCTCTTTTCAATTATTATTGCCAGGTCTTAGGTATAGTGATAATATTTTCCTGAAATTTAATTTACATATGAATGAGATGAGTTTACATTTCTTCCATTTCTCACACTTTTCAAATTAACTTAATTAAAGAATATCAAAGGAATTTAAGTTACAAACAGAATAATTCTGAGAGAGAGAGTTTGGCTCTATCCTTTAAGACAACTAAAGAAACAGATATTAATTCACAGATATCATGAAGGGAAAGTACCGAATAAGAGTTTGAGTTAAATAGGAGTCATTGTGTGTGTGTGTGTGTGTGTGTGTGTGTGTGTGTTTGTGTGTGTGTGTATGTGCGTGTGTAAGTGAAGCTTTGGAATCTTTGGAATATCACACAGTGAAAGTGACATAACTCAGTCTATGAGGATGAGGACGCCAAACCAGAAACCCTGACACTGTCGTTGCCAGGTAGCCACGAGCGGCCACTCCACTCAGGCATTAGGAAGCTGGTTAATCAGGACCTGAATTTCAGGAAAGCACTTAGTCGCCAATGAGCTCGAGTCTGAAAGGGCAATCGAGTCACCCCAAGGCAAAGAAAACAAAGATGAGCATCAGCTGAACAGCAGAATCCGTAGAATCCTGCCGCCTGGAGTGCGCTGAGACCCGGAGCAAGGTGGATTCGGGGGTCAGGATTAGAAGGATGGTGAGAGAATGTCCCAGATGGGGAAAAGGAAGAACCAGGAAAGACAGGAAGACAGACCGAATATTCCTGCAACTCCCGTGATGCTGGCTGTCTATTGTGCCTCTCCCTTGACCAACTCAGACTCCCTAAGCTTATTTCACTTTGAAACTTCTCTTAAATTTGGCAATTGATCAATAAAAAGAATTGTGAAGACATGTAAATCAAGTATTTAAAAGATGAGTCATTTTTAAACCACACAATTCTCCTAGTGTATTTTGCAATAAGCAAAGTTGTTCAATAAGAACTGTCAGATCAGGGAACTAACAATTTCAAAAGTAGATAAAATAACTAAAATGTGTGTTATTTAACATGCAATTTGCACTCATTTGAGTTTATTAATGTTATGAAGCAGCAGCCCATTTTTTTATCAGATTCCTTTCTTCATGCCCCAAATAAAATTTCCTGGAAATTCATATATAAATATCTATGAGGATGCAATGAACACAAAGAGCAGGATGCTGCTACGTGCTGGAGAGAAAAATTGATGCAGTTAAGCACATGACACTGGAGGAAGAAGAAAAACCTGAAAATGTGTGAAGAGACATTTCCCTCTAGTGTTTGTATTTTGCCCACACAGACACTAGCTCAGCTTTTATCAAGAGGGCCATAATCTGTTTTTTCTTTTTCCACAAAGGAAGCAATGAGAAGAGTGAGACTAAAGCAGTGTACTGCCACTTCCCTGAGCTAGACAGGGTCAATCAGGGTCAGAAGTGCCAAGAAGACACCAGGGCACACAGCTTATCAGGGCGTGTCTTTGGAGCCCTCAAGCGAGAAACATCTCCTGAGAGCAACGAAAGTCAGAGAGAGACGCGGAGGGATACTCACGAGGTGGGGGAAATTGTGGGACTGACTTGAATTTTTTAAAGTAAATAATGTGTCTGTGATATGAGACGTAGTGGAAACACAGAGCCAATTAGTCTAACTTTTTAGACTTGTTCTCTACTAATCTTAATTATCTGACACAGCAGTGACCTTATCCGGTAATAAAATGAGGTTGAAAAACTCTCTTCTTACAACCACTTTATTGAAACGTGATTGACATACAAAAAGCTATATATATTTAATACATACGAATCGATGAGTTTGCAGGTAAGTATACACCTGTGAAATCATCGCCACAATCTATGTGGTAAACATATCCATCAGCTCCAAAAGTTTCCTACTGCCCTCTTTAATCATTCATTACTATTATTTTTTTGTGA
The DNA here is from genome assembly GCF_020826845.1 of Diceros bicornis minor. Lineage (NCBI taxonomy): Eukaryota > Metazoa > Chordata > Mammalia > Perissodactyla > Rhinocerotidae > Diceros > Diceros bicornis. The sequence goes on along the minus strand of NW_026691186.1, from coordinate 70,770 downwards.
TAAGAACACTTGACATTAGATCTACCCCTTCAGCAAGTTTTTAAGTATACCATATATTATTAACTATAGATACTATCCTGTACACTAGATTTCTAGGTCTTATTCATCTTGTGTACTTGAAACTTTGTGCTCTCCTACTAATATCTTCCCATATCCTCTTCCCCCCATCCCCTGGTAACCACCCTTCTACTCGCTGGTTCTATGAGTTCGACTATTTCAGATTTCTCCTGTAAGTGGTATCATGCGTATTTGTCCTTCTGGACTGGTTTATTTCACTTAATATAATGACCTCCAGGTTCGTCCATGTTGCTGCAAATGGCAGAATTTCCTTCAATAAACATTAACATTGCTTCCATGTTTTGTCTATTGTGAATAATGCTACAATGAACATAGGAGCACAAATAATGTTTTTATCTTCTTCTTACTATTTAAGTGGTTAAATATAAAAGAAAGTACAGTGCCAAGAAAGAGAATATGAAAAGGAATATGCAGCCTGGTATATAAACCTATGAAGCTAAATTTAAAAATTCGAATATAGGGGCTCGCCTGGTGGTGGAGCAATTAAGTGCGCATGCTCCACTTCGGCAACCTGGGGTTCGCAGGTTCGGATCCCCGGCCTGGACCAACACAGCGCCTGTCAAGCCACGCTGTCACAGCGTCCCATATAAAGTAAAGGAAGATAGGCATGGATGTTAGCTCTGGGCTGATCTTCCTCACCAAAAAAAAAAAAAAAAAGTGAGAGAGAGAAATGATTATTGGGTGTGTATATGTATGTATTTTTTCCTAGATTATAAAATAGTTTACATAATATGAAAGGTGAATTTTTGGCTAGGAAAAATTGCAGAAACATAATGGATAAAAAGCCAATATCTTTTTAATAAGAGACTTTGTACAAATCTATAGGAAATAGATGAAAACTCCAGTAGAAAATGTATAATGATGTATAAGAATATTATTAGACCATTTAAAAAAATTTAATATAATAAACAAATGTTTAACCTCTTGTTCGCTTAAATCAAAGCTAATTAAAATATTTTTGAAAATATTTTAATGCTAATATCAAACATTTAGAAGTTTTGTGGAAAAGGAAAGTCTCATTTACTGCTGGTGACAGTGCAATTTGCTGTGACAGCAACTTGGAAATATGTATCAGTTGATGTATTTGACAATATGTATCAACATATCAAAAACGGTTAAAAGATGTTTTGTTTTATGATCTACACTTTACTACTGGAAATTAATCCTAGAGAAGTAATCACAGACTGTAGTAACCAAAGTGTTAGCCACAAGAATTTACATTGGTGCACTATTGACAATAGCAAAATATTGAAAACAGCTATTCAACAATAAATTGTTGGGATTTTCTAAATCTTATAAATTTTTAAATAAATTTTACAAATTTATAAAATTGTGGGATTTTATTAATAAACTATAACATAGTCCCTCGATGTAGTTACAAAAAAGAAAACTGTGGGTAATAAATGTGTCCTTCTCTCCCTGTTTCTCTCTGTCTCTCTCTGTCTGCCTCTTTCTCTGCGTGTGTGTGTGTACATATTTTTTTTTATGTGTGTGTATATGGAATTGTATACTCCTAATTTTAAGAAGGATTATTTATTTTCGGGTAGCAGCATTTTAGAAGACTTTAGTTTGCTTCATTTTCTTATGCATATTTTCAAAAGTGTTCTGCAGTAAATGTGGATTTATTTTACAATATGTAAAATATAAAAGTTATAAAAGCAAATCTAAGAGAGCTTTCTCTCATACATTAGAGAGGGAGAATTAAACTAATTAAATGGCCTAAAACTCATTTAAAAACAAATAAAAAAAGCCACTTTGTCACAATGGCTTTCTAAGAACACTACCTCACAGTTGAAAACGGTGGTTTAGCATTTCATTTGACAAATCTATATGCCTGTCTGTTGTTTGCTGAAGAATTGCAACAGTCATTGCCAGGAATGTTTCTGATTTATCAGTCATTCTCTTATGAGTGTTATTTGTAAACTGTGAGAGTAAAATGATTCTTCCTTATGATATACTAAATAATAAAGGACAATGTATATTTCTTAAATGTAAAATGCAGGATTTTACTTCTTGGTGAAATGCTTGATTTCCTTTTATATTCACGCATTTTCTTTATTAACAAAACATTGGATATATGGAGAAAACAATTGGGAACACAGATAGTATTTTTGCACGTCAAGAGATCAAAAAAATTATAGTTATAAATTCCCAAAGATATCTTGAAGAATAATATATGATATGCAGGGATGTGCAGTTTATACTTGATAATCTACTAATGCCCGTGCTAAAACCTGCTTTAAGAGGATACAGCTCCTCCTCTTCAATATGCATTTTAGCATCCTGTCAGCAAGCTTTACTAACTTAATTTTGTCGGATGCTCCAAAAAAGAAAGATAAGTATTGACAGATTAATCAATGTCTGCTAAGCCTGGAATTTGTCTATACATTATGAATTTAATGTCACTCAATTTAAAAGGGAAAGAATATACGTTGAGCTAGTCCTGCACATTGTAATACTTCCATAGGCCAAATCTGAAAGTAAACTAGAGTCGTCCTAAGGTTGAATAATTAAAAAAAATAAACAGTATAAGATCCAAGGAAAAGTAATTATTCATATCATTAACATTTTTCTTAAACTGTACTCAGCTTTTTCATTTAAACCTATACAACAGGAGATATAATATTTATTGGTATTTTAATCTAATTAGTTCCTATTTTCTTTTAAGAAAACTGGAAAATTTTGGTTATCTAACCATGTGACTTGAAGGATGTTTTGCCAGTCAAATCATTTTGGGCAACTATATGGGAATACAAATGATTTACAAATGATCAAATGATATTTCCAAAAACAATCCTCATCAGTAAAATAATGGAAGTAATATTTGGAATTATAAAAAAAAATCAATGCAAATTCAAATTAAAGATTTTGTAACATGAAATCCATGTTTAAGGCTCTTGAAACAAACTATTTTTCCAGATATGAATCTAAACTTTTGTATATGATATTACCAGTATAGTACAGTCATTCAGGCAGATTTTCATGGATTTTGCCATTTTATTATCTGACTTAGTAGTTATAAGTTATATCCCACTTACTCAAAAATCTTAATTGAAAATGTTATATGTTTTATGTATATATGCATTGTTCTCAGATATGCTTTCAGAATTTTCACTTAAGGAAACTGTGTTCCAAGATATGAATATTCATCCTGTTTAAATACAGAAACTCAGCTGTGGTTTTTTTCATTTTTTTTTTCTTTGCATTTAAAATAGAAGTATTGTCACTCAGTTCCTCTGAGAGTTGGAGGATTAAGTCGTCCTTTTCCTCCTGGAAAAGAAAAATCATTTCTATTTTGCTATGATTTATGAGTAATGGACATGAAAGCATATTATGAAAGAATAAGAGAGGAATGCCTTTTTTGTTTTTAGGAGTGAAAAATTGTTAGAGGTTGACTAGAACATCTAGAAAGGAGCTAGCTGGGTGAGTTCCCCAAAGATATACAGAATTCTGGAACCTAAACCAAAGAAAATCATCCAAGAAAAAGTGCCTGCTATCCTGGAAGAGCCCAGTCAATGTATCTGATGACGGAATAGACTGTTTCACAATTCACAGGGGACCTATATTCTCCGCCTCCAAGTTTGAACCATACGTGTTTCTCAAGGCTCAATTTAATGACACTGCCAAGGTATATACAACTGATCCTTATTATTCAGATTCAGTATTTGCAAATTTGCCTACTCGCTAAAATTTATTCGTAATCCCAATTAATACCTGCAGCACTTTCCCAGTCACCGTGGACATGCTAAGGTGCAATAAGACTATGACCTCCCTTCTTATTTCAGCTCTCAGGCTGTAAACAAGTGTCCTTTTCAAAGTCTGTTTAGTATGTTTTTCACATTTTTGTGCTTTTTGTTGGTTATTTCACTATTTAAAATGCTCCCAAACATAGTAGGGTAGCTCTGTCTAGTGTTTCTAAGCGCAAGAAAGCTGTGATGTGTCTTATGGAAAGATGTGAATGTTAGACAAGCTTTGTAAGGGACTTATAGCATTGTTGGCTGTGAGTTTAATGTTAATGAATCAAAAATATATATTAAGTAAGGTGACTTTAAACAGAAACACACATAAAACCATGTTTGCATTGATTGTTTGACAAAAAGGTTGTGACCAAAGGCTCACAAAATCTTAACCCTGTATTTCCCCTTGGAGCAATGATTCAGTATTCACTAATTCATTGTTTGAGGCAACTTTATAGACCATAACTATTGCAAATAATGAGAATCAACTCCCTATCTATCTATCTATCTATCTATCTATCTATCTATCTATCTATCTATCTATCTCTATCATGTATCATGTGTTGAATGCATACATCTAAGACAAACAAGTCTACAGCATTCTTATTCAGAAACTAGGATGTCCAAATGCTTAACTTTGATAAACCCCACAGTTTCCAAAAAAATTTAGAAACAAAATAGGAGACTTTTAAATAACTAATGGGTAAAAAAAGAAATCAAAGCAGAAATTAGAATGTATTTTGCACTACATGAATATGAAAACACAATATATACAAATCTCTGGGATACACCCAAAACAAATTTAAAGGGAAATTTATAGCACCAAATGCTTTTATTAGAAAGAAGAAAGGTCTCAAATCAATGACCACAGAGCTCACCTCAACACACTAGAAAAAGAAAAGCTAATTGAACTCACATACGGAAAAGGAAGAAGATGATAACAATCAGAGCATAAATAAATGAAATAGAATACACAAGGGTCTTCAGCATTTTATTTTACCCCCCTCCTGTCTTTCACATTATTATTGTCATTATTATTGTGTTTTTAATTCTATATATATTTTAAATTGACAGATGATATTATTATGGTTTTTACGATCAATATTCATTTACATTTAGCCATCTGTTTATCTTTTTCATTGTTCTTCATTTCTTCTTCAATTCTTATATTTTTATCTGGGATTACTTTCCTTATCTCTGAAAAACTCGGTAAAACTCCTTTAGTATTTCACATAGTGCACATCTGCTGGCTATGAAATCTTATTTTTGTTTGCCTGAAATATTTTTATTTCCCCTTCATTTTTAAAGAATATTCTACTGGTTACAGAATTCTATGTTGGCAGTTGTTTCCTGTGAGCACAATAAAGTTGTCATACTATTGTTTTCTGACTTGCAAACTTACTATTCTCGAAGGTCGGTTCTCAGTTCCAATGTTAACCGTTTGATGATAATGAATCTTTTTTGTCTTTGACTGTCTTTAGTATAATTTATCTTTGTTATTCAGCAGTTTCATTAGGATATACCTAGCTATTTTTGGTTCCTAGAGCTTCTTGATCCTGTAGATTCTATATCTCTCATCAGTTTTGGAAGACTGTCAACTAGAACCATTTTAAATATTCCTTTGTCTACTCTTCCTCTCTTCTTCTGGGATTCAAATTAAGTGTATATTAATGCTTTTCACCATGACCTCTTACAATCATTTCTGTATTGTCCTTCCTTTTATTTCTCTCCATGTCTCAGTAAAGATATTTTCTACTTTCTTTTCTTCAAGTTCACTTATCCTTTCTTTCGTTGTGTCTAATCTATATTTAAACTTATATATTGAGTTCTTAATGTCAATTACTGTATTTTCCATTCAATTATTTTTAAAGATTTCACTTCTCTGACAAAATTTTCTGTCATATCAAGTGTTTTCATGAACATAATAATCAGAGATATTTTAGACTGAGTAGGCTGGTAAAATACTTGGCTGTGGGTCTGTATCTATTATTTCTTTATTCTTTGGTTTGTGGTCATTTCTTCCTTGACCCTAATATGCCTTGAAATTTTTTTATTGGATTCCAGTCATTTTGAATAAAAAATTACAAAAACTCTTCTCTGATAATTTTATCTTCTTTCAGAGAGATTTTACTTTTTTTTTTTTTCCCTAAATGACAGTCAGAGCATAAACAAATCATTTTGATCCAATCAGGGTTTTAAGATGATAGGAAGGTGGGTTTTAGTCTCTTTGAGGTATGGTCTATTTCTGACTTGCTCTTTTTTTTCATAGAGCATAACTTTTCAAAGGTGTCAAATGAAATACTAGAGCAATTACCGGGCCCCTTTCTTCTTGACAGACCCTAAATTCCCAATTTTGTTTTCCCAGCACATTGAACCTGACAAAACATCTGCTTCAGTTTTTACCTTCTGAGTGTCAGCTGTCTTCTTGTCGTCTTGGTCTCTCAGTCCACAACAGCTTAGAAACGGACAAACGCCTTACGGTGAATAGCAACTTAGAAAATCAGACACACTTCTCTGTGTCTCCTATTTCTTGAGGATCTTGGTCCCTCCAATTCTGACTGGTTGGTTATACCTGTACTTCATATTATCTTGTCTCTTTAGCCCTGTAAGACTGTCAAGAGTCCTGAGTTTTTGCTTTCTGCTTAGTCTCTCTGCCTTCTGCCACTTAGCAATGGAAAATACCTCAAGGGGAAATTTTGTGGAAAGTTGGGCTCATATTGTGTATTCCTTTTATTAGGATATTGTCCTATCAATTGCTGGATGCCCTAGATACTCTCCAATGCCTCCAATAAGTAAGGTGTTTTCTTTTTCTTTTCTTAAATGTGATTTTTATAGTTATTCTTGGTGAAAGTTGGTTTGATACAAGCTAGTCATTTACAACTATATGGAGAATTTTAAATTCAGAGAAGTACTGTTGTCAAGAAATTGTGAAAGTAGATTGCCTGTTACCAAATAGATAATCAGCAATTTAATAATATTATGTAAAGCTACTTTTGAGTCACAAAAAGATTCTTTAAAGGAATATTACTTGGAGGAAATGTCTACATTAATTAATATGGACAAGTAGAAAAATATATATCTATTACCATTTTTCAGGCCCAGTTTGCTAATGACCTCTGTGTGTTGTTTTGGGCACAGTTAATCATCAAAAGTGGAGGACAGACAAGAATTGTTTGAAGTCTCTTTCAGCATTTTTTTCTGTTTAGTCATAAGTAATATTAGAACAAGTGATCTTAGAGCCAACTTTCAATGAGCAGTTAATGGTGGTATTTGAGCAGTCAGAAGATGAGTTCTGGAACATAACATAGAGTTAAAATATATGCAATAAATCCAAGAAGGATATCAAACACTGAGGTCTTACTAACCCCTTTGGAAAACAAAACTGTGTAAGTATTTGCACAGCATAAGTAAATGAGATAAATACCGAAACAAACACAAGTTATTTATTAAAAGAGGTAACAATTAAAAAATTGAACACAAAGTCAAAAAACAACTCAAAGTAATCAATCATTACAATAAAAAGAGTTTTTTGTTGTTGTTGTTGAGGAAGATTGGCCCTGAGCTAACAGCCGTGCCAATCTTCCTCTATTTTGTATTTGGGATGCTGCCACATCGTGGCTTGATGAGTGGTGTGTAGGTAGGTCCACACCCAGGATCCAAATCTGCTAACCCTGGGCCACTGGAGCAGAGTGCGTGAACTTAACCACTATGCCACCAGGCCAGCCCCCCTCAAAAGATTTTTTTAATATTAAAATTGATTATTATCTAAAAAGCATGACACTTGGAATGTGTTATTTCTCTTTTGTTGTCATAATTATTACGTGATTTGTAATTTGCAGTTAAAGTACTCAGATTCTTGAGGTTCATTCTTATTCCGCTGGAGTCTAGGAAAGTCATCTCTTAGAGGTTGAGCTGAAACAAAATAATAATAACAATACATAGTTTCTTTTTTTATATAACAGCCTCAGCCTTAAGGGGAAACCATACAGTTTTGGACAACACGAAGAGGTGAACTCAGTTGGAACAGGTTAAACGTCCCACTCAATCTCCATTGTTGAGTGAAGGGTGAGTGGACCACTGGCCCTGTTTGCATTAATCTGTCCACAAACAAAACCTCTTCTTTGGCAATGTCATGTGAACTTAATCACTAACTTCAAATTCGTCTGACAAAATATTCAACATTAATAAGGCAGTAAAATTAAGATTCTTTCCATTCTCAGTCAGATTTCCCTATGCCAGCAAAAATAGTCAATCAGTAAAATAAGTGATGTATTTAATAGTCATAGCTGATTATTCCATTTTCATTGAAGACATTTTTGAACTCTCGATTTTCCTAAGGCTTAAACACTAGACTTTGCAGCTTTCATATTATACAGAATATTCTGTTTGTGCTAAAATTATATCATACAATTGAAAATACATTTACCACTTTGAGCTTATTTTATGCAAGGCAAAAGACAAAATAGGCATGGCTATAACATTGTACTTGTCATTATCTTCTTCTATGACATTCTTTTTTTTTTTGTGAGGAAGATCAGCCCCAAGCTAACATCCAATGCCAATCCTCCTCTTTTTTTTTTTTTTTTGCCGAGGAAGATTGGCCCTGACATGAGATCCATGCCCATCTTCCTCTACTTTATATGGGACGCTGGCACAGCATGGTGTGACAAGCGGTGGGTCGGTGCGCGCCCAGGATCCGGGCCCGTGAACCTCGGGCCGCCTAAGCGGAGCGTGCCCACTCAACCGCTTGCACCACTGTGCCAGCCCCCGACATTCTTTATTAACTTCAAATTTGAAGTGGTATGTTAGCAATTTGAATCTTCATGAGAATGATTGAAACGTATTTTTGTTGCCTTTGTGTAGAATGGAGTCCAGGCTCACGTCACCCGTATGCCATGCTTTTGTACATATGTGTTAATGATTATAAGTGATCATTCATTAGATCTAATCCACAGAGAGTCTTCGTCGTATAGTCTACATAATAGCACATAGAAGGTTCAGGATAGAGTTTTCTTGAGAAGAGTAACAAGATTATATAACATAGTTTTAATAATATTCATATTTTAATAATATTCATAATTTTTTTAATTTTTATGTCAAATTTTAAAAGGACAACTTTATCACTTCAGCAAGAAGTTAGCATGCTCTTTAGATAGATTCTGTACTATGACTTATAGATAGAAAGTCATCTTTGATGATAAAATCACATTTTAAGCATTTTCTTTCCTAGTCTCTGATATTACATCAGTTCTTAATATAAATTCAACTCATAAACATCTACTAGGTATCTCAATTCATAGTTGTGAGACATTATGCTTACCTAATGTATCAGGCACTTTTTTCCCCCAGAAGTGATGTTTTCTGATGTTACAACCATGAAAATCAGGGTGAAACTCTGGGATTTCAGGGAGGCATCGGAAGACAAGAGTGAAGAATGAAGTACAAAAATAAAAACACTTTAATTTCATGATTGGAAAAGTCATTACCCTAATCCTTGAGTATATCTTCTATGCCCTTCTCTTGCATATGCCTATATCGTTGCTGTGGTATCTGCCTCCAGTGCACCAGAGAGCCACCAAACCAGGCACCTCCATGCTAATGAAACCCTTTGCTGACCACTCAGGGCACATTGTAGAAGAGGAGGGGCCTGCAAGATTTGTCAGAGCTGGTCACCAGGGGTGGAGAGTTGGAGAAGGTCATCAAGAGTATGTGATCATCAGCTGAAACTCTAACTAGACCGGAGCAATTGGAGGCTCCGCATCCACTCCCCTGTCCTTGGAATGTACATTTGGCCCACCATTCGCACTAGGAGCCACTTCAAGGACACAGCCTTGAGCGAGTAATGTGTTGTTGAGACCATGTGGATGGTATTCATGACTGAATCTCATTAAGGACTCTAAATAAACTCTTAAATGAAGAACTTGGCAGGCGGATGTGGAGATCTACTCGTCTTGCGGCCAACCAAGATTAGCCTTGTATGTAAGTTGCCTTGCTTATTAAAACAGCCACCTAACCCCCTCCCCATAAAAATCGTAGTATTTTTATATTGTATCGGTGGGTTTTTTCCTAAGCAACTACAAATAAGGTAGAAGGAAAGTGAAATTGCTCAGGTATCTGCCCCCTTGAGAAAGACTGCATTCCTAATTGCAGTCAACCGCGTTACACATATGCGCCATATGTAAAGTAGTATTTAAGAGTTCAGACTGAACTGGCTTTAAATGTAGGCATATCGCTAAGTGTAAATTTACATTTTACACTTAGCCTCTCCAAGCCTTAGTTTCGCTACCTGTGAAATGTTCTATGGTTGCTGTGAATTTCACAAAAAATACAAAAAAGTCTAACACAGTACCTGCACATGGTACGCATATTGGCTGTTTTATCATAAGTATTATTATAGCTGATTTTATTAGTAGGAATGAAGAAATGTTTATATAGTTCAATGGAAAAGTAACTCATGTATTTATGGCAGAATCGAACATCTATACAGCTCTACAGTCCCCTATAGAGCTCTCAAACTAATCATATTCAACTGGTCCTATATGAATAACCCCAATCAACATTTCTACTTATGATTTTCCACTTACAAATTTTTTAAGAAAATATTAATAATTATAAATACTTATGGGAATTTTATTTTTATGTTGGATAAAAAGTAGAATCATTCTCCAGATATTACACAACAACCTGCCTTTTTCACTTACCATGAACATCTTCCTAGTTCAAATACATACTTGTTGCTATTGTTAATCATACTACCAGCTACTCAATCACCAAAGCAAGAAAATTGAAAAAATTATTTTTATTTGTCTCTTTCCCTCTCCCTCTATGTTTGGTTTGATCACCAGATTTTAATTTCTAAATATTTATTATATCAAATCTTCTATGTCCTTATTATAACCACTTTATTTCACTCCCTCAAAATTTCTTTTCGTAACCATTGCATTATCTCCCTAACCAGGCTCCTTCCATGCAGACATTTATACCAAATAAAAATACTCAATTATATTCTTACTAAATTGCATCTCTGATTTTATTACACCTTTGCCTAAATTTTCTCAAATTCTTTCCTGAGAAGATAAAGTCTAAGCTCTTTATATGTCATTTAAGACCTTGCATAATGCAATTTCTATCTGTTTCTCCAACTTACCTACCACGCTTCCTACCTTATACTTTATCCTCAAGCAAGCTATGCTGCTTATAAATTTTCCCATATCGACCTTTCCCTTTTATATCTTCAGTTTATTCTCTTTACATGAAATTCCCATTCCCTAAATTCATCATTGGCTAATGCAATCGAAGCATCACTCAGTAGAAGCAACACCACCAGTCTCTCTCAGTATGGCTTAAATGGCATTCTTCGGAGTCCTGTGACACCCTCTGTATAATCCCACCATTTTTCACATCACATTGAATTATAATTTTCTATTCATAGGTCTAATTATGAACTTTTGGAAGTTGGGAGAATTTTCTTATTTTAATCGTATTTATTGTATGTTTCTAGTATATACATAGGTGGTAAGTGTTTTTTCAGTCAAAATGGTGGATTTGAGAGGTTGAATGAACATAACCTGGCTGCTTTTTAGGTCTTAGGAATTGAGAAAAAGAGTAAGAGAGACAGAAAACTTCAATGTTTCTATTTTTTGGTAATGAGAGTATGATATTACCATGTTCTGAGTTAAGGAATATAGAAGGAAGACCAAATCTGGGTAACAATATGAAAAATTCAGTTTAATAAGAGATATCTACACTATACCCAAATGGAGATGTGCAATAATAAATGAGATCTAGAAGTCTAAACATCAAATAAAACAAAGAGAAATACGGTCTAGAAATATAAATGTATGACTTTTCACTGTAAAGGTGAGATTAGAAGCCTCCTAGAAAGATTCCGTAGGATGAGAAGAAGGCCTTTCATAGTGTAGTCCTATCTGTTTTTCAGATAGGAACACCATCATTTAAGGGATGTACACGTGATGAGAAGTTTAAGTAAGAACTCAATATAAACAACCCAAAAGTAGGATTAAGTGATGCAACCAGTAGTCAAAAATCAATTACCTATTGTAGTCAGTCTTATAACACAAAGGAGGAAAGTGAGCCTCACGTAAGGATTCTGGTAATGTCATCACATTTTGTTCTTAGTTCTGCAGCTGACACTCTGTCTCAGTGTTAGGAAGACACAAAGGATTGGATTACTGAAAATAGAATATCTTATAGCAAGGAGCCCTCAGCTCTTTAGCACTATTCGATGATTTCCACAAGAAGACATAGAATCTTTGTTGCCCAATATTCTCACTTTTCAATACAGACTTTTATGCTAATTTCTTATTTTTAAATATTAAACAGTGCATGAGACAAAGAAAAGACAACTCTAGGCTGGGTTCAGGATGCTGACCACAATTTTGGAACCTCTGTACTACTTGGAAAAAAGTCTGTGTTCAAGATGGTATAGAAATATCTGATTTAAATAACTGAGGTTCCAAACATAGGCAATAATTTTAACATATGTGTGAAACACTGAAATTTATCTAACAGCAGTGTAGCTGAAAGATGGCCAGATTGGGTTTCAGAAAACCTGTTCTTTCATTCGATTATATTATTTAGTAAATATATATGAACATCATTAACTCATCATCTATTTTATGGGAATAAAATGAGAAAAAGAAAATGCTTGGGAAGTCATAAGATATTAAAAAGTTCATAGCATTATAATTAAATTTATTAGTCATACGGTTCATTTGAAATCAATAACTTCAATGTGGTTCTTTGTAATTCATGTCAATGTATATATGTAGTACATATAGAATGTAGAGAAGTATACAGCAAAAATTCATCTCTTCCTACCCTCTTATATAAGCAGCAGCCCCAACATGATGCTTATCACTCCACCTCACCACTTAATGAAGATAGACAATATTTGGTGGCGGTAGTGGTGTGGTTATGACAGGTAATTTGTATTAAATACTCTCCTAGATATAATAATTTATAGTAATACACTTAATTCTGAATGATAATTCACATATACCATTAATCAGTTAGAGAAATGAAGATGACTCACGTTTGATAATTTCCAGATATATTTAGAAGTACAATATGTTCCTTGAAGTATAGTCACCTACCAACCAAAATCTCCAAATCATAGAAGAATGATTTCTGTCTGACCTCAATGTTTAGTAAGCTAGAACTAGATGGGAAATATTCTCAAGCTTCAGAAGAATTAAAAAAAAACTTCAAAGAGAAAATGTAGTCATCTGAAAAAGTGTGATACAGTATGCTCATTGGAATTGAAATGGTCCTTGGTTAAAAAGTTTAAGAAAGTAAATTAAAATGCCAAGCACGACGGATAACTTGAGCAATAAAGAATATGTTTCACTCTCTCTCCACAGTAACAGGAAAAGAGTTCAGTCCAATTAAATATTCATGAAACAAAAGATCAAGGCTTTAAGTCTTAGACCAAGTTCAAGACTGGGCATGAACTAATGATCCAATAGTTTATATGAATATTAAACATTTAGTAGAGAAATAACTCAGACTTACATTTTGGAAGGGATTCCATTTTAATTTAATTCTCTGATAGTTAATTTTACCAATTCTGGGTAAGAAATTGATTGACATATAACACAATTATATCCAAGACCATATACTGAAGATTACTCAATTGATGGTTGCCCTAAGTTTCAGCAGTAAAAGATGCACTGAGTAATTTTTATTATATTGTGGTAACAGTTGCTGTTCTTTCCCCAAATCTTTTAACTTCTCACACATACGAAAATTAAATATGAGCTGATAGGCAAGGATACATGTGCGAATTTAATTACTATACTTTGCCCCAAAACTTGCTGCAAACTTAGTTTGAAGGGGTGTTCCTATGTATTATTTTTAGCATTAGTTGTTAGTGAGGCACACATTGCATGTATTAATCATTTGAAATGAAAACTCCCTCCTGAGACCTCCCTAGAAACAGGTGTAAGCAATTTCGTTTCAAAAGATTGATGGAATAGAAATACACCCAAGGAAGCTTTGACAGGTTTGACATCCTACTTTTAAAGATCCAGAAAAAAGTGAGGTTAATCCTGCCACAGGCAGAATGCCTCCTCTAAGTGTCTATAAACCAGACACCGCTGAGAGGTCCAGCGAAAATAATCATCTGCTCTTCATGCCGAAAGGCAGCAAGCACTGCAGGGGAGATCAAGTCCCAGACTTTCAGTCCATCCTCCGTGCAGCAGGCCTGTGGCCATACTTCCCCGGAGAAGGCGCCTTGTCCGTCACTACAACCAGTTCAACCAAAGTATTTTATCCATTTATTTATTTTCAAGTTGTCTACGATGTTTTTGGAAGCAACGGCAGACAAAGCTTCCTCTAGAAAGCCTAAGGGATCTGTAGTCCTTTTGAGCAAAATGGCCTGCAGACATTTTTGCAAAACTACTGATAAAAGAACTCTGAGTACCAACATGTTGGCTGAACCAAAATAAAGCATGTACCAGTACATGCCAGTGTACACACCAGTGTAGTGTGATGAAATGGGAAATTTAGAAAAGAAGAAAAATAAAGGGAGCAAAGAGGCTAGATAGAATATAACAATTTATTATTACATGAATTTATTCTCATTGGCCCAGCCTAGTGTTTACTCAAGATATCAGGAACTTCTATCTAATGACAAAATGTTATTTGAAATTACACCATGCACTTTCATTAACAAAGAAAGAAATCACTGAGATAAGAATTCATATACTTTCCTCAGAGGTGTCTTGTATCATATTTTATTTTAACACCTGCATGAGCTTATGTTTTATACTATGAGTATCTAGGGTTCATGAGTTTCAATTTACTTTTTTCTGTACACACAATATATTTCACAGTCATTGCCATATAATGGATATTCAATAAATGTTTGTTGAATGTTTTGATGAATAAAATTCTTTTTAGATCAAAGAGTCTTAACTTTGAGTCAATAGAGGATATTTAATAGACTCATGAGCCCCTAAAAGTGTACACCAGGTGCTTGTGTTAATGTTCAAAAGTCCATTTTATTCCTGTGGAGAAATCCATATATTTCACCATATTTCCAAAGAGCATCATGATTTCCCTCCCATAAATGATTGTCCCTTTCTTTAAAGAAATGTAAAGATACAATCTTTCAAGGCAGTATGATATAACAGAAAGGTCTAGGACTTACCGAAAACTCTCAGAAAACCTCATACTTTACAGTGATTTGTTAGAAACGTTTCTGTAAAATTAGAAAAGACAAGGATGTTGATTAGGACCATTTGTTTTGAACACTGTAATGAGGTCTTATCCAGAGCAGTAATAAAAATTTTTTTAATATTAATAAGAGATGTAAAGTTTGGAAAGAATTGTAAAGAAGAGCATGATTGTGTGTAGATGGTATGATCATCTACATAACAAACATGGGATAATGTGTAGATGATAATTAGAATTAATATAAGAATTCAACAAGATTGCCAGACAACAAAATCAATATTTTAAAATAATGGGAGTTCCAATAAATTAGGGAGAAAAAAGTAAAGAACACGTAATTTAAAAGATTCATTTACTAAGAAGCTAAAATTATAAGAACTTTGGAATATATCTAGTGTCGAATGTACATTTTATAGAAAAATGTAAAAGTGTATTAAAGAATATAAATATTGAAAAATAGAAATTTCATAAAATAAACACAATAAATGAAAAAAGAAAGTTCATCTAGTTTCTTTTAACAAGGCACAACAAAACGGTAAAACATAATAATAATAAAACTGATTATATTGAAATTAATGACTCATTTAACATGTAACTCCATAAAAGACAGTCTACCCAAAGGAATCAGAGCTTTTCAATGTATATAACTAGCAAAGATATGGTATCCAGAATACATTCAAAATGTTTACAAATCAATAATAATTTTAAAAAATAGGTATGAACTGAATATATAGTAAAATTGGGAATAGGCATAGACATCAGAGTAGAAATAGTTATGATTATTATTATTAGCATTAGCATCATGATTACTATGGTTATTTAACCTGGACTTGATTTAAGCAATCTTTTCTTCTAGTACTTTCCTTTTCCAGATCAAGTTTTAACAATCCTGAGAGGCCTCACCCCAAATCACAAAGATTTCCAAAACTACTTTTTTTAATCCCAAATCTAAATTTCAATCTATTATCACAACACTTAAACCATTGACTCCAATTATTAGATAAATAAATGCTTTTCTATGCACACGATAATTATGACGACCACCAGCGAATAAGGGAAAACAAATACTCACAGCAAATTATAAGGGAACTCAGTATAGAAAAAGTTAGCTCAGCCTAAGAGTAGCAGAGTGAGACTCAGCCAGTCATCACAGCAATGTAAAGCAAACTACAAACTAAAACACTCTGACAAACTTTATTATCATAATCCGAATTAATCTTTATCAGTTAATTTTGTGGTTGATATGCATAAGTAACAGAGATATGAAAATTAAATAGGGGGCCGGCCCCATGGCCTAGTGGTTAAGTTCGGTGCGCTCTGCTTTGGCAGCCTGGGTTCAGTTCCCAGGTGCAGACCTAAACCACTCATCGGTGGCCATGTGGTGGTGGTGACCCACATACAAAACAGAGAAAGATTGGCACAGATGTTAGCTCTGGGCTAATCTTCCTCAGCAAAACAAAAATTAAATAGTAGGCATTTTCATCATATTTTCTAGCAATAAGATTAATGATCTTACATCATGACCCCTGAAGATAATTGGATTTCAAGGTATAAATATTACATATAAACAATGCATTTTCATTTAGATGTCATGATTCTAATTCAAAGTATTTTACCAAGTATTGGTTCTGTCAATTAAGGACTTTTTGAGGCTGTTATAAGGTTCATAAAGTAAGAATTTTTGTATATTTCTAATTTTTGAATATTTTATCTGTATAGCATGACCTTCTTTATATCTAGTGATGATTTTAGCTTTAAATCTATTTTGTGTCTTATTAACATAGTCATGCCAGATAGTATCATATTGTTTTTCACCTTTTTACTTTCAGTCTCTGATTTCTGATATTTTAGATATGATCTTTTGAATAGTATAAAATTGGAATTCATGTTTTTATGCAGCCTGATTTTTTTAACTTTCATACTGAATATTTATTCCATTCACATTCAATTTAATTACAGATATATCTGGGTCTATATCTACCATCTTATTT
Source organism: Diceros bicornis minor (assembly GCF_020826845.1). Taxonomy (NCBI): domain Eukaryota; kingdom Metazoa; phylum Chordata; class Mammalia; order Perissodactyla; family Rhinocerotidae; genus Diceros; species Diceros bicornis. Next base: position 53,768 of record NW_026691186.1, on the reverse strand, counting down.
CATTCTACTAATTTATTTCTTTCATTCTATGATTTTTCTTCTCTCCATTATTGTCTTTTGGTGGTTGTTTTGTGTATGTTTGAGTAGGTATTTTTTCTCACATTCTACTCTTTTTAACTTTACTACATTGAACTGTATGCTGTCTATTCTATTCTCTTCAGGTTACAATAACACATATATAACTTACCAATGTTGAAAATTAATCAATACACTTATTCTCTTCTCTCATCTTACAAGGACGTCAATTACTACTCTTCCTCACTTATATGTTATTATTTTGTTTGTTTTAATTCTATCTTGTCCCTTTTAACCTCACAAAACAATATTGTTTTTAAAAGATTAAAGATCACTTAGATTTACTACACATTTACCACTTATTTTATTATTCATTCCTTCTCACAACCTCCAATGTTTTCCTTGTTATCACTTCTGCCTTTCCACATCTTTTAGATTTTCCTTTAATGAGGATCTACTTGTGGGAACATTTTTGCTGATTTTGTCTCTTTTAGGACGTATACCTTCTTATCCTAATTCTAGACATTTGCTTTCACTAAATATAGAATTCTAGGTTGACACATTTTCTTTCAGCACATTGAAGATATCACTGTTCTTTGTCTTGCATTGTTTCTTTTGTTGATACTGAGAGGTAAGCTGTCCATCTAATTGTTGCTCCTAGAATCTGTGGATTGGTGTCTTTATGACCAGAAATACCCCAAGCATTATTTATTCCAATATTGTTTATTTTCCACTTTTCTCTTTTCTCTCCTTCTAGAACACCAATTAGATATATGTTGGACTTTCTTATGTTAATACTCCCTGGATTTTTTCTTTTTTTTATGGTTTCCTTCTCTTATTACCTCTATATTCTAGATAATTTCTTCTATTCAATCTTGTAGTTCACTAATTTTTCTATTGCTTCATCTAGTTAGCTGCTAAATGCATCCATTAAGTCATTAAATGTTATTTTCAATTATTTTATCTATTATTTCTTAGTCTTTTAGGTTATTTTTCAAATCTGTTTGCTCCTTTTTTATAGTTTCCTATACTGTGAAGATCTTTTCAAACTTCTCTTCTTTCAAATACGCTAAGTATTGTAATTTAATAATGTGAGCCTGCTAGCTCTAATATTTGAAGTTTTTGCAGGTCATTTCTTCTTTCTAGTATTTTTGTTTTGGTTTATTTTTTTACTCTTGCTCATGGTCAGCTATTCTTTTTCCTTGGCGCGTTATTTGTGGGAATTCTTTGAGGTCTAGAATTAGTGGGCCTCCTTCCAGAGAGCATTGACGTTTGCCTCGGCAAACCACCTTGGGACACTTCCACTTTATTTGTTTATTTTTTTGTGAGGAAGATCAGCCCTGAGCTAACATCTGTTGCCAATCCTCCTATTTTTGCTGAGGAGGATTGGCCCTGGGCTAACATCCATGCCCATCTTCCTCTACTTTATATGGGACACCACGACAGCATGGTTTGATAAGCAGTGCCTTGATCTGCGCCCGGGATCCAAACCTGCGAACCCCAGGCCACCAGAGCGGAGCATGCAGACTTAACCACTATACCACCAGGCCCGCCCCAGGACACTTCCACTTTAAATGAAACTTACATCCCAAGGTAGTTGGGGCAGCTGGCTGATGTGATTTGTCCTATAAAAGAGCATCGGCAAGCTTGTGGTTGTAGTGCCTGACAGGGTTTTTCCCTTTTCTCTGTTAAATGAAAAGGCAACTTTCCTTGTAGCACTTGGGGATGGCCGGTTTCCTCCTGGTTCACACACACTTAGAAGTTACAGTTCTTCCAGCTCTATGGTTGCTACCAAAGAATTCCCTCTTCTAGCCAACCTAGAACAGCGTTTCCTCCTCACTCTTCTCCCCTTTTCTTAGGATAGATTGAAAACTTAAAATCAGATTCTCCAGGCAAAACCCCATAGGTTAAAATTAATTTCTTTGCTTATTACAACATTCTGGGTTCCAAGTTTCATTAAATTTTTGTCTGATAATGCTTTAATAATCTGTAAGCTTCTAAGTGTTTTTAAGATGATTGAAAGAAACATACATATTCATAATTTTAACTTTTCAGCAGAAAGGTGTCAAGTCCCTAAGCAACAGCAATGACTACAGCTGTTAGGTCAGCTTGCCACTGTTCCATAGAATGGATTGGGAAGGAGACAACAAGCCTGAATGGATTTAGACAGCTTATTATCTATACCATAGCAAGCAACATTAGCTTCTCATCCACATTGGTTACTCTTGCTCTCCCAAGTCCCACGGGGTAACGCAGAGGCAGGCCAAGGCGAGGACCACATATATAAGTAGGACCTTTGTCACAGCTAAGGAATCTCAAAATTAGGAAACTCAATCTTTTAAAGATTCTGAAACCTGCCTAACCTTTCCCCACAGAGAATCATCATCTGTATATTCCTGGTCAGAAAAAAAAAAAAAAGAATCTGCTGATGTGGAGAAAGACATGTCTCTTGCTTCCAGAGGTATCTGCATTTCAAACACAGTTGACAAAACCTGTCAATGCCCTTGGTTCAGAAGACATGCAGATAAAACAATTATCTCACAACAAAACGTTAAGTCCCAATATCTAGCCAACCATATCAATGAGATTAGAAAACATCTCTCTCCAATGTCATATATGCTAAATACAAAAAAAAATACGCAATAATATATGTGCCTTAAAACAAAATAAAATAAGAAACACTTGTATCCACCATCAGCCCAGAATTCTGAAGGAAAGAAAATATGTTCTACTAAAAAAGAAAGCAACCTCTTTGAATTCAGCAAGAATTATTTCAATCATTCATTAGGTTAAATATCATTTATTGAGTCCCTACATTGTGCAGAATCTGGTGATAAAACAATTAGAAAAGGATTTATTAAATAATCAAATAAATATATAAATGAGCATTTAATTAAACAAAGGGAAGAAATGTGGTTCTTCAAAAGTACAATAAAACATAAATAAAACCTGCCCTAGACTGGAGAATTGAGATTATCAAAGAGGACTGCTCTGGGGAAGTGATGCTTCTGTTGAGAGCTTTAGGCTAGGTAGGAAATAAATGGCTTCAGTTTGTCACTTATTTTTCTGGAAATACACAACTTAGCACAACATTTTTTTTTTTTTTTTTTTTTTTTTGTGAGGAGATCAGCCCTGAGCTAACATCCGCCAATCCTCCTCTTTTTTTTTTTTTTGCTGAGGAAGACGGCCCTGGGCTAACATCGGTGCCCATCTTCCTCCACTTTATATGGGACGCCGCCACAGCATGGCTTACCAAGCAGTGCGTCGGTGCGCGCCCGGGATCCGAACCAGCGAACCCCGGGCCGCCGCAGCGGAACGCGTGCACCTAACCGCTTGCGCCACCGGGCCGGCCCCTAGCACAACATTTTTAAAGGGAAGTTTCGAAGTGGAAATGATGACAGTTCTATTAACATATCCTCACTTTTTGGAAGTTAATATTTTGATAACTTAGAATATCATCCCGTGATGCCATTGGTCCTGGGCTCTTCACATTCACGAATCTTTCTGATTATTCTCCCTGGATAATTCTCACACACGCAGCGAGGTCAACTTGCATTGAGTGGCCTCTCCTCTTCAGAGCATTGGGATAACATCCATACCTAGCATTTGATGCTATGATCTATTCTGCAAGGCTCAATCTTATTTGATTTATTCTAATTTAATTAATAATTTCATAGAAAAATAACAGTGCCCTGTGCTGATTTAATCAATAAAATAACTTATGTATGGTTTACAATTAGAAAGCAAAGTGAGCACTGCCCCAGTGGCATACTGGTTAAGTTCACGTGTTCTGCTTCCGCAAGCTGGGGTTCGTGGGTTCAGATCCCGAGTGTGGACCTACACATCACTCATCAAGCCATGTTGTGGCAGCATCCCATATACAAAATAGAGGAAGATTGGCACAGATGTTAGCTCAGGGCCAATCTTCCTCACCAAAAAGAAACCGAAACAGCAGAGTGAAATAATAATCCAATACCAAAGACAAATGCCATGCAATATCTAAACGGAAAAATACAGATACCACAGAGTTTGAAAAATCTTTATTCATGCCTTGAAAGCAAATCTTGTGGGTGTATATGTGTGTGTATTCCAAAACAAACAAACGTTATTTAATAATTGTATTTTTCTTTTGTTAGTTTCTTTTTTTTTTATGTTTTTTTTTTTTAATTTTTTGTTTATTGCAGTAACATTGGTTTATACCATTGTAAAAATTTCAGGTGTACATCATTGTACTTCTATTTCTGCACAGATTACATCATGTTCACCACCAAAATACTAATTACAACCCATCACCACACACATGTACCGAATTATCCCTTTCACCCTCCTCCCTCCCCCCTTCCCCTCTGGTAACCACCAATCCAATCTCTGTCCCTATGTGTTTGTTTATTGTTGTTATTATCTACTACTTAATGAAGGAAATCATATGGTATTTGACCTTCTCCCTCTGACTTATTTCACTTTGCATTATACCCTCAATGTCCATCCATGTTGTCACAAATGGCTGGATTTCATCGTTTCTTATGGCTGAGTAGTATTCCATTGTGTTAGTTTCTTTAAAAAAAATCTACTTGGCTGACTCATGCAGGTTACATTGAGCCAAAAAATGACTCAAAATGTTAAAAATATATAGTCCAAATTATTTAAAGATTCCTGTGAAGAGAAAAATAATGGAAGGTCTTTTAGTGTACCCCAAAATAATTAATTCACATATACAGAGATAACCGAAAATATTCACGTATTTTTTTTAAATTTTTTAAACTTTTAATCATTACCTGTTTTAACCCTTATGAGGTATATGTCCTGATATCTGTCTGATTTGGAAATGCTGATTTGGGGCCTCTGTGGAGACAATTTGAGTCTAACAGAGTAAGACAATCATTTGAATTGCTGTCTGGAGTAATGGCTCCATCCAAGATTTTTTTCCTTTTTCTACCCAATAAAAATCTGGGTGCATTCTATAATTTTTAGTGTCTTAAGGGCCATGGCATGTCATGAATCAGTAGAGACACTTGGCAGATTTGATGAGTATCACCCTGCACCTGTTCTGGTGGCCATCCTTGCTCCTTTATAATCCAAAGAGGAAAAGAGAACCAGGGAGCAGTTGTGCACATTTGTTCTCGTTAACCTAATGTCAAAACAAGTAGGCAGTTAAATTAATAGCTATGCAGAGGAATGAAGAGTGAGTAGAGGAATCCATCTCTGTCTCATAATTTAATGTCATATGGAAAGGACATCCTGATGTTTGTCTCACCTTATCACACTTCAACCAGTTTTTTATTTATATTCACATTTTATACTTTGCTATGTACTTGCAAGGCTCAGAGTGGCTTTCAGAAATACAATACCAAATGAATTTAAAATAGCTGAAAATTTGAGGTAAAGAAAAATACAGTTGTACGAGTAGGATTGAGAAAAAAATGTTTAGTATGAGATTTCAAAGAGAGGACTCTGTATTATGTAGTAAACAATATCAACAAGTTAAAATAACTACAATAATGACCATCAGAGAGAAGTTTCTTCTAATATCTCTTAGTATAAGATGCTGACAACTCACCAAACAATTCAGTAACAGGCAGTTGGGTGGGAGACCGATGTGAGCCAGACACACACAACTGTCTGAGGCTCTTGACAGGTACTTAGAATGTCTAGAAAAATGGGTGGATCAGCTATACTTAAGCAAATAGAGTTGTTTTCAAAGTGACTTTTATAGCTATTGAGCAGCTCTCAGATCCAGATTTTACTCCCTGGTAAGTATCTGAAATACAACTATATATCCTATTATGTCAACTTCCATGTGCATTAACAATCTGAGAAGATAGATATTTTCTTGGAGAAAGCGAGAAGTTTAACAAGTATACTTTACTTCCAGAGTACCCTTAGAAAATGTATTTTTCTACTTTAGAACTGACAAATAAAATCATCAATATAACAGTCACTTCTACCCATTCTGTTGGCCAAAGCAAGTCATATGGCTGAACCTCAAGTCAAAGAGTAGGTAATATGGTGACTCTGTGAAGATGAGAGCAAGAGAATATATATGTTTTAGCAATAGGCTAATCAAATACAGTTAAATATACAAACATATTGCAACAGTCTTTCGTTAACATATACTTAAGATGTTCATCAATAGAGAATACATTCTATAAAATGAAGTGTTTTCATATAATGAGAAAACTATATAGCCATTAAAAAACTATTATTTCTGTAGGTTCTGATAACAAGCACAATACAAACATATCTTAAACAGAATAAAAGAGAAGTGTTCACAGTGTTGTGAGATAAGGGTTATAGCAACAGATCTTCAATCCACTTATATCCTGTACCTGGGGAGGGATTTTGGTGGGTAACACTCCTAGAAAAGAAGAAGGCATATAATCCAGCCCAGTCTCCTTGTAAATACGCTGTGTTTTTTGCTAGCAGTAGATTTCTTTTCTTCAGTATGCTTTTAACAGAATGTACCTGGTTTTCAAGAATTGCTATGCTAAGCAAACTTGTAATCTATAAATTTATTGAGCATGGCTCCCTGGAAAAAGTCACAAAAGCAGTATAACTGTATGAGCATGTGTTAGTTTTCTAGGACTGCTATAACAAAACTCTACAGACTGGGTGGCTTAAACAACTGAAATTTATTTTTTCACAGTGCTGGAGGCTGGAAGTCCATGATCCCAGTGCCAGCAAATTTGGTTCCTGGTGAGAGCTCTCTTCCTGGGTTGTAGTTGACTGCCTTCTTGCTGGGTCCTCCCATGATCTTTCTTCAGTGTGTGCACACAGAGAAAGAGCGAGTTCTCTGGTGTCTCTCTCATAAGGACACTAACCCTATTGGATCAAGGCCCCACCGTTACAACCTCATTTAACCTTAATTGTTTCCTCAGGGGCCCCATCTCCAATTATAGCAATACTAGGGGGTTAGGGCTTCAACATATGAATTTGGAGGGGACATCTGGTTCATAACAGAGCATAAAATTAAGATATTTCCTGATTTAAAATGTTCTTCCTTTCTAAGGAAAGCATCTATACACTTCATCTGTTAACTGGAGTCAGAGGGCATCCAGTGAGAGAATAAAGAGTTGAGCAGTCATTCTGGGGGACTTGAACATCTTCTTGCTTCACCCGTGCCTCTTGACTATTGGATAATTATTAATAAAGCATGGCCTGAGTAAGATCTTCACTTTGTGTACATTTGACTTAACAATCTGATCCTGTGTGTTATCTCCAGTGTGTATAGTGTTTTAGCAATTATGGAGAATTTTTAAATAAAACAATAAATCAAAGGATGAATAAGAACATAAATTACTTATCATATTTAGTCAGCCGTTTAAAGATTTTCAAATTTACTAATGAGTAAATTCTAACATCAAAATTCAACTCCTCAGAGAATGCTTGTGCATAGCTAAAGGGCCTATAAGAGTTAATTTTATTAACTTTAAATCAACAAAATTAAATTTAGAGCTTAAAAATATAGGCTAGCACATAAAAAAATTTAAAAAGAAATAAAAATTAAAACAGACAAAAAAATAAAAAATAAACTAAGTGATAAAGATAAAGAAAGGATAATAATAGTACCAATAACCTTTGTTTTTAATTAGATTACATAACGAATAGCAATGTGTAACCAAAAAAAAAAAGTGACAAGGTTTGAATTGTGTTTGTTATAGTTATTCTCACCTACTGTGATATAATGGCAAGTGCTAGTCTCATAACCAAGTGTTAATGAATAAATCATAATTCTCACTGTGGGATGCATTTCTTGACACATACTAATTCCCATGAAAAATATAAAAAAGGTAAAATGTTTTCAAAACTGAAAACTAGAACTTCTAATTAAAAGTTCTTCAATATGTTCCATAATGTGGAGGGCTCCAATAACCTCTGTACATAGGTTAGAAGGATGCAAAGTTCTTGTTGGTGGAAAGGTCTTGTCTTTGCCACAGGTGGTGTACATATAGATCAGCAGATCAAACTGAGAACAGAAGCTTATCTTTTAAACTGTCAAAATAGAATCACACCCCTCCGCTTATTTCTGATCATTTAAGCATATGAACCTTGCTCAGTGGTACAATAAGGATGTTTTTCCCTACATTTAAATATTCACTGAAGAATTCAGTCCTGGGACATTTGTAATCCAGTCCCGGGAAAGTCTTACTGGACCATGTTAACATACATTAATTATTATTTTGTCATTATACTCCAAGTTCTATATAAAAATAAATAAATAAATACATAAAACATTTTTCTTCAGCTCCTTAGAGAGTCTTTGTCTTTTTGAAATATTTTCTCAAAGCATTATTCACTGTAACTCAATATACCTAATATAAACCCCATTTTCTGAATTGCTGACTTGAGAGTTCTTTCCACACCTGCTTGCTCCCATCCACATCCTTGGTTTAAATACAAGCTTGTTGAATCAATAGATAAATCAACCAAAACTGTATCACTTTTTGCCTAGATCCCAAAACTAATGAATCGTGCAATTAATTAGCTCACCGTATAGGCCCATTAAGTGATCTAGAGTCCACTTTTGGGTACTTTTTTTTTTTAATTTTATTAAAGTTGGGTTGTGTAAGTGCTATGTGAAATCATTTTGTAAGTGAGAACAAAATCAAGGTATAGACATAATTTTTCTCTGTTTTACATTTGGGTACAAAATATAATTTGCTCTAATACCCAAGGAGACTATTTGACTTGAGGGATGTGACTTAGAAACCCAACTATGCTCTATGAATATCAAGGGTAACAAGAAGGGGGCTGTTGGGGAAGGGTGTTAGTCCATAGCAAGCCTCTATTATTCCTAACAATCCAAAGTAAGCCTATGATTTATTTATCAAAACAAATGAGTTTATATGCAAAGACATCTTTAAATCACATTAAATTATTACACAACCAAATTCAAAGAGTATTTTCTATGCCCAGTTAGTGTCAAGAAGCAGCTCTACTAGCCCTGAGGGTCTAGTGGTTAAAGTTCGGCACTCTCAGCACTTTGGAGGCCTGGGTTTGCTTCCCAGTGGCAGAACCACACCGCCCATCCATCAGTTGCCATGCTGTGTTGGCAGCTCACACAGAAGCACCAGAAGCATTTACAACTAGGATATGTCACCATGCACTGGGGCTTTGAGGAGGAAAGAAAAAAAAAAGAGGAAGATTGGCAACAGATGTTAGCTCAGGGCAAATCTTTCCCTGCAAAAAAAAAAAAAAAAAGCTCTAGTCCCAGCCCAAGCCCCTCCTAGAAATTTTGAAGGTGCCACTGAAGAGTGCCCCCACCACCTGCTTCTCTCTGTGACAGTGGTGAAATAATGTAATCTCAGCTCCTTCACCTCTAACTTGAGAACAACAATATCCAGTTCCCTGGCATAGCTCTTACTTTCTCCTTGAACCCTTACTTCCTGGATCTAAAAATACTGAGTAGCACATTTCTACCAATAACCTTCAATTTTAGAAGGCAATTAAGTGAGTTTTTCTAAGCAAAAATTGTTGCTAATTCATTGAAATTATAATTCCACCTGCTTAAAAATATAAATTGGCTGATTATGTGACAAATCGTCAATGAAGGAGGATCTTACATTTTAATGCCAGCCTATGGAATCTGGGTACCACGGGGACTGAGGCACCTAAGATAAAATTTATTCTGAAGTAGGGAAAGTTCTAGAAGCAACACCATACAAAACAAAAGGAAGAGCTATTATCACTTTTCATTACTTTTAGGGTTGTTTTTTTTTTTTTTTTTTTGGTGAGGAAGACCAGCCCTCAGCTAACAGCTGTCAGCAATCCTCCTCTTTTTGCTGAGCAAGACCAGGCCTGGGCTAACTTCCATGCCCATCTTCCTCTACTTTATATATGGGATGCCTGCCACAGCATGGCTTGATAAGTGAGGCGTAGGACGGGCCCAGGATCTGAACCTGGAAACCCTGGGCCTCTGAAGCAGAGCATGAGAACCTAACCACTAAGCCAGTGGGCCAGCCCCACTTTGTGGGTTTTTAAAAAACATTTTTGATATCTCTTTTTGATATTTAATGTGAAGATTATTAGTTATGAATTCTCAGTAAAAGAAAATATTTGCACAAAATGTTTGAGAAGCCCTTCTCCCTTGATTTTAATGCCCCAAATCATCCAGTCTGCATAATGAAGAATTGTTTAGCCGCAGAGCAGAGAAGGGAAAAAAGACAGCAGGAATCAGGAGAAGTAGAGCAATGTGAATGGAGTAAAGATAAACAATGCTTTGAAGAAATGTTTTGGATTTGAAAAAGAGAAATATTAATTTATATAGTGGATTTCAATTCATTTCTTATATAAGTAAAGTGTTTTTAAAAAGAGATACTGTTCAGTTAGGTGATTTCATTTCACTTTATCTATTTTCTATAATCCTAATAAAATACCAAAACAAAAGAAAAAAGCATCATGTGTCAGCATTACATGTGGACTTAATACAAATATTTCTTATCAATATATTCCTAATTAACAAAATTTATTTTTAGCTAATGTTATTTGAGCATCATTAAATTAAATATATACATTAAATATTTAAAGAATTTACCCTCTGAGATTTAAATAATGTATACAGTAACATTTACCTCATATGCACCTCATCTCAGTATATATTTATATTTCAAAGAGGAAAGTTGAGAAATAGGAATTAAGGAATTATTACAAGTGAAAAAAACATGAGGGGGAAGAAGATCTTTAAAGGATCATTTATAGGCTTAGGAGTTCACTAAATTGAAACGCCTATGACCCTGACAAAGCGGTACTCAAATTCCAGTTGAAATAAACCATTTAAACTCATAAAATGATTTTTATTACCCTCTGAGAAAAGAAAAATCCAGTAGAGTCATCAATCGATTTGTTACATTTTTTTGTGCGTGGCGTTTGAGAAAGCGTCGTCAAAATCATTTTTCTGAGTTTATTATTTCAACAGCAAGGAATGCTTCCACAAGGCTTTTGTTATTAAAGAACGTGCATATAGTGTGATAATTTATGTCTAGTTCATTAAGCGGGTGTTCTGGGCAACATAATATAGGGGAAATGACAAATATGACACACTGTTTTCCATTAACCCCTCTGGCACTGACAGGCTGAAGCTCCCTTCTGAAGACTAATCCATTTTGCTGAATGCTTAGCATTTTCAGATCCTAGCTCTGGGTGCCAGAAAGGTTTCATGTTTGAAGTAGAAGAAAAGTATGTGGGTATTTTGGGCACCTAGTCAGCTATCCCTTATGAAAATCAATTGATAAAATCCCCAGTCATCAAAAGGAGAAAGCCTTTGTACACACAGTGCACACCAAACCAGGATGCTTCATACTCTGTCACTGGAGCAGATGCTATAAATCCCTTCTCATCAAATAGAAGGAAAGCTTTTTTTTTCTTTTTTAATATGACCACTATTGTCACCCTTTAGAAGGCTCCCTAACCCCATTTATATTTATTTCAAAGACTATTACTTAGGAAAGGTGAGGGGGGGTGGGGAGAAAGATATTGAATATAATTATTCACAATATCTAAACCAATGGTCACAGGACCACAAAACGCCTCCCCTCCATGGTCAAATTTAGCTCACAAACTTCCTTTATCATTTTGGACTTGAATGGATTTGCACGTTGTACTTTAGCTCCAGTTTGCCACGATTCCCACCAACCCTGCTATTCCTAACCTGTTTTCCACATTTACTTGATCTGCTTAATCCCCACAGGCATTGGAATACCATCTAAACATTCATCTCCCCAAGTAAGGCTCTACTAACTTTCTCCTTTGGTTTTATTTTTTCTAGGATTCAACAGAATTTACTATTGTTCACGGTTAGGACCACTCTGCTCTCAGATGACCTAGATTCAAATCTGAATCAGCTTCTTTCTATGTAGGCTACTTACTTAACCTCCCCAAACCTCACATTTTTCATTTGTAAAGTGGCAATTGTAATAATACTACAGTAACATTTATCGCATATGTACCAGATCTGTCTAACCACCAGTGCAGACTCCTGGGTATGCACAGAGACCCACACTCAGAAGGGCTACATGATAGGTAAGTACTCTATTGTCTCTGACTTTAAATTCTTAAAAATATTCCAACAAAGAGCCTAGCATTTCATTTTGCACTAGGCCTTGTAAATTTTATAGCCAGTTGTGCTAATCACAGAGAACTCTTCACCACTTAGTTTAGAGCTTTCTCCATATTACATCTTAAAATTGATTAATATGATGTCAAAATAAATGGACTTACAATGATATGGAAAGATCCACATCCCATTTGACCCATTATTTTCTTTTTATTGCTTCCCTTTTCTCAGCTGTATTTTTTCTTAGGTATATACATTGACTCAAAATTATTGACATTTTTATTCTATAACTTTTGGAAAGATTTAACAGACCCTCAAAACCCAACTCCTTTGGGTTGCCAGATTTAATAAATAAAGATACAGGATGTACAGTTATATTTAAATTTCAGATAAACAATAAATAAATTTTTTAAAAGACATCCCATGTAACATTTGGGAAACACTTACATGAAAAAAATTTAATTTGCATTAAAATCAATAAAGAAAAAGAATGGCATTGCATTACATTTAATCAATAATGTCAGCAAAATTCTAGAATAATTCTCCAGATTTCAAAGAAAAGAAAACAGATGGAAATGAAGAATTGTATGAATATGTATGGAGGTCAAAAAAAAAGAGACAAAATCATATGAATGTGCATCCTTGAAAAGATTGGGCTATTCATTATGCCCTATAAAATATTTAAATAAATTATAAAATAATTTTCTTCTAAAAATAGAAGGTGTACTATTAGTCTCTGGGGTACACATCTCTGGTCAAGCTAATATTTCCCCATGTTTTAAGCAGAAGAAACAGCATAAGCTCTTAGCCTGTAGAGGGGTCTGAGGGTTTCCACTCCTACCATAGATGGATCTCTCAGATGTTCTCTCAAAACCGATTTCCTGATGATATCTTCTAACCCGCCATCTTGCCTTTCTCCAGGAGCAAGGTATATGTTTACTGTTTATCTCCATTATTCCATTAAATAAGAAATGTCATATGCTCTTACTTCTTTAAGAATCTAAAATTTGTGGACATTTCTCCAAGCTCTATATGACTGATGTATCGAGAAAGTGATAGAAATCAAGGCTCCACATTTCGGCTTCACCTGGTTGTGAATGGCTCTGATTCCACAGAGCTGGGGGAGACAGCCAAGATGAAATGACAGGTTTCCTATCTTCCAATATGGACCCACAAAAGTAAAATTAAGCTGCTAATTGCTGAAATTATTCAAAGTATTCAGCCAAATATCCCCAAATAATCTGAATTTATTTATGAAAATGTTTTCCTATATACACTGGTTAGTAATCTTTCTAAAAATAATATTGTATTACCTTCATTTCTAGGGATGTTACACAAGTAATTCAAACATGAGATGGTTCTTCCAGCCCCACTCCCCCAGAATGAAAAATCAGTTATCTCAAGTCCATGTTACAACTTTTTTAAGTAGATGGTCATTATATTAATTATCAAAACCGTGAAAAATAGAAAAAAAAATCAAGTGTGGAACATAACATTAATTTCAAAGTGCTTCTTTTTTCCTCCAAAAAATCTGACGTCTGAAGAGAGCATGCTGGTGGAAGTTTAGCTAGATTTATCTACTCGGAAAAGTAACCATAAAAATCCACACAAGGAAGTGGTAACAATATTGGAAGTCAGTTTTAAGTGGGACTGGGTAGCATAAACAACAGAAATGGATGTTTCCACAGCTCTAGAGGCTGGGAAGCACAAGATCAGTGCCAGCATCTGATGAAGGCGCTCTTCCTGGCTTCTAGACGACCACCTTCTACTTGTGCGCTCACAGGGCGGAGACAGAGAGAGAGCCAGCGCTCTGGTGTCTCTTCTTATTACGGCACTAATCCCATCACGAGGCTCTCACCCTCACAGTCTCATCTAAACCTAATCGTCTCCCAAAGGCCTCCACCTTCAGACACAATCACACTGAGGGTTAGGACTTCAACACACAAACTTTGAAGGAACACAGTTCGTTCCGTAGCAGTGGACTTGACATTGTGAAACAGAAACTGCTTGGAAAAGATGGGAAGGCGCCTTGCACATTCTCACCATATAGTCGCTAATTTAAAGATGTATGAACCCACGAGAAAACAGAGCAGCTCGCTTTCTAAATCCCTCAAAAGCTGTTTGTGGTTATGACAAACACAATTTCTTTGACATTTATTCCACCAAGTCAAGCCATCCTTCTGCTTTCCCTAGTAATTTTCACCATCAACATTTTCTATGTAAAATCATCAAATCCAGAAAACACCTGCCCAGATATTGAAAAAAACTCTCAGTAAGCTAACACATATTGAGTGGTATATTCTAGGAGGCAGACCACACAGTGGTTAAAAGCCTACTTTCCAGAACCAGCCTGCCTAGGTGTGGAGCCCAGATCCACCACTTACAGCTGGGAGAAAGTAGTATCCGCTTGCCCTCCTGTAAAATAGAAAGGAATTGTAGTAATAGCAGTACTTATAGGGTTGTGAGGATTTAATGACGTAAAGTGTCTAAAGCGCTTAGACAATGCCTAATACGTGGTAAATAAATCTACTGGTTTATATCGGTATTATCTGCAAAGACTGTTAAAAATACATATGTCCGGGTCCCATCCAGAGCTAGTAAACACCAGTTAGGAATATATGTTAGTAAAACTAATGTGCTGGTGGCTAGTCCTGTTAGGGAACCACCTACGTATTCTCCAAACAGGAAGCTTATTCAGGTGCTTAGTGAGACAGATAATACCTGTAGCAGCGTTTGCTGTAATTATAGGTTTTTATTTACTGTGTAAGATTGGATGGAATGAGTATACATTCACCTGCAATAAAGTGCATCTGAGAAGAGTATTTGACTACTGTCTCATTGGGCAGAGAGCAGAATCTGTCCCCAAAAAACAAATCAAACCAAAATTAAAGTTCACAATATAAGCAAATATAGCCTTATTCAAACTGAGCCCAGGGAAATAAATGCAGCTTGAGAAAGAATATGGGAAAACAAGGGAAAAGAAAGAGCCCTTGAAATACTTAAAAGGAGGCGAGAGGAAACTTTTGAAATGTGCAGAAATCCTCAAAAAAAAAGTACATGGAAAGAGTTAAATAAAATATTGCACATCTAAATAAAAAGACTCTATGTAATTGTCAAAAACAATACCAGATTAGTATATGTATTAATGAAAATGTAAAATAAAATTGGACAAAGTAATCTTTTATATAAGATTGTAATATTTCATTATCATACATATACTAATTATTATGGAAAACCAGAATATAAAGATAAATAGTCTCTTATTATAGCTGTATTCAGAGAGAAGAAATTGAAGTTAAGATACTTTATGCTTATATTTATGTACATGTATGTATTCATATATGTATGTATATACTTACAATATCTTCTTGGCATCCTCATTTGATCTCTTTATTGTCACCCTTACTTACCACTCACGTTTTCTCCACTTTATGACAAAAGATTATTTTAAAAATATAAATCTGATTATAATACCCTGATGTTTAAAACACACTCCAATATCTTCTCGTGTCCCTGAGGACCAAGTATTAAATCCTTAATATGTGTGGAAAGACCATCTATACTGGAGTTTTGTCTAATTTCCTGCTTCCTCCTTCTCTAACTACTCTAGTCACACTTACTCTACTTGCTTAAGTCTCTCAGACGTGGCATAATTTTTCTTTCCTTCAAGACTAGAGAACTCTCCTCCAGGATCTTACCCATCCCTCCGTCTTTTCCCTAGGTAACGTACTCATTCTTCAGCTCTGCAGTATTTTGAACCAAATGTTTCTCAGATTAGAGCATTGATAATAGTGCAAATAATGCTTGCAAGACTTAAGAAGAGGTAGCAGAATTTAAATTGGCTTTTGCTAGAAACCCAAAATAATAGGTTAGGCAACACATTTTATGAGATTAAATGATGAGTAAAACGTAATCCAGACCCCCAGGCAAGGAGAGAAAGGTAAATGGACTAAACATTTATAGAGTATTCAATATGCTCTATATGCTTTACAGACAAAATCCCATATAATTACCAATCCACAAAATACGTATTTACCCTATTTTACGAATGAAGAAAGTAAAGATTAAAGAGATGATGAAAGATTCCTGATATCAAACTGAATTCCAATCCAGAACTGTCTAAATGCAAGACACACACGTTTTCCACCATCCCCTCCACCACAGCTCAGCAGCTTACAGCCCACAAATAACTCTAACACAAAGCACAGCGTGATTGGCGTGGCAATAAAAGGTGCTGTGGTAACGCTCTGAAAAAAGCGTCTTTCAGTAGAACTTTATCTGGTTGCTACAAACAGTGTTAGAGAATCATAGACGAGGATTCGGGAACCCTTCCTGAGGGAGGGAGTATTTGAGTTGGACCTCACTTACCAGGATTTTGAAATGATTCATAAAACACTTAGAAATGAATCATAAGTAGAAAAACCAGAAAGAATCATATTAGAAATACAGGCCACCAGAGGTGCTATTTTCACACTTTGCTAGGGTTCACACATCCTACCCAGTCCTCCTATCCAACCTCCCGATTGTCACAGATGGCTTGGCAGAGGAGGTAACTCTGGCAACTTTTCAGGGAAGGCAGTTAATCAAATTCTTACGGCCTTAGACAACAAGTTCCTGAGAAGTTCCCTTGGGTAGATGCAATGTAGACTGTCTTTCATATCTACCAAGGAGAGAAAGCTGCGCTTAAATGAGATGGTAGCAATGAATGATAAGGTTTAGGTATATGACAACTCAGGACCTTTCCCTGATAGGATAGGCTGCCACGCACTGAGGTAGATTGAAAAGAGAAGTTGAGGATATTTTCATTTGTTATTGTGAATTAAAATTTTACAAATTCTGGTATCAAGAGTATGCCTAAATCCCCCTTTTTTGTAGATTTTTTTAAATGGAATCACCAACAAACATCCTTATAGAAAGATTCTAAAGATAGATATAGAATAACAAGCATATGGGAGCAGATCATGAACACAAAATATGTTATGCTTCCGGAAATATTTTCTCAGTCATGTTCTGGGATAAAAGTATTTGTAAATTCTGCTCTATAAAATTATACAGAAAAGTCACATTTCTTTAGCTTCTTGTTTGAATGATAAATGCAAGTTCTACTTGAGAATTTCTTCAGAGAATAACTATCCATAATTGTATCAGAGACTTATTTGAAATAAACAGACAGACTTAAATCTTTCACATATGGTTAATTCCAACAAATTATGTTTTTCCCATATTTACAAGTAAAAAACATAGCATATATTTTAGTTGCCTAATTACTATATATCTTTATTAACTATTTTATTTTATTAAGTTGGAAAAAATAGCTATGAATATACTTTGCAATTTAAATCCCCAAAATTAGTAGAAACAGAAGCATGGGACATTCACATCCTTTAGATTCCACAAGCAGGAACAGAAGGGCTATCAGTAAAGTAGCAATATGATAAAATCAGTGAATCTTTCTAAAAGAGAGTCGCATTACCTGTTCTGTCAAACCTTTTATTAAATCAAAACTGAAGTCATTTCGAGCGACTGAAATTTACAAATGTGTCTTTCTACAAATAGATTATCTAATTGTCTGGATAAGTGAATAATGCAGACTCTTCTGTTCCTCTCTACTCAGAGCACCTGCACGGGCTGCTCTTTTTGCAGAGAAGGTTCTTCTCCCAGGTGGCCCTGTGGTTGGCTCCTCTTCATCACTAGCCATTGGTTCAAAGTTCACTTCCTCAGAGAAGTACCACCCTATATAGAATACTGACCCAACACACACACACACACACACACACCTATAATGCTCTACTGCATTAGCATATTTTATTAAGTCAGGGTTCTCCAAGTGTAGTACAAGGACTTCTGGGGGACCGCCACAGTTTTTCAAGAGGACTGAAATTTAAGACTATTTTCATAATAATGCTAAGGCATTATTTGCCCTTTAAATTCTCATTCTCTCATCATTGTAAGTATGAATTTCATTGATATGGTTTCAGATTCCACATTGCAACTAATCCTTAAGTTATATGCTTCATTTTAAGTTATAAGAAACACTTGTTCTATATACTCAGGATATGCTGTCTACATGCCCTAAGAAGCTTTCAATGCTACATGTACACACATATATGTAACATATATAATGTATATATCTTAAATGTTACACATATATATGTAATTACTGTGGGTGTATACACACACACTAACATTTAAGGTGCTTTAGAGCATGCACATAGCGTATCAGGAACTTTGAATTGATTCAGATAATAGTACCGTTACTATTCCGTTATATACACTATTCCAGATAACATACCATTACTAATAGTTCCATTACATAGAACCATATAAAATTGCCAATATTGGACTATGTTTGATCTACAAAAATTGCAATTTATTATGACCCAACAGTAAGAAAAAACCTTATATGAGGAAAAAGTTAATAGGAAAAGTTTACCTTTTCATATAAATAAGCATATTCATTATAATCGAAAGTACTATCCAGCTCTTCTTTTCCCCAAGAATTTAACCTTGCACAGGTAGTACAAAAAAACATCTGCCATAAGACCCTAAAAAGAATGTTGCAGTCTTTTCAGTCAGCGGGGACAGGTGTACCAAGAAGAGCAGGCCAGTTAGTTCCATCAGCTCCGGAAATGGATTGATCCCAAAGGCAATGAAAGGGGGACTTGACCATCTGCAGTTCCCAAGAAGAAAAATAAATCAGCTTCCGGTGTCTGCTGCAGCTCTGGATATGATCAGAATGTCCCCTAATTCTTTATAGCATGGAACAATGACATATAAGATATTGTTGCCAACTGGCACCAACTGCTCTACTTGGCAGTCAGTCAAGGGAAAGAAGGTGCTTTTCTCTCCCTAAATGTCTTCAATCATGCTTTTATTTTAGAAAATAAACAAGGGAGGGTAAGTACTAGTTATATATTACATGGCATAATATAAATATTGTTAGATAAATGGTAAAGTGTTGCTTTTAAAATAGCATATCCTATTTTTGGATCATTTCAACGTGTGTGGTGATGTGGGAAATGCCCTATTTCTAATATTTCTCTCCAGGGGAAGAAGTTCACTGTCTATAGCAACACTGGCCTGTCTCAATTCCCTCCCTCACTTTTCACCTAATTACGAGTTTGAAAGGAGACTTGTATGTGAGTAGAACAGAGACTGCTTCTGGCCTTCTTGGAATTGAGCTATTTCAGGAAACACATGTCCCAATCTGTTCCTCCATGCCACCAATTTTAAAGGAGCCTCCCAGAGTGGCCACAGAGAAGCCTGCCCAGTCCAGCCCTGTTGTGTGGTTAAGGCTACTACTTCTCAGGTTCAGTGTTGCCCATAAATATAAACTTTTATAAAAATAAAGGTGATATTTTGGCCTCCACACGCTAACCTTTTGATCTTCTTTCTCAATTGGATCAAGATCTCCGTAGAGAAGATTATTATTAGGTGTCAAGAGCCTCAACATTTGGCATAATCAACTTCACTGAAAATAAACACACATTTACAAATCAATTCTCTGAGCACTATCATCTTTCTCACCTCTACAAGCTTGGAATTAAAGAGGTTGCTGGCCATTGCCTTACACGGCAGCTCAGAGAGCCTGGGAAAAAAGAGAATTGGGGAACCATTGGCTTGAAGATGTTACATAGTGACTTGTTTCCTTTTCTGCTTTCTAATGGATCAACTCAGGACGTATCTTCTGCCACTTGAGGCAAAAAGCCAAATAAACAAAAAACTCACAAAGCTATCCTGCCTTTTAACACTCTGTGAATTCTGATGGATTAATACAAATGGGGTTGGCAAAACCTGTGTCTACACTGGTGGGTACCGCCAAGCTATGGTGAAATAACGAAGTGCAGCCAGTAAAAGCTGCAGCCAAGACTAGAGTTACAAGAACTTCCCTTACTTCATTTTGCTATTGTGAGAAGACAGTTATGAAGAAGAACTTTGCTCAAATTAAATAGCACTCTATTTTTACATAAGATAGATGATCATAACAGTCGATGACACTTTTTAAGGGAAATGCTGCTGGAAAAATTATCAGGTGGAGCAGGCCTAAACAGCTGCCTCTGTTGGACTGGGTCTTCGCAGCTGCACAGAGCCCAGGATAAATGACAAGCAATTCTTCTCACTCAGTCCTCTATTACTTCTAAATCTTCAGACTCACATTTCATACTTCAACATCACATCATTTTTCTTATTGAGCTGCCAGGGGAAAAAAAAGATAATTTCACTAAAGATGATAAAATAAAGTGGACAGACTCTTTGTCATAGGTATGAATGAGAGGAAAAAGTCATCTAATTTTAACCCTGAGTTACAGAAGTATTTTCAAGTTTTTTACCTGGGTCAGCATGGAACCTCTGGGACAGATAGTAATAGAACTAGAGTTTCATAACCAACAAATGAATTGAGAGGTCACATTAACACAGTAATCAAAGCAGTAATGTCATATTACAAAAATAGTCCTGCTGTATCCAGAGTTCCTGATTTCCCAAAATTAAGCAATAAAACGAACTAGAGTCAAGCGAACCTGCCTACAAATCAGGAGATAACCCTGTCACAACATAAACTCTTGGAGCTCAAACACCATCATCTGTAAAATAAAGCTGTGAGAATTGCTGAATTTTAAGGTT
Source organism: Diceros bicornis minor (assembly GCF_020826845.1). NCBI lineage: Eukaryota > Metazoa > Chordata > Mammalia > Perissodactyla > Rhinocerotidae > Diceros > Diceros bicornis. The sequence continues at coordinate 33,082 of NW_026691186.1, read as the reverse complement.
TCTTTTAACTGTAATATTTTCTGTGTCTATTATCTTTGTTTATTGTAAGAGAAACAGATGGATAACAGGCACTTCTGCTGAGGGAAATGGGAAAGAAAACAAAAAGTCAGTACTAATGATAGCTAAACATTTTATGGAGGAAGGAAATCTAGTTATTCTGCTTTTCATTCTGTGCTATTTCTTTTAAGTAATTATACTATCAGTTCCTGATTCTAAAACCTTCATTTTCATTGCTTGCGTTTAAATGTGCCAATTAAAGATGCATTTTTAAATCATATTTATTATTTTTTTCGTCTTAGAAAAGTGCTACATATTCATTGCAATGAATACAAATACAAAAATTCACAAAACGAAAATGAAAATTATCTATAATCCTACCACCCAGACATAACCATAGTTGACATTTTCTATATCGGTGTATGTGTGTGAAATGTGAAATAAGTTCCCAGATATTGGCTTATCAAGTGGTACTGAAGTGCTTTGAGAATGGGTCCCTGTTTAGAAAGATTCAACTACATATCCTCAGTGGGCAAATTGAAATTGGCACCATGAGAATACAGAAATCACTTCCAAACAAGTAATTATTGAGGTCCAAGAATCCATACTGGGGAAACTGGGATAACGAGGGAAGAAGAAAATAAGCTCCTATGCTACAATTTGCTGAGCAGAATGGACTAAGAAATTGAGTGCCCCAATTGAGAGAGTTCCACTTATTAATTACCCTGATACATGGCATGCCTTCTTAATTGGAATAACCAGCAAGGCAGAGACTTAGTTCAGAGCATTCAAATGACTCCTAATAGTAGTTAACTGGCATGCCCATCTCATTTAAATGGAACACCTGGCCTTATATCTCAGCCTCCTTCCCAGGAGTTGGCTCTACAATATTTACTCACAAAACTTCTACAGGGCAAGGCTTTTATGGTTCCCTCACTGCTACCCCGTGGGGAGTGCTAAGAAAGTTTCACCAGGGCTTAGTTTCCTTCATAGCACCTTTATCAAGTAATTGCACATTTGACACTGAAAATCCAGAGTGGTAGACTGAGGTTAGTGACACACTTAGAGCTTTACTAAAGAGTATAGTCTTCAAGAGTATGTCTTCAATTTTATGAAGTACCTATTCTGCAGCCTTACAATTATAAATCTGATGTCACATTCAGCTATTATGGTAAAATTTCATTGATAAGAATGACAAGGAGACACAAAATGTCAACCTCAAATGAGTTTAGTTCAAATTATCCAATTAAATTTAAACTGCTAGAAAACAGATTCTCTACTACTCCTGCCTCTTTACACAAATAACCATTAAGACTATTGTTCTGGTGGCGATAAATAGTGTAGAAATTTCATTCAGTTCAAATCTTACAAGCTAAAATTAAAAAAAAAATCAATCTCAATACCATGACCTGAAAAGTACTCAGTATTTTTACAATTGAATACAAAACTTATGAAAGCCTACTGCTGTCTAACAACCATTGAAATATACGCAGCACTTGATCATTTTTTAATATCCCACAAACAGTTTCTTGGCAAGATGGGGAACTAACGCAGACAGTTGGCTCTCTCTCCTAAACCCAACTCTAGTGAGCTGACAGAATCAACAAGGAAATTGTTGGATGTGAGAAACTAACAGTCAACTTTTAAGAAATTTTATATTTATGTCCCTTTGTTAGAGGAAAATGGCAATCCAGAATGGAAAGACCAAAGGAGAGCTTCTAATCATGTTCTTTCCCTCCTCCACATTGCACAGGACTGCACATTGCTCCATGCACTAAATCTATGAGCCACAGACAGGGATGACAGGGTGATATCAGGGTAGCTGTCATAGGTTGGGTTTTTCTGAGGCAGATGCTGAGATAGGGCTTGAGGGACAATGCATTTATTAGAGACCAATACCTATGAAAGGAGAGAGACTAAAGCAGGCTTGGACAAAGGGAGAAGTCAAACTATGATGCTGGCCTAACACAGCTTTGGCCTAACAAGCAGAGAGTTTGGGAGCAAGAACTACCATCACAGGTGTCCTGTATCAAGCCGAAACAGCCAGGTATTTGTACCCCTGCCTCACTCAGTCACCAGATGTGGATTTCTCTGGAAAGGGAATGACCTTGTTGAGTCAGCTTTCTGCTTCTGATGAAGACCGTGAAGGAGTTGACACATGGCTGGGCAGTAAGTCCTCTCTTGAAATGGGGTCTGGGTGGTACATCTCCTGTCTACTACAGTGGTCTAGCGGCCAGTAAGGATGATGAGTGGAGAACAGTATCTATCTGCACCCACAGACCCACAGTCCCTTAGCTCTTCTTGTTTCATCCTCATCCTTTATACTCTCAGGATTAAATTACCGTAGTTAAGAAAGATATGGAAAGGGAAAGTATAGATGAATTTTACTAATGAATATAGAAGCAATAATTATAAATAAAATATTAAAAAATTAAATATACATATATTTCACTTGTATATGAAATGTAAGTGTTGGAACTATGTGTACGCAATGACTGAATGACTTCTCCAGCATTTCTCCCATATGCATATCTAGGCTCCACAGTCATGAGAAATTCATGTGGCAGCCATATTTGTTGTGGGGGGATTCCTCAAAGAATTAAGTTAACAGCAAGGCTTAAAAACATAAACCAATAAACAGAAACCTAAACGTGGATGACGTTAGTAGAGGCTTGGTAACAGACTTATTGTTAATAGTTTATCATGGCTTTGAATGTCTATGACATGTAGCTCTTTGCAGTTCTGTTGTGCATGTGATTTGAAAAAAACATGCACGGCAGGCAGGCAAGTGAGATAAGCTGATCGCCAGAAACCACTGCTCCATGAGGCTGTAGTAGTGGTTGTAGTGTTTGGAATTGTATTTATTTATTCATACAGAAAATCCTCGCAAACCTCGTTTACGTAAAATGTAACATGGTTTAGAAGTGAAAACCTACTGAGAGTGGATATAGAAGTGAAAAATATTTGATAAGGCCAAAGAGATTCTAAGCCATAAAACAGTAGTCCTGTGGACAAATTATATGTTGTCTTCGTGCTCACACACTGGGGTTATTGAGAAGCCCTCTAGATATGTTCCTCTGTGTCAAAATCTATTCCATTTCTGGCCTACCTGACAAGGAAGGCCATAGGTTTTGAGGGACAGGTTTTTGAGAATAGATTTCTTCAGCCATTCACCAGCTGTATGACCTCGTTCAAACTACGTAGGTTTCTTCAGTTTCAACTTCCTTGTTTGTAAAATAGTTTAGAATATATTTAGAATTGTATGATTATTAAATGAAGTTATAATAATGCTACTCACTTATCCGTATCCACATCACTCCCTCCTCTTTGCCAATCGCTTGCAAAATCGGATTCTTCACTTGATTATACCACAATTATAAATTTATGTATTCTAGTGAAATTTAAAAAAAATGTGTCCAGGGCTATATAACAACTCTTACTCTATTTATTTATCTAAATAGATATTTATTTGATGTGTATTATTTCAATGTCTTCCTAGATACGAATTAGCCTATTCTAGACAAATTTTTTCAAGCTCTTAGATTATTACCACATAATGGAAGAAGAGGAAGAGAAAGATAAGAGTCTTAGGGATAATCAGTAGTATATCAAGTAAGAAAAAATATCTAAAATCCACATCTAAATCCAGTAGAGCTAAAATTATATTTCAAAAGTCTAACAAATGGGAGCTTTTTGAAGTATTATTGAGAAAATTAGTATTTTTAATAACTCAGCTTCATGAAATGCATGATGTTTACATTCTGTTATAATTTTAGATTAGGAGAGTGGCATCAAATAATTCATTGTAATAATCTGAAATTCACTTCCATGTGTAAAATAGGCCTAAAGACAGAATACTGAATCCAGTTTTATTTAAAGAACCAGGAAAATTTATTCAGATATATGTAAGTCTAGGCACCGAGTGCAAAATTACTATAGTCTGTATGGGATAAAAAGCTATAAAATTTTCCTTTTTTCATTAAAGATTAATTTGGAATGTTAATGACTAATACTAAATCTAAATAAAAATTTTCTTTGCACTTATACGTCAGTATATTTCTTCTTTACTTTTGAGTAAGCTGTTACCTGGAGTTATTGCAAAATAAATTACAAATAGACCCCCAGTACTAAAATAATGAGATAGTAATTCAACTTTCTAGATAAATATATAATGCCATTTTCCAATAACAGAAGAGAGCTAAACAGCAATGGACTTGGATATCTTTAGCGATATATGGCACTCAAATCCATTATTAATTTTGTGCCTTACCCAGCACATAGGGGTGTAGCTAAGATTAGAGCTCACTGGATAATTTAAAATTCATAAAGTTTCTTGAGCTTCTCAGAGTAAGGTGCTATATAAATATTAAATAGCAGTAATCATAATGACGAAATTATTATTCCAATCTTCATCTTGCACATGCTGTAAGTAATTCTCAGCCACTTTATCACTTGGCTATATGCACATACACACAGTCAGGGAGGTTTTTGGGAGTATAGAATTCCCTTTGAAATCAATGAGAGTTCAGCAATCAATTCAACTCAGCAGGAGGCTTGGGGGTGTGGAAGAAAGAAAAATTGCACCATAACACTGAACAGAATCAAAGCAAATAGAAAACACAGTTCAATGGTTTCAAAGTTAAGAAAAATGAGGTAAGGCTGCTATTTTTAATTAAAAGAAATAAAATTCTAAATATTATTTTATAGGAAAAAAATAAGAGCAAAAAGAATAAATTAAAATTGTAAAGAAAAAATAAAAAAGCCATGCACTTTCTTGTATAAGAAATGAAAACTCTCCATTCTTTTAAATAAGATCTAACTATGTTCATCTGTATTTCTTGCAAGTTCCTAAACCTTATTTTGGATTTGAAAATATCTCTTTTGTATCATAATTTAAAATCCTCTTTGTGCCTGCTAAAATTGGTTGCTGTAATTGTCCTGAAGAGAAGGTAATAGATTGTATTAAAAAAGACAGCCTTCTGCATTACTGAAGACTACATCAGCACCTGTGGCCAAGAAAATTATAAAAATGGATGCCTTCCGAAAAGATGTGATAAAGTGCATTTCCTTATAATTAGAATAGTGGAAACTACAAATATGGTCATTTTTAATATTGAAAACATGGTACAAGTTTCAGGGAAAGGTATCTTTATGAACTGCTATTTATATAGCTTAAAATCTGTCTCTTCCCTAAATTTATTCTCAGACTCATACTTAGCCCAGAGATGGAAACCATATTTACAGAAACAATCTTCAGATTCTTTAAGATAAGAGGGCACAAACCAACACCTACAAGTTTGTAGTTTACTCAGCCAGCCTGTAACCATGGAAACAGATGGCCCATTTACACAGAGCCAGCCCTTGCGAATTCAACCCTGTCTCCCTGTCTTGAAAACCACTAACAATGTAATCTGATTACTTTGTCTAAGAATGTGTTACCATTCAAACAACCAACCAATCAAGAAAGTATATTAAAAAGTTCTTGCTACATTAGTGTATAAAAAGTCTTAAAACACGTCTCACACAAAAGTTTAACATAATCCTTTCCACTGAATCTTCTTTTATTGGAGAAAGACACAGATGCTACATCAATAAGGCTCTTGATTCTGTGCCATCTGCCCACATTGTTCCCCACTTATTGTATCCCACACTTTATTGTTCTGTGCATCCTCAAACCTGCACACTCTGTCATGCACGTGTTCTTTATAACATTGACTTCACATCCTGTTCAGCCTCCGTGGAAATGTGTAGAGAACAATGACTATTGACAATTCTTTGAGAGATGAGATATATCATGAGTCTTTGGTCTTAAACAATGACAATTACCTATTTTTATTATATTATTAATATAAATAACCATAAGCATCACATTTGCTACTTTAGTATATCTTACAGCCTAAAATGAAAATCTCACGTATATTATTAATGTTGACTCTAACAGCCCTGTCAGAAACACATCCTCATTACTGTTTGCACAGAGAAAGTTCAAGAGACTTCAAGTATCTTGTCCAAGGTAAAAGTAAATGAATAAACAAAATAAATACAAGTAAAGTTTTTTATGGCAGACTCAGGATTCAAACTTTGATTTTTTGACCCTAAGTCTGTCTTGCACTCTGTACCTACAATTATTCAATTCCCAGGTAACATCCTAAGATAAACTGAACTTTTTTAGTTAACCATATTTACTGAAAAACAAAGTTTCTCTGTACATCTAACTGTCATCATACATCATTTATTCTTCTTATATGGCCCGTGGTGACTATAAATATTTTTATTGTGGCATAGTCTATGTAATCAAATATCAAAGATTAAAAGATTATGCTAAAAAATATTATCAAACTAATAACTTTCCTTTTGTTATTACAAGTCTCGTATTGTGATAAAATATAGATTTAAAAAAAAAACCCTTGACACTTTCTGCCCATGATAACGAAGGCATAGTTGACATATTGGAAAAAATGATTCCTTAATATTTCTACAACACTATAAATTGAGTGCTTTTATTTTCACTATCTTAAAGGATACAAAACATAGAAAGATAAATGAAGAATAATGTACTTGTTTCAGTTTTTATTGGAGGAGATTAAAAATTAAATTGTATCCTATTCATATTTTGTTGTTTATAATGAAGATAGAGTTCAGGAAAGTATTGCCTGTGGCATTTAAACAAATACAGTAAAATAAAATCCCTTTAGTATACCCTCTACTACTATAAATTTCTATATGCAGTGAATCAAAATTCTTTATTATCTTCGCATATTTCTTATAAAATTTATCACATTTTATGTTTCTCATCTGTTTCTATGTAGCTCCTGAAAGGTAGAGACTATAAGTTATTCAGGATGTATATACAATTTCAATAAAGGACATGGCACTTACTTGACATTCAGTGGAAAAATTTATGAATAATGTAACTGAGTAATATATCATAGGTGTTAGCCAGGGCCAAAGACACCCATGAAGTTGGGATTACTCTGAAGTCTGTAACAGATTATATACACACACATATATTATATGTATATAGATTATATATGCATATACATGCACATATATATGTTTAACATGAGGAAAGACATCTTTTCCCTTGATATCATTTAAATAAATTCATTTTTTTGGAATAGCATTTTTCAGACTTTTTTCTATAAAAGTGAAAGTTTAGAAATTCAAAGCATTTCAGAAATCTTAAGGTATAGCATTGCAAGTTACTTATAACTCTGATTTATATCGAGCCAGTGGTAAACTGATCCCACACGTGAAATGAGTCAAACTCTTTCAAAACATTAAAGGCGTATTGAAGGGAAGGGAAACTAGTAAACAGTTCGTGCTGCTCTACGAGATTTAATATTTCACAGGGGAAAATTTCTTCCTCCAAGAGAGCGGCTTACTTGTGAAGGCTCGCTGTGTTATCAGATCTGTTTGGATTGGACCTAAGCCTAGAAACATGGGTTAAGACCTTACGTTTACAGAAACTGCATCATACGCCTCCTGTATAACCAGACCCCTTTACAGAGGCTCTCAAAGAAAAAGAAAAAAAAAACCTACTCTTACTGCCAACGATGTAAAACCAAAATAGATGTTTACAAACATATTAAATCATCTGAAGCATTTTAATTAATTAAAAAGAAAACAGAACATTTTTATGATTATTTATGTTTTAATATCATATTAGTTTTCTACCGCTGTGTAACAAAGTACCACAAACACAGCACTTTAAAAACCTTCCTACTACCAGAGGGGAAGGGGGGAGGGAGGAGGGTGAAAGGGATAATTCGGCACAAGTGTGTGGTGATGGGTTGTATTTAGTATTTTGGTGGTGAACATGATGTAATCTATGCAGAAATAGAAGTATAATGATGTACACCTGAAATTTTTACAATGTTATAAACCAATGTTACTGCAATAAACAAAAAATTAAGAAAAAAAAAACATTCCTTATTTCCCTGTTGTCTAAGTTAGAAGTGTAGGTGGGCTTCACTGGGTTTACTGCTTTCGGTCTCACAAGGCTGAAATCAAGCTGTCAGCTGGGGTAGCTCTTCTCTACAAACTCGGGGAAGAATCCACTGCAAGGATCATTTAGGTTGTTGGTGGATCTAGTTCCACGTGGCTGTAGGACTGAGATCGCAGTGTCCTTGGTGGCTGTCAACCAGGGTGGCTCTCAGCTTTTAGAGAGTGCACCTCGGTCCTTGGATTTGCTCGTCCCTCTTCAAAGCCAGCAATGGAGCAATGACTCTTTCTCTATGCTTTGACTCTCTCTCTTGCAAGTGGGAAAACTTCTCTGCTTTTAAAGGGCTTGTGTGATTAAATTAGGACAGACAGAAAAATTTACCTTTTTCCATATAACATGACATAATCATGGAAGTAACACCATAGGGTGAAGGTCATGGGAGCCATTTAAAAATTAGGCTTACCACAAATATGTATTAAAATCTTAGTAGTTAAAAGAGCAAGCAATTAAAAAAATTACTATACTAATGTTGAATCTAGAGAATAATAGATTTAGTTTAAAAATGAAACCCCAATGAAGGCAGAAAGCTATTAATAACAATTTTAATTGTGTAAAATTTCAACATACGACGACATACATAAAACAGAAATAGTAATGGTTTTATATTAAAAGTATTTAGGCTATTAATCTGTATAGCTAATAACCTAATAAGTAAACCATCTAAATTTTAATTTATAAGATAAAAAATAATATGGATAAAAAGAAAGGTAAAAATGGTTTCATCACATGAATTTTAAAAATTCTTTGAAAGTGTCAATTATATTTAACAGTAATCATGTTACAATAAATTAGCATTCAGGTATAATTTAAATGTTAGAAAATCTGATTATATTTTAACTTCCTTCAAAAGGTGTTGGAGTCAGTCTTTTCCACCCATTTGCCTCTTAGCATCCTCAAAATAAATCAATAAAATTAAAAAGTACATGAAAAGAAAACTTCATCTTTAATTTAATTATGCAATAGACACTATCTGCAATTAAAATAGTATTATTATCTATAAAACAGAATGGAGTATGGCCCAAATCAAGGAAAACACCAGTTATTACATATACCAGCCAAGATGTCTAACGAGATGCATTATTCTCATGTATTATGACCTACAAATAATTCACATAATCCTTTAAAACTCCAACAACATTTCCCTGAAGCCATGTGGCAAACAGTACTGACAAGCCAATGGCAAAATCAAAGATTCCCATCGAATCTTAAAGATTTCCTTAGGAAACATGGAGCAAAAAGTGATAAAACTCAAACATGCGATCCTTTTCCTTTTCTGTGACTGTCTTCAACCAACAGAAATGGCAAGAACTTGAAGAGTAAAAAAGAGAGAAGGCACAGTCACCGTGTAGCTGTGGACCAGCGTCAGTTCAGCAGAGATAATTAAACACAAGATCGATAGCTCAAAATGCTGTGGTTGTACTAGAGTCAAGAGAAACCTCTGCTAGACGCTCTTCCTCCAAATTTTCTTGATTGTTCGTGTCATTCAAGTCTCTGCTGACATATAACCCGCTCAAGACTGCCTTGCCTGACCAACTTATCAAAAAATACCCCTCACAAACACATATACATACCTAATACCTTTTATTACCTTAACTGCTGTTTTCACATAGCATTAATTATTCCTAAAATCATGTTTACTGTCTTTTCTTCTAGAATATAAGTTCCAATAGAGGAAGAAGGAATTTTTTCTACATTTTTTACTGCTTTATCCCTAGCATTTAGAATAATGCCTAGCGCATATTGGGCATTTACTATATACTTAATGAGTGAATGAATGACAAATATTAAAACAATTTTAAATACATACTTGAAAGAGAAATGTCAAATTCATGATAGCAGTTTCTTCTGGGGAAAGATCAGATAGATAGATAGATAGACAGATAGATAGATAGATAGATAGATAGATAGATAGACAGATTGATAGACAGATAGATGACAGATAGGCAATTACAGATAAAGAGAGAAAGACAGAGAGAGAAGCATAGAAACAGAGTGAGACAGAGAGACAGACATAGTGAATATGTTCTCACAGGCTATGCTTTGCCTTTTTACTTTCTTATGGGAGGGGTCGAAAGAGGACTATAACTTTGGGGCAAGCTTATATTTCTTTATCAAAAATTTGAGGCTAGGGGCCATCCCAGTGGCGCAAGCGCTTAAGTGCGCCAGCTATGCTGCGGTGGCCCAGGGTTCGCCAGTTCGGATCCCGGGTATGCACCGACGCACCACTTGTCAAGCCATGCTGTGGCGGCTTCCCGTATAAAGTGGAGGAAGATAGGCATGGATGTTAGCCCAGGGCCAGTCTTCCTCAGCAAAAAGAGGAGGATTGGCAGATGTTAGCTCAGGGCCGATCTTCCTCACAAAAAAAAAAAAGAAAAAAAAATTGAGGCTAGGGGGCCTGTCCGGTGGCATAGTGGTTAAGTTCACTCGCTCCAATTTAGTGGCCCCGGGTTTGCAGGTTTAGATCCCAGGTGTGGACCTACACACCGCTTATCAAGCCATGCTGTGGTGGCGTCCCATATAAAGTAGAGGAAGATGGACACAGATGTTAGCCCAGGGCCAGTCTTCCTCAGCAAAAAGAGGAGGATTGGCGTGGATGTTACCTCAGGGCTGATCTTCCTCACAAAAAAAAATAAATAAATTCAAAAAGGGGCAGAGTATTTACATAAACATTTCTCAAAAGAAGATACACAAATGGTCAATAACCACATGAAAAGATGTTTAACGCCATTATTCACTCAGAAAATGCAAATCAAACCAAAATGAAATACTACTTCATGCCCACTATAAATGGCTATAATTTAAACGCCAGACAACGACAAGTGTTGACGGGGATGTGGAGGTGCAGGAGCTCTCATATGTTGCTGATGGGAATGGAAAATGCTGCAGCTGATTTGTAAAACAGTTTGGAAGGTTTCCTTCCTTCCTTTAAGGAAAGAAGTTTCCTTCCTTAAAATGTTAAGCATACGTGTTTGACAAAATGTTACCTTATAACCTAGCAATTACATTTCTAGCAAAACAAAAAAATGAAATTATACATCCATACAGAAACTTGTACATAAACGTTCATAGCAGCCTTCAAAGTAGCATAAAACGTGGAAACAATCAAAATGTCTATCAACTTATCAATGAATAAACAAATGCATGGAATATTATCTGGGAATGAAAGGGAATGAAGTGATGATATGTACTACAATGTGGAAGAAACTCAAAGGCACGCTAAGTGAAAGAAGCCAGACACAAAAAAAGCACATACCGTGTGATTCCATTTATATGAAATGTCCAAAATAGGCAATACCAGCGAGACAGAAATTAGAGTAATGTTTGCCCAGCAGAAGGTTGTGGTGGGGGGAAAAAAAAAAGGAAACTAACTGGAGGGGTATAAAGCTTCTGTTTTGAAAGGCAAAAATGTTCTCAAGTTAGGTTGATTAATTGGCAACGATTGCATAACTATGTGAATGAATTACCAAATAAACATGGAATTGTATACTTTAAATGACTGAATTTAAATGGGTTAATTGTATTGTATATGAATTATACCTCCATGAAGCAGTTGAAAAATATGAGTAAGATCAACTTACCTATTTATTAGAAGGACAAAGTGATGTCAGACTGAATCAAGAAACAATATCTATTTTTTATGCAGTAATTAAATTAAAACTGCATCTTGAAGAAAATAACTCGGAAATGTTGCAAGTAGCAGGTTACGCAAATACACATCAGAGAAAAACAAAAAGAAGAGTTCATGATATCAATACCATATAAAGTTGAACTCAATGCAGAAAGCACTAAGAAAACAAGGAGTTCTCTCTCATATGAAATGTTTCAAATATATAAAAAATCATGTAGTATAATATGAGGAAGAGCTATGTGCCCTCCACCTAACGTTTACAAATTTTAACTTTATGCCATATTTGCTTCAACTTTTTTAATTTCTTTCATTGTTCTGTATGAAACTCCATGTGTTGTCCCTCATCCTATCTGCCTCCTTCCTTTAATTTTGTTTTTTTACTTAATTATTTTATGGAGGTCATATTGGCTTATAACACTGTATAATTTCAGGTGTACATTATTATGTATCGGTTTCTGTCTAGACTGCATCGTGCTCACCACCAATAGTCTAATTTGTATCCCTCACCGTACATGTGCCCCTTACTCCTTTCATCCTCCCCTCCTCTTTCCCTCTGGTAACCACTGATCTGTTCTCCTTATCTGTGTGTTTGTTTATCTTCCACATGAGGGAAATCATATGGTGTCGTGCCCTGTCTAGCTTATTTCACTTAGCATGATACCTTTAAGGTCCACCCGTGTTGTTGCAAATGGCACAATTTTCTCTTTTTTATGGCTGAGTAGTATTCCTTTGTGTGTGTGTGTGTGTGTATATATATATATATAGCAAATCTTCTTTATCCACTCATTCATGGATGGGCACTTGAGTTGCTTCCATGTCTTGGCTATTATGAATAATGCTGCAATGAACATAGGGATGTACACACAGATCTCTTTGAATTGTTTGTTTCATGTTCTTTGGATAAATACCCAGAAGTGAGATAGCAGGATTCCACTAGTATTTCTATTTTTAATTTTTTGATAAATCTCCATACTGTTTTCCACAGCGGCTACACCAGTTTGCATTCCCACCAGCAGGGTATGAGGGTTCCCATTTCTCCACATCCTCTCCAACACTTGTTATTTCTTGTCTTGGTAATTATAGCCATTCTGACAGGTGTGAGGTAGTATCTCATTGGAGTTTTGATTTACATTTCCTTAATAATCGGTGATGTTGAACATCTGTTCATGTGTCTGTTGGCCAACCATATATCTTCTTTGGAAAAATGTCTGTTCATATTCTTTGCCCATTTTTTGATTGGACTGTTTTTTTGTTGTTGAGTTGTGTAAGTTCTTTGTATATTTTGGAAATTAACCCTTTGTTGGATATATGATTGGCAGACATTTTCTCCCAGTTGGTGGGTTGTCTTTCATTTTTTTCATGGTTTCCTTTGCCTTGCAAAAGTTTTTTAGTCTGATGTAGTCTGATTTGTTTATTTTTTCTTTTGTTTCCCTTGCCTGAGTAGACATGGTATTTGAAAAAATACCACTAAGGCCAATATCAAAGAGTGGACTGCCTATATTTTCTTCTAGGAGTTTTATTGTTTCAGGTCTTACATTCAAGTCTTTAATCCATTTTCAGTTAATTTTTGTGTATGGTGTAAGATAATGGTCTACCTTCTTTCTTTAGCTTTTCTACATACTTTCTCTCTAGAGAAAACCTCATGCAAGGTCATATTGCAACAGTGTTCATAGCCACATTATTCATAAAAAGAAAAAATAGTAAACAATATAAATTTCTATCAATGTGTATGTTGAGGAATATTCTTGCAACTCAGTATGTTATGGAAATTAAAAATGAATGAAATGGGGCTGGCCCCGTTCATTAACCATTAAGCCGTAGTGGTTAAGTGCCCACGCTCCGCTGCTGGCAGCCCAGGTTCGATCCCAGGTGTGCACTGATGCACCACTTGTCAGGCCATGCTGTGGCGGCGTCCCATATAAAGTAGAGGAAGATGAGCACAGATGTTAGCCCAGGGCCAGTCTTCCTCAGCAAAAAGAGGAGGATTGGCATGGATGTTAGCTCAGGGCTGATCTTCCTCACAAAAAAAAAAAAAATGAATGACGTAAGGCTACATTTATCCTCTTAAAAATATATATATATTATTAAATGAAAAGAAAAACCAAGTTAGGATGTTATTTATGAAATGTTCATATATATAATGTTTGAAAATCCATAAATATGTAATAAAGTATTAAAAACAAGTTAAGCAATAATAAAAAATGAAGTCGTGTGATATCTTTTGATACTCAGAATACTTAAATTTTAATGAAGTCAATGCATCAGTTGGTTCCTTTAGGGATTGAGCTTTTTTGTCATCTTGAAATTATCCTTGCCAACCACCAGATCATAAATATGACACCAATATTTTCTTCTGAAAGTTTTTAAAGGTTTGCTTTTTGCGTTAAGGTTTTTTTATCCTAGCTAGAATTGATCTTTGTGCCTGGTGTAATTAAAATCTAAATTGATTTGTTTCTATAAGGTTAGTCAATTGTCCCAGAACCATTTGCTGTATTCTTTCTCCACTGATGTGCATGCTCCATCTGTCATGGATCAGGGCTCCATATACTCACAGCCTGTTTTGGAGCTCTCTATTTTGTTACATGGCTCTATTTTTATTTATCTCTACCCTAATACTACTCTGTCTTTATTCTCCTAGATTTATAGTAAGTTTATATAGGATAAGGAAAGTTTCTCCAACTTTTTCAAAAATGTCTTGGCTCTTCTTGGCACTTAGATCTTATGTATAAATATCAAGATTAGCTTCTGAAAGTTTTGTGAATCTTATGATCCCTAAAATGGCATATCCTTCGTTTATTCAGATTTTCTTTTATATCTTTAAATATCTTTCTATAATTTTCTCCATATACACATTGCCATTTTTTGTTAAGTTTATTCCTAGATGCTTATTCATACCTTACTTGGGAACATGTAAATCTTTTTATCAAAGTACCAGGCAAACAGTACATACTCAAAAACTGTTAACTGCTATTATTAATGTGTTTTTTATTATATTCTCTATTAGTTTTTCTTGTTGTGTAGGGATGCTTTTGAGCCTTTGCATGTTGATTTTTTATGTAAGAAAACTTGCTTCACTTTCTTATTAGTTCCAATGCTCTTTCTGGGGATTTTCTTGGATTTGCTTCTGGTTTAACATATTTTATCACTTTATGGATATACTCTTCAATTTCTAGTTTCCTAAGAGATATATCTTCAGTAAATGTTAAATCATTCAAATGTTTTTCCTGTATATTTTTCTTTAATGTACAGTCACAAGTCACTTAACAATGGGATGCATTCTGAGAAATGTGTCCTCAGGCAATTTCATCGTTGTGTGAACATCATAGAGTGTCCTCACACAAACCTAGATGGTACAGCCTACTACACACCTAGACCATATGGTACTATTATAATGGGACTACCATTGTATATGTGGTCCATCATGGACTGAAACATCATTATGCCACACGTGACTGTACTAGTATTATTCCATCTTTAGTTGGGTTTCCCACGATGCAGATTCTGAGATGGAAATTAACATGTAGGAAGATGATCAGGAATCAAGCCTTGGGATCATCATCTATGGAAGGAAAGGGAAAGAGGCAGGATGGGGCAGAGCGAGAAGTTAGTCTGTAATGAAATCTCAAGGGAAACATCAGCCAACACTACAAGAGGCTCCACAGCTGAGGTGGGATGGTATGTCAGACTTTTCTTAAATTGGCGGGAGGGGGCCATGGCCTTAACTTCCTTCATGGACCAGTCATTTAATGCAAATTTTTAGGAAAAGGAGCTTAACCTCGGACAAGGTGACTCTCTTCATCCACTCATTTCTTGGAAATGACCAGTAGCTGAGGACTATCTGCTAGGAAATAGCATTCCCAGCCATAGGAAAATAGTCCTCAAGTCCAAAAAGAGTATCTAGTGGTACATCACACTATCAACTAAATATACACTGCGATAATAGATTTTGTGGTGTTGAACTTCCTTGGATTACTGGGATAAACCATATTTGATCATAATATGATTTTTTAAACGTATACACTGATAAATTCAGTTTGCCAATATTTTATACTTTTTTATAAGCACTGCTAAGTTTTATTTGCTAATATTTTATTTCATATCTTTAGTCTTATGTTCATTAGTGATATTGGTCTATTTTTTTATTAATTTATTCATGGACTATTTATTGAGGGATTACTATGTGACATATACTGTTGGAGTGTTTAGGATATAATTTTTGAGAGCATAATTTTTTATTCTCTTTTCATAGAAGCTAGGTATTAATTCGATTTGTTGAACAGCCACAACATACTTAAAGTCTCTATCAAAATATTATAGAAAATTGTTTTTATCCAGGAAAAATTATTTTTTCTTTTTTTTTTTTTTGTGAGGAAGATCAGCCCTGAGCTAACATCTGCTGCCAATCTTCCTCTTTTTGCTGAGGAATATTAACCCTGAGCTAACACCCATGCCCATTTTCTTCTATTTTGTATGTGGGACGCTGCCACACCATGGCTTGAGGAGCAGTGCATAGGTCCGCACTCCGGATCCAAATCAGTGAACCCCAACCCGCTGAAGGGGAGCACATAAACTTACCCACTACACCACTGGGCAGGCCCCTTGTTTTGTCTTCTTAGCATGATATTAAATGCACTTTAAAATTTTATTCTCAGGTTCACATTTAGTGGAAGATTTCTGTTGTTATTACTAATACTGCACATGCTCTTCCTCTCCCTCTTCCCCACTCTCTTTCTCCCTGTGCATCACCCCACTTTGGCTCTTTTAAAGATGCCTGTAGCTGGCCCTATCTGTCAAAAATATGGGTCTACTCCCAGTGTGTTAAGGGACATGGCAGAGTCAGTCAAGGTACTTTGACTGGGCTCTCGGAAATCAATTTACAAACTTGGAGGCAGTTTTCTCCGGCCACATCTTGTGAGCAGGTGTCACATCTTAATCTCTATTTTCAACCAATGAAATATTTTATTTGAAAATCATTTCTAATGCACTTTACTGATAGGAGCTAAACTTCCGGCTTCCACTGCGCATCTACTAACCCAGAGGCCAGCAGGCCCACAAAATCAGCTCTGTTTACCATGGTGCACATTCTGCTCCGTGGAGATACATGCCTTATATTTGAGCATAGCTATAACTCTATATTTGTTTTTATTATGTTATCTTCCATTAACATTTACATTTAAGCACTAACTCACTTTACCACCTTGTCCTAAAATATCTGGGAGGCATGTTAAAAGATAAATAGGGGCCGGCCTGGTTGCATAGTGGTTAAGTTCATGCGCTCCACTTCTGCAGCCTGGGGTTTGCCAGTTTGGATCCCGGGTTTGTTGTGTTTGGACCTACGCAACACTCGCCATGCTGTGGTGGCATCCCACATACAAAATTTGGGGAAGATTGGCACAGATGTTAGCTCAGGGCCAATCTTCCTCACCAAAAAGTAAAAACGATACATAATGTAGTACTGCCTTGATCTTCAGTGAAACAAATAATAGTATCTATATTATTTATACAGATTATTATCTGTATTATTATCTAATATATTATCTATATACTTATATAGATTATATATATTCTATATTATATATCTATAATAGTATCTATATAATAGTATCTATAAGCAGACATAAAATTATTTAGATAGAGAAAGGAAGAATACATAGGAATCTAATAAATCAAATAGTAGGTGGATCTAACAGCTATTTCTCCCTCTCTGCAGTTTGGGAATGCAACTCCTTTTCATAAACACATGGAACAATTAGATAAGTGTTTTAGGCACTGTTAAATAGTACCTTATTTAAGCCTCAAAACAACCCTATGATGTACATGCCATTATTCTATCATTTTAGAGATAAAGAAACCAAAATACAGAGAAGTTAAGTAATATCTTTAAAAGACACACAATTGGTAAGTGGTAAAGCAAGGATTCAAACCTAGGTATCTAACTTCAGAACCAAACTCTTCATCATGAGACACCTGAGGAAAAGCAGCTGGAGATGCCCAATCAGCAAATCACCATGTTCTACAAATGAAGACATAAGAGTTATATTACTGATGATAATTACACTGTTGGAACAAATGAGGTTACTCAAGGTGGCGGATAGCAAGAGAAGGAACTGAAGTCAGGATTTGGAGAACAGCAGGTTTAAGTAGAGGTTAGAGACCAAGAAGCCAGCGCAGGAGATAAAGAATCAACCCAGAAGTAGGAGGAGACCAAGAGATGTGTCTTCCAATAATCCAAGGTATTCTGCATATAATACAAAATTTTTTTTTAATTTTTTGTTTATTGCAGTAACATTGGTTTATAACATTGTATAAATTTCAGGTGTACATCTTTATACTTCTATTTCTGCATAGATTACATCATGTTCACCACCCAAATACTAATTACAACCCATCACCACACACTTGTGCTGAATTATCCCTTTTGCCCTCCTCCCTCCCCCCTTCCCCTCTGGTAACCACCAATCCAATCTCTGTCTCTGTGTGTTTGTTTATTGTCGTTATTATCTACTACTTAATGAAGGAAATCATACGGTATTTGACCTTCTCCCTCTGACTTATTTCACTTTGCATTATACCCTCAATGTCCATCCATGTTGTCACAAATGGCTGGATTTCATCGTTTCTTATGGCTGAGTAGTATTCCATTGTGTTTGTTTTGGGTTAGGGTTATATGTTGTGTCTAAAATTCTCTGTTAGACTAAACAGAGATAATTTCCATAATAAAATTCTACAAAAATAAAGTGCGAATCGAATAGACCAGATGATTCTAGCAAAGTTTAGAAAGTAGTATTTTTCAAGTATCATTTAGAATTAATTAAATTGGCTCAGATTTCACTTCACAAAAAAATTCAAATGAGTTAAATATCTTGAGATGAAAAGTACATTCATAGAAAAAAGACCTTATCCTAATTTTCCTGGTATGTCATGACCCATACATTCAGCTTTTAGTAAATTATAATATATTAGAACAAGATTTAATCACAACCTTTACTGATCTGGATCAGCATTTAGTTTAGATTCTTAGAGTGATACTGTTTATATTATTTGAAAAAACATATTCGAATTAGATTCTCAAACACTATTTGTGCTAATTCTTTTTAATACACTGATTGTAGACAGAGATACAGAGCTTTCTCAGCCTCACCCTCACATAGCACAGTATGACTTTCCTGCAGAGCACTCATCAGTATTTATGATTAAACCACTACATTTGGTGATGAATTGATAGATCCTTGGCTTCCACATTAATCAGTCAACTCCAGGAGAGCAAGGTCTGCCTCCGTTTTCACTCACCTTTGTAATCCTAGGCATGTCACAATGTCTGCATCATAGGAAGAACTCAATCACTATTTTTGAATAAATAAATCATTATGGATAGAGAACTTTCAATGTTGTATTTCAAAGCTGCTTGGGGAAAAATGCGGCTGCTGTTGAACGATGCATCTTTTTCTCCCTCTTGCCATAGTTAACTTAGATGACGCCCAAAATAAAATTCAAAAAAACAAATATCAGACATACTTTTATGAAGGAAAATTCCTAAGATGTCTACAGAATGCTAAAACAACTAAGTGAAAATCAAAAAGTGCATTTATCTGGTTACTCGAATAATCAATCTAATTTTTAGCAATTGACTTGAGTAAATCATTCAAACAGCTGAACTAATCATTTTGACATATCATCTCAGCCTTGAAAAGGAATCTTCAATAGAACTTCTGAACTTACTGCTGATTCCCAAGTAAAGTTAGTGATTTATACACAGAAATAAATTAAACATCTTCTTTGATTCCCTCGCAAACCTGCTGGTTCTCCTCTTTCCCGGCTCAGTTAAAAACTTCCTCCTCTTTCCAGTCATTCAAGCTGGAATCCAAAAATATTCTCCTTCATTCCCCACATATAATTAGTTACCAAATCCTCTCAGTCACACCTTTCCAAAGTCTCTCTCCTGTGTCAATTTATTCTTATTCCCACTACCCTAGTTCACACCATCATCTCTTCTCACCTAGACAATTCAATAGCTTGCCCCTATTCCTAATTCTAGAGAAAAGATTACTTGGGTTAAAAATTCAGAAATCTGGGTTCTATCATTTCCTGTGCTATCAATTGATAATGAGCCTCTTTTATCATGTATTAAATACGGGGATTGTGTTCTCTGAAAATTCCCCTAAAGTCATGTAATTTTTCCCCAGCTAAATCCTCCCTTCACATTTCCTCCAATTACATTCTCAGAACATAGATCAAACATCAACTTCCTACTCAAATCCTTCCACAGGAACTCAATGTTGATAGAAAAAGGTTCAAATTACTTAGAATGGAATTCAACTCTACCCAGCATCTGAACCCAACTCACCTTCCCGTCGTTTTCTGCCACATTTACCTTCTAAATTGATGCAGTCCAGAAATTCCTGATTTGTTGGTTTCCCAAATTTGCCCTATACATTCCTACTTCCATATGTTAACCCCTCTGAGAAACCCTCCTGGATAATACCATCTGTCAGTATCTTTCCCATCCTTCAAGAGCCATGCCAAATGCCATTTCCTCCAGCATTCCTGATTCCTGGCCACACTTAGACTCTCCCTCCCCTTTGTATCCATCAAGATTTGTTTAGACATTTATTTACTTCTCTTCTCATTTTGTTTAGTCTTATCAACCAAATTTTTAGTTTAGTCAAGATCTAATTCTTTCCTATTTCTCACAACACTTACTGCTTTACAATGAAAATAATCAATGGAAAAATACTTATAAATATTTCAACTCCTAATCTATTTCCCTCCTCCTCCTTTTTCTCTATTTTTTCATTCCCTATTACCTCTAATTTTAAATTAAAAAATACTTTTTCTTTTTAAAATGAAAGTTATTTGTGTAGTGCTTGCTTAAATATATTATTTCCTCAGTATACTGTGCATGCAAAAAAAGTGCTAAAATCACATAGGCTAAGATCATTGATGAATTTTCAATGAATTAGTGAGATTCTTTTGTGTTATTGTAAATTATAATAATAGCTCAATAGTTTTCACAGATATATATTTGCCAAAATCTACTCTTTGATTTTTTTTGGCGAGGAAGTTTTGCCCTGAGCTAACATCCATGCCAATACTCCTCTATTTTGGATGTGGGTCACCACCACAGCATGGCTGATGAGTGGAGCAGGTCCACGACCGGGATCCAAACCCATGAACTCATGAACCTGGACCACTTAAGCAGAGCATGCAGAACTTGAACCACTCGGCCACAGGGCAGGCCCCGCCAAAATCATCTCTTGATGAATACTTGGATAGTTTCTAGTTGAGAGACATTATGAATAACGCTGTTATGTGCCTTCTTGTATATATATTTTGCAGCATTCATTCCTCTTTGGGAAATATCTAGGAGTAGAACTGCTGGATGATAAGGCAAGTTGGTGCTAAACTTTAGTAAATACCGTCAGATAGTTTTACAAAGTGGTTATACCAATTTATAGTCCTTCAAGTAGTAATCAAGACTCCCACTTGCTTTACACTCCTGCCAAAACTATGCAATGTCAATATTTTAGATTTTAGCTATTCACGTGCCAGGTTTTGCATTTGACACCCAAGAGATGGCCCCTAGATTGCCTGGCACTGATAGCCAATGGGGCTTGCACTCATGAGTTATAAAAGACTGTAGCAAACAAAGAAGCAGTTCTTAACTAGTGCTCACATGAGCACTCACCTAAATCATCTGCCCAGGGCTCAGCACAGAGGGAGTAGGCAAAAACACCCATCTCTCAGTCCTTCCCTGAAAGGGATTTGACTGTGTACTTTACAAACTGCTGCCTGAGCTTGCAGCTTCTAATTAACGTGTTGGTACTTCCACTGCCTTCTCCCTCCGGCTCACTCCAAGGATAAAATCAGGTCACCAACATCTCTCTGGAAGGAGCTTGTACACATGCCTGGAGCCCTAGCTTTTGTGGCTGCCACCACATAAAACATTTTTGCACCAATGTCCTGCTGTACTACCTTTGTCATTCTGGTTCTGGATTCTCCACTTTGTTCCGTTAGGCTGTATTTAGATGAATCTCATACCGTCTTCATGAAAGTGTCTTTACTAAACGTTTTGATATGTTCTTATTTTCAAGATTTTCTTGGTTATACCTGGTCCAAGAATTCTTGATCCACATAAAATTAAAAATCAGCTTGAAATTTTCACACACAAAACATCGTGGTTCAATGTTAATTAAGATTGCATTGAATCTATAGATTCACCAGAGAATAATGGACATCTTTACAATATTGAGTCTTTATAAAACTAGCTATAATTTTTAAATCTCTAGATCAAAGGAAATGAAATAAATTAGCTGAGCAGAAAGAAGCAACAAGGAAGGATGAATTTGAGACAAGAAAAAAGAGAAATAAACAGTGTTAAACATTTCAAGATGAAAAAGTTATTATCAAAAGAGCAAGAAGTTGTATCCTCTATATCACCTGAATCAACTGATATAATATCGGGTTAGATAATTCAGCTAAGTCAGCAATTAGTTTGTCCTTCATTATCGTAAAGAGATGAATTAACTAGAAGAAATCTGGAGATAAAAAATTGGTAAAATGCAACAAAATTACTCATAAAAAGAAAGGAAGTACATTAAGTGTATACAAACTCATTTAAAATGATATCAATTTGAAGGACAAAGCACCTAAAATGCTTACATATTGAAATGTATTAGAGATTAAGGAAAAGAGCTTTTATTTCAGGCTAGTTCACTGATTGGCTAAGAAGATCATTTGAAATTGAATAAATACGTGGTCAATGTGTTTTAAACTTGCTGATAAAGAATTATTTTGATCTAAGTGATCTTCCCAAGCAAAATGGCAGAAAACCAATACCTAAATCAGTTAAAATTAAAAATGTTTAATGCAACAAGGATTTTATGGGTATAATCTTATTCTCAGTATCAATACTTTCTCTGCATCTTTTTCTCATGCAAAGCCTTCCAACTGAAACGATTGTGATAAAAGCTTGAATTTAATGATATCTATAATAGCTCCATTTTTAGTGAAGCATATGGCATAATTAAAATATATCTAAACTCAAAGCTCTAAGAAGTGAATTGTCTCATTAATGAAATGCCTAAGTGGCCAGGAAGAGAACAAAACAGTCCATCAGAGCACGAGTAAGTATAAAATAAATATTACTGAGGATACACTTTCTCCTAATGAAGTAGCTTTTCGGTATCTTCGATGTGTCAACGGAAGATGACTTTCTGGTTTCAACAGACAATTAGTCATAATATTTTGCAGATATCCCATATGTTAGAGAGAGCAATGTTTATAAAAGTTATAAAGCTAAAAATGTTCCAAAAATGAGAGGAAAGTTATATTTTCTACTTATACAAATATATTTTTTTAAGAATATATATGACAAGAACAAATAAAAATAAATATAGATATATAGAACCCAAAAATAAATATATAGAACCCAAGGATTTTCAGTAGTCTTTCTAGAAGGGTGCTTTTAAAAATCTATCATGGAACTTATGAAAGTAATGATAAAAATTTCTATGTGGAAACCTGAGGAAAGAAAAAAAACTCCCTCAATCTGAATGTTCATTCAATACAAAGCATTATATGGAACAAAAGACCCCAAATAGCCAAAGCAATCCTGAGAAAAAAGAACAAAGCTGGAGGCATCACACTCCTTGATTTCAAAGCATACTACAAAGCTATAGCAATCAAAACAGCATGATACTGGTACAGAAACAGACACACAGATCAATGGAACAGAATGGAGATCCCGGAAATAAACCCACACATCTATGGACAGCTAATTTTTGACAAGGGAGCTAAGAACATACAATGGAGAAAGGAAAGTCTCTCCAATAAATGGTGTTGGGAAAACTGGACAGCCACATGCAAAAGAATGAAAGTAGACCGTTATCTTACTCCATACACAAAAATTAACTCAAAATGGTTTAAAGGCTTGAATGTAAGATCTGAAACCATAAAACTCCTATAAGGAAACACACGCAGTACGCTCTTCGCCATGGGTCTTAGCAGGATCTTTTTGAATACCATGTGTCATCAGGCAAGGGAAACAAAAGAAAAAATAAACAAATGGGACTACATCAGACTAGAGAGCTTCTGCTACACAAAGGAAACCAGGAACAAAATGGAAAGATAACCCAACAACTGGGAGAAAATATTTGAAAATCATATATCCAACAAGAGATTAATCTACAAAATATATAAAGAACTCATATAACTCAACAATAACAACAACAACAATAACAAAAAACTCAATTAAAAAAATGGACAGAGGATCTGAACAGATATTTTTCCAAAGAAGATAGACAGATGGCCAACAGGTATGTGAAAAGATGTTCAACATCTCTAATTATTAGAGAAATTCAAATCAAAATCACAATAAGATATCACCTCACGCCCATCATAATGGCTATTACTAAAAAGACAAGAAATAACAAGTGTTGGAGAGGATATGGAGAAAAGGGAACCCTCATACACTGTTGGTGGGAGTGCAAACTGGTGCAAACCTCTACGGAAAACAGTACGGAGATTCCTCAAAAAATTAAAAATGGAAATACCAGTGGGATCTAGCTATTCCCCTTTGGATATTTATCCAAAGAACATGAAAACACTGATTCAAAATGATATAAGCACCCATATGTTCATTGCATCATTATTCACAATAGCCAAGACTTGGAAACAACCTAAGTGCCCATTGACAGATGAACGGAAAAGAAAATGTGGTATATATATACGACTGAAAACTACTAGCCATAAAAAAAAGATAAAATCTTGCCATTTACAACAATATGGATGGACCTTGAGGGTATTATGCTAAGTGAAATTAAGTCATATGGAGAAAGCCAAATACCATATGAGTTCCCTCATATGTGAAAGAGAAAACAACAACAACAAACATACAAACAGACACAGAGAATAGGTTGGTGGTTACCAGAGGGGGAAGGGGGGTGAGGGGGAGGGGCGAAAAGGGGTAAAAACCCACATAGGTATGGTGATGTATGGCAACTAGATTTTTGGTGATGAACACAACGTAGTCCATCCAGAAGTCAAAATATAATGATGCACACCTGAAATTTATATAACGTTATCAATCAATGTTACTCAATAAAAAAATAATTAAAAAATATATTAAATACAATTTTATGTGAATGATTTCTAGACGCTCAAAGGGACCAAAATCTTTGTCACACAGCCTCCAATAATTATTGTTCCAATATCATCTCATGTCCCTCTCACACTTTCTCACTACAGTGTGAAAACATTGGTCCCTTTTCAATTTCTTAACTCCTCAAGTTATAGTCTGGCCTCAGAGTCTCTCGATCCACCTAATATGTTTTGGCCTCAGGATTTTTTGCACATGCTTTTCCTTTACCTAGAAGGTAATTCCTCTGCACTCTCAATCAGCTAAGTCCTGTCTATTTGGCTGGTCTCAGAAAATACCACTTAAATACCACTTGCTCAGTGATATCCCCAATCTGTATTCAATCCCCAGTTGATCTCCTTTAAAATTCCCTTCTTTTTTTATCTTAACAAATACTATAATATACAATGATGTATTTTATTTTTATTGTTTCTCTCAGTAGTCAAGCAAAAAAAAATATTCAAAAAAAGGCAACTAGAATTACCAAGAGATGGAGAAAATAGAAAAAAATATTCAGATTTTCACTTGGGATGATAACCATTGAGAGGAAACAGGAGGCAATAAAATTGAGATTGGTGGGAAAAGATGAACAGAAATTTCTCTGCAAAATTCTATAAATGGATAAAGTGAGTTTACCTGTTTCTACAGCACCATAAGCCCATGTACTTCTCTTGTAGAATCACAACTACTCAAGATATGGATAACTGGAAAACATTTAAATGTTTAAAAAGTAACTTCATGGCTAATTTCAGATATATTTTAACTTTAACATTAGTTTCAAAATGTTCTGTCCCTTTCATGAGACTCCAAATACCTTTTTTAAAGACAAGATATGGGATTGAATCAATCACTAATCTCACACAGTGTAAGAAATAGGAATGGTTTTGACCTCTTTGTTTAGAGAAATAAAATTCTAGCAGAGATTTGCTTCTTTTTGCTTTCATATATTTACTTTATATTCTAATTACCAGAAACTTACAGCATATATAGGGATAAAGAACAAAATGCTCCTGGTTTGCAAAATACAAAATACCAAAACTTAGAAAAAGAATAAAAATGTAAAAAATTCTACTTGTGTGTAATGATCATTGTTTTCTTGAAGTACAAAGAAATCAAAACAGATAAATATTCCACTGAAACACAAAATAAAGCATGCATTTTAAATATGAAAGACATGAGATAGAATAATCATAAAACATTCAGTATAATGAGTCAAGATGTTTTAATACGCATAAACGTTAGGAAAAAAAATCCCGCATCTTCAAAATTATTGGATGCTAAACAATTGCATTGTCTTTTAAACAACCAAGAAATTGTGATAAGGGAGACATTTTGAGAAATCTGCTCTATTTCCCTAAAATGTACATGTGGCATTTCCTATATAGCTAAACTTTCTTGGACCAGTTTTTAATAGGTGTAGTGGATTTACCATTCTGATTTTCAGAAACACTAAGTCATGATTAGAATAAGAGAGAGGAAGCTAAAATAGAAACGCCAGAGAATGAAAAAAGTCCCCATCTTCAGTCCAAGCACAATAGATTCTTAATATATGCTTATAATAATAATTTCTGAGATCTTTATACCATAAAATATTGCTGTTCAGTGCAGTAGGGTGTAAGATAATAAGGACCGTACAGTAAGGATGGGTAGAGAAGAGAGAAATGTCATATTGATAGGCAGATGCTGGGCACCAAACAGGGACATTCACGGCTAGGTGGCAGTTCTCACAGTGCAAATGATTTAATTTTTTGCCTAAACAAAATTTCAGAGGTCTTCATCAACTGTAAAAAACTACCAAATTAGTGAAACAAGGCAACACAATTGACTTAGATGCATATCTAAAATCCTAAAAAGTTTTTGGTTCTTGTACTTCCCACAGTTACCCATAATTGCAATGACACTGCGTATTGAGACTCCAAATTTCCTTGTCCTGCATTACCAAACTTCCTTGTCCTGCACTAACAGAAGGGGCCCCCACCCTCTGATTATTAGTCGAGTGCTCACTAAGTTATCATGAACCAAGTCCAACGTGTGTGAATTCCTTCTGGCCACTGCCTTGGCTGATAGTCTTCCACTGACCTATTCGAAAAGAAATAGAGATGATTTAAGAACCACAGAGAAGGAACTGATTATCCCAAATTAATTCTTTAGCATTCCTGATTTTCTGTCTGAAATTTAGCAGTTAAAACTTAGTCTATATTAACTACATTGTAAATTTTTCAAGGAAGAAATAACACTTCGTCAATCGTGTATACATTCATGTGAATAGAAGATCAAATAAATGGCTTGTTAACAAGTAGAGGGAAAAAATTAAGTTCATGGATTCCTAGGAATGGACAAAGGAGGGGTTTTTGAAGGCTGGGAAGTTATGGAAGTTAATCTTCAGCTACCTCACAAATTTGTGAATCCATTATCAAATATTCAGCAAAGAAAACCAGAAGGAAAAAATTGACTCTGCATTTGAGGTTTATTTTTTGTTTGTGTTTGTAGTGGGGCTGGTTGAGAGACATTTTCCCGATAGGCTAGAAACTTCGCCCTTTCTCTTCAGGTAGCTGAGAGATCAAAGAAACTTCAAAGAAAAGAGGGAAAAATGAAGGGGCTGTTGAAATCTCACAGCAACATTAGAACTGGAGGTGCTGCTTCCAGGGGTCTGTGGCACCCAAGGCTATCCTGTGCTGAGCCAAGATTAAGAATTCGTCACAACTCAAGATTCCATTTTCAGGTAACCGAGACTGAAAAAGACCCGTGACTTCACATTCTGCGATGTGAGCAGCCATTTCCAGCGGACAACGGCCAGTGCTCAGGATCTGAATGAAATCAAACCAGCTAAGAAAACTGAGTTCAGTAATTTAATAGCAAAAGCTCCACAGCTTTCTTTTTCCTCTGGATTGCTAAAAGATTCGCTGGGGAATTTAAATCATCGGCATTCATCTCTTCTCTTCCAAAGTTCACATTTTCAATCTAGAGCCTTGCTGCTCAGTGTGTTCCACAGACCAGCAGCTCCGCTATCTCCTGGAACTTGTTAGAAAAGCACGATGGCTGGGTCCCACGCCAGACCTACCACATCTGACTACAGTGCGGTTAGGTTTGCATGAATTCAAGTTGGAAACATTAATCTAAAAATCTGCTTCTTTGAGAAGTAAACCAAGTCTATGGGCGCTTCCCTAGGAGAACATAAACCACTGATTATTTGTGCACGGTACGCTGGCATAATCGAATTCGATCTTAATGACGATCTTAATTTACTGATCCTTCAAAATTTTGTTTCTATTGATTCTTATTTTAAGTGAAAGGAGAAAAAGTATCCAACATTCTCTTTGGATAGTACTGAATGCTAATTATCCTCCTTCTCTGTCTTTCTTCTCTTTCTTGAACTCCCTTCTAACAATTACCGAAATTTGAGCACTCAAACACAATCTAGCCAATGACTAGGGAAGTATTTACATATTAAATTCCTTACCAATATATGAAATATTTTGTAATTATAAATATCATTATAAAATGTACAGCTAATGTCACTAATATTCAAAATATTAAGGTATGTATAAGGAAGAATTTTGAATGTGAGATTTGTCTTAACTCGAACATACTATCGTCAGCTTGCGTTTCCACATAAACTCTTCCCACAAGACAAATTAAACACAACCAAAGCTAAAAGTAAGCAAGGAGGGAGTTTTCGTTACACGAAAAATTCCTTTTTTACCTATGTTCTTCTTTTTGATTAATGGCATCTCCACCCTCACAAATTATTCTGGATAATAACGAACTCATGTCAAGTTCTTTCTGTCATCCACATCTAATCTGTCAGTTCTTCTTCCTTTCCATTCCTTCTTCCAGTACCCAAATCAGATCCATATCACATCTCAAATGAATCATGGTAATAGCTTACTAACTGGGTCTTTATATCTTTACTCTCTACCTTCTCCCAAATTAATTCCATGATATCAACCATTAAAGTAAAGTTCAAATTAGATCTTGGTCCTCAAAAACTTTTACCATATTCTATTGCTTATAGGATAAAGTTTAAACTCCTTACCCTAGTGTTTAAGGCTTTCACAATTACACATTTGCAAACTTCATCTAGCACCACTGTTTCCACGTACCCTGGAAAATAGCAGCCACTTCGAACTTCTTAACACCTTTCAATGTTCAAGTATATTTTCACTCCTGCACTTCTATGACTTTAATTATCCTGTTCTCTCAAACTGTACTTTCTTTTTCCCTTCACTCTTTATCTACCTTTTAGCATTTGCCCATTGTATCAACGTTGAGCTTCATGGCAATGCCCTTAGCCCTTATTTATTTTCTTCTGTTTTTCATTGATTTTTTCTTTCCCCCTATATTCCCCATTTATGTTAAAGGTCATTATTTTTGGACAATCTTATCCAGTCACTGTAAGGTCCTTGAGAAAAGTGTTTTTAGATAAATCTCTTTGCTAAATAAGATGTAACACAATCATAGTCATTCAAAATATTTGTTGAATTGAATATTCATTTTGTTATAACAGAGAAAATTAAATGATTATACTATAATTAGTATATGAAAATTAAAGAATTATAATATACTATAATTAGTATATTAAAAAGTCTTGGAGATACAGATTATGGTTGAATCTACTAAGTTTAATTTGACATAGGTTTTGCACTTTTTAAAATTATTCTCTGTTGTATAGGGACAGTTCTATGTGATTAGAATTATGAGAAAGATATTTAAAATATCCAAATGTGACTTCTACTGGCAAAGTAATATTGATTTCTTTTGATGGGAGAAATCAAATCTTTGATGTGAGATTGTCAGATAATTTATTTTCTAATCATGTAAGTCCCAGAAATCATACAACTGCAATAGAAGGAAATTGCCACTAGAATATAAGCCACAGAACGTCATTTCTGTTCGCTAATGTATTCCAAACATCTACAGTGCCTGACATAAGAGTAGGTACTCTGTAGATATTTGTTATGTAAATCAATGACTGAATAGATGAATGAATTAGAGGTCATTTTTATTCATTTTGGGGACTATTGAATCAAGAAGAATAAAATCAATTTCAGATACTAACAACATATCCATGAAGTAACATATATATGATATTAAAGGAAAATGACAGAGAAAATGGTAGAAAGATTTGTACTGGACTTCTTTCTGATATGCTTTTTATATTGTTTACTTGTATGAAATCACAACAGGAAAT
Organism: Diceros bicornis minor; assembly: GCF_020826845.1. Classification (NCBI taxonomy): domain Eukaryota; kingdom Metazoa; phylum Chordata; class Mammalia; order Perissodactyla; family Rhinocerotidae; genus Diceros; species Diceros bicornis. Next base: position 3,126 of record NW_026691186.1, on the reverse strand, counting down.
TGATTTGTATTTGAAAGAGGTATTCACATTCTCCTAGCCTCAGAGGATCAATGGAATGAATTAGGAGGTCCCCAGAGATTGTAGGTAATTCCTTAATTCTTCAGCAGTTGTTAGTGATGACCCAGTACAAATGCACTTAGCACAACCATCCAAAGTCAATTAGTCACCCCAACTCTCCACAAATTGTAGACATTAATTCAAAGTTCGTGGGCAAAAAAATAAGTCATCATTTTAGTAAAGTAAGTCTTTCAAGTCAAAGTGTCTTTTTTGCTACTATTCTGTTTTCTCTTATTTCATTTTCCTACATGTGTTAAGATAGAATTTATGGGATTGCTTTTCCGATGATGTGATTGTATTTTTATGTTTTCATAAATTAAACAAAAGAAGTCAAATTTGATGTTTTTGGTTTTTTAAAAAATTTCAAATGGACGTTAACTGGTATATAAGGAATCTACTGATTCTTTTATATTTACTTTATATTTAACTGTTATTCTATGTATCCTAACAACAACAATAATAATAATGAACAACATCACCAGCACTCACACTGTGCCAGCCTCATGCTAAATGTTTGAGGTCTGTAATCCCATTTTACTCTTTCAAAATAGGGGGCAGGCACAAGTAGCACCTCTATTTTAACCTATATAAAATAAGACAGTGAAGTTGAACTATTGTCCAATGCTAAACAATTGCCCAAGAGCAAACGGCCCAGCTGGATGTCAGACCTCAAAGACACAGCCATCACTATACACGCTACATGTCTTCTTTTAGTTTTTCTGATGATTCTGTTGCCCCAAAATACACAGATAATTTGTCTGTAAATAATGAAAATGTTGTCTCTGTTTTAGAATATCTGTAGCTTTTAATTTGTGCTAAATGAACTAGCCAATTAAACAAATTAAGATTAACATGAATCATGATGCAGATTTTGAATCTGAGATATATATTGTATACAGTTTTTGTTGGGTCAAGCAAAAATTCTAGTCTTTTATTTTGAGCTAGAAATGATAATTATATTCAAGCAAATTTCACATAGGGATAGTTTAAATATATTTTGATTTAGATCTGATTTGATTTTGATTTGATTTTGATTTAGATATGAAGGATCTGATTAATAGATTTCCTGGTAATGATCCATTCTTGCATTCATGAAATAAACCCCACTGGCCATGATGGATTAAGTTCTTTAAATACAGCTGGATATCATTTGCTGGTAATTTACTTGCCATTTTTGCATCTATATTCATTATTGAGATTGATAATTTCTTTCTATGCTCTTTGTTAGGTTGGGTTATCAGCATTACAGGGTAGCTTTCCTTCTTTTTCGCTGTTCTAGAAACATTGAAATAGGCTGAAAATTATCTGTTCCTTGAGGATTTGAAAAAAGTATCTTATAAAATAACCCAGATCCACTCTTTTAGGGGATAGGGCAACATTCTCACTTACTTCATACTTCTCAGGTTTTCTATAGTAACTTTAGTCAACTTTGATAATTTCCTGATGATTCATCTATTTCACAGAAAGACCCTTGAAATTAATTAATAAGATTTTTACAGAATATACTTATTTTAATATTTCTTCTCTATCTACTTTTATACACTTTTTCTGGCTGCCCAAAAATATTTTGAACATCCGTCCCACAGTTTGATAGTTCTCCACAAGCGAATCTCACCTTCCAAAAAACAAACAAATAAATACAACCTCTCCCTTTCTTCATATCTGTCTCAGTATAGTGCCGATGCTAGATTTCAGCTCTGCCAGTCAAGGTACCGACAGGATTCTTGTGTTTAGAAGTTAGTTGCATGATAATCCAGGCTAGGCATGGAAACTCCATCTTACTAGATGCTGCAGATTGAATCTTTGCGTCCTCTCCCACCCAAATTGTGCTCTAACACCCCTGGTGTGGTTGTATTTGGAGACAAAGCCTCTAAGGAAATAATCAGGGTTAAATGAGGTTATAATGGTGAGACCCCAATCTGATAGGATTAGTGTCCTTATAAGAAGAGACATCAGAGTGCTCCCTAGCCCCCTCCCAGCACAAAAAAGAGGAGGCCATTTGAACACACAGGAGAAAGCATCCATCTCTGCAAGCAAGGAAGAGATCTTCACCAGAAACTGAACATGCTTACATCCCGATCTTGGACTTCCCCAGCCCCCCAAAACTGTGAGAAATCAATTTCTGTTGTTTTATCCATGCAGTCTGTGGTATTTTATTAGGACCGCCCAAGCAGACTGATATACTAGAGTAAAAAGAAGCAAAATAGAACGATCTGGAGACAGCAGTACCTGTAGGCAGCTTCTACTCCAGAAAGATAAAGCAGCATCTTTGGGCTAATTCTGTGTTTGGTTGTATTGTTGCAGCCTCCTAAAGGTTCTGTGGGCAAGATATACCCCTTACCAGATTCCTTTCTACTTAAACAGCTAGAGTGTCTTCTACTAAGAACCTATCCATACAACACAAACTCACTTTTAATTAATTTATTTAGATATTTTCATTTCTAATTTTCTACACATTTTTTCCTCATCAAAATTGCCTGTTTTATATTCAAAGAGGCAGTACGTGGAAGATTAACATTTCAAGCATGCTTATTGTGGCAGGCCCTTCAAAGATGTCCATATCCTAATCTCCAGAACCTGTGAATACAGTATGTATCTGACAAGAGGAAATTAAAGCTCCAGATAGAATTCATTGACTTTAAAATATGGAAATTATACTGAATTATCTGGATGGGCCGAACGTAATCAGAAGGATCCTTATGAGAGGAGCAGGGAGGCAGGAACAGCATCCAGGTAAGGCTATGTTCGAAAGACTCAGCAGACCATTGCTGGCTTTGGAGCTGGAAGGGGCCATGTGCCAAGGAATGTGGTAGCCTCTAGAAGCTGAAAAAAGGAAGAAAATGAATTGTGCCCTAAAGCTTCCCGAAGAAACACAGCTCTGCCAACACTTTGATTTTAGCCCAATGAGACTCATTTTGGACTTCTGACCTCCCAAGCAATAAGACAGTAAATTTGTGTTGTTGATGTCACCCGGGTTTGTGGCAATTTGCTACAGCAGCAATAGAAAACTAACACACTGGTTAAGAAATGAACCTTGGAATCAGAAAGAACAATGATCAAATACAACCT